>NC_047133.1:7632804-7982388 GCF_009829125.3 Periophthalmus magnuspinnatus
CATACACTGAAACTAACACACCGCTGTCATGAGCTGATTGTCTAAGCAGAGTTAAAACGAGGGCTGTGCCATTTTGTGCTGTGTTTTCAGCCCTTCTCCTTCCTCTTCAAAGAGCTAAGGGGAAGGGCAAGGGCTAAAGGGAAGGAGTAGGGGCACAAAAGAGAAATAATATTGGGCCTAAATGTCACTCACCATCTCCTGCCAAGTACTTCTCCAAAAACTCCTCAAAGCTGATGTTGGCATATCTGAATTTATAGTAGGAGACCATGTTGTCTTTTGGATTCCGCATCACATATATAATCTAGGAAATGAGTAGTTGATTACTTACACGCCATGAACTATTTTATGTGTAACATTTTACCTTTGCTCTTTTGTCCTTTAACCCTGGAGGCATGAGGCCAGGTGAGAGATGGCTGGTGAACAGACGAGGAGATGGTCTTTTTGAATAGTTCTCCTTCATCGGGTTTATCTCCAGCCATGGCATCTGCATTGAGTTAAATGGAGCTTCCTTCACTTCTCCAGTGAGCTCATAGATGGAGATGATGATCTGCTGGGTCCAGACAGTCCCTGTGAGGAGATAACTGTGGATATGTGTTTGTTTACAGTTGAAAACAGAAGTTTACATACACTATATAAAAAAACATATATGCTTTTTTCCTCACTGTCTGACATGAAATCAGACTAAACCTTTCCTGTTTTAGGTCAATTAGGATTACCAAAATTATTTCTATTTGCTAAATGCCAGAATAATGAGAGAAAAAATGTTTAGACTAGTTTTCATTACTTTCTTCAAAGTCAAAAGTTTACATACAGTAAGATTACTATGCATTTAAACAATTTGGAGAAAAAAAAACAGATGATGATGCCATGCCATTGAAAGCTTCTGATTGGTTTATTGACAACATTTGGGCTAATAAGAGGCACATATGTGGATATATTTGAAGGGACACCTGAAACACTCTGCTTCTTTGTGTAACATCATGCGAAAGTCAAAAAAATCAGTCAAAATATCAGGAAAAGAATTGTGGACTTGCACGAGTCTGGCTCATCATTGGGTGCAATTTCCAGATGCCTGAAGGTGCCACGTTCATCTGTTCAAACAATTATACACAAGTGTAAACATTATGGGTCTGAGGAAGGAGACGGGTTCTGTGTCCCAGAGATGAACGTGCTTTGGTCCAAAATGTGCAGATCAACCCAAGAACAAAAGCAAAAGACCTTGTGAAGATGCTGCTGATGCTGGTAAGAGTGTGTCATTATCCACAATGAAACATGTACTGTAGGACATGGGCTCAAAGGCCACTCTGCAGGAAGAAGCTGTTACTCCAAAAGAAACAGAAAAACATCAGATTACAGTTTGCAAATGCACACAGGGAGTGGAGACATGTCCTGTGGTCTGATGAAACTAAAATTGAACTGTTTGTCCATAATGAACATTGTGACATTTGGCAGAAAAAGGGGGAAGAAGAAATAATAATTAACCAGAAATAATTCACTTCTTGCCATGAAACTAAATAAATGCTCAAAGCACAATAATATAACCACTGTCAAAGTGAATAATGAAATATTAACAGATCCTAAAGATATAAACAATGAATTTTGCTCTTTTTATCAAACATTATATTCATCCTTCATTGAGTTAAACAAAGCAGGATGCAAACATTTTCTACATGACTTAACTTTGACCTCCTTATCTCAAGAACAAAGTTCAAACCTTAACAGTAATGGAAATGCTTAGAAGAACATCTAGTTCATCCTCATAGATAAAGAGACTTGATTTACTCTGCTGTTCCACTTAAACAAGCAAAGACTCATTTTTGGCCCAATAATTACTAAACTTTTGTCAGTCTGGCAAAATGTGGAAAAAGAATTTATTTTTTAAATTACACAAATGGCATAAGAACAGTCCACTTTTCCATAACTGTTCATTACTTTCTTGGGCTAAACCATTTGCATTTTCACAATGGGAAAAGAAAAGGATTCATGTATTAGGAGACATGTTTGGCGACTCTGGGCTTCTCCCATTTAATGATTTACGTGCCTTTAATCTGTCACCATCTTCTTTTTTCTTGTAAAACTGATGGCCCTTCACTGGAAAATATTCTACAACTTGACTCCTCACTGGATCAATACCTTTTGTTTTATCATTAACATGGAATTATCAGTAGCTAAAATGCATGGAGCCATAAGAAAGATTTATTATGGAGTAAAACCTTTTTAGAACTGGATAATCTCAAAGTATAGAGGCTGGAAAAATGCCAAGTATAAATACAAAATTTTTACTTTGTTATTTTAGTATTTTTTCATTGAACAATTCATGTCATTATCTCTTTTGGGTTAAAGTGCATTTCCTTCACTGGCCAGTAGATGGCGAATGTCGCTCAGTGTTGGTAGAGAGTAGACTGAGCGCTGCAGAGGAAGAATCAATCCTCCATCTGAAGTAAAGCGGCTCAACATGTGCTCTGTTTATTCTTCTATTAACAGGTTGGTAACACTAAAATCACAAGTTTTACGTAAAGAGTCAAAGTTATAAGATGTCAAAGGTCAAATGGAGAACTGTAGGAAAAAGTGTAACAAAAGTTCCTAAAGGGTTTTTGTGCACATTGTGATCGTATTGTATGCTAACCTGCTAAGCTAGTGGTCAAGTGTAAAGAGAGTACAACGTGTAAAACTAATCCAAACCAGTCTAAGGTGCAAGGAACCACTTGAGTCATATTATTTATGGACATTTATGAAACGTTTTCATACACGATTGCATTTACTGGGTTTTATGATACATTAAATGTGTACATTTTGAGTTTATTACCAAGTACCAGAAATGCTATTGTAACGGTGTTATAAACACACGGCAGTGTTAAGTTTAGAGGGACTAGCGCCATCTCATGGACACTTGCTGAATTATTTTATTTTATTTTTTTAAATTTTTATTTATTTATTTTTTTACATAGTGAATAAATTAATATGTCATGGCTTATTGTTAAAAATCTAAATATTGATCCAAGTTCAGATGAGCTAAAGATAAAAAGGGATAAAAACAGTAATTAATTTTATGTAAGATTCTTATTAAAAAGAAATGTATTTACAGTTTTTATGTTGTTAATATGTATAGATGTCAATTAATATGTTAAATATATGGATTCATGTTACTTGTTTTGTAATGTAATGTGCATAAGAGGAAGAATCAATCCTCCGTCTGAAGTAAAGCAGCTCAGCACATGTGCTCTGTTTATTCTTCTATTAACAGGTTTACTTCAGCAACACAGATGCTCCTCTGAACCACTGGTCAGAGGAGCAACATAAGCAAAGTTCAACAACTTACAATTAGTGGAAGAGATTTTTATAATGTAAATATACTGTAAATTAAGGAGTAGCTGTATGGAGCCCTTAAAAAAAAAAAAATGTGTATTTGAATACATATATAACGTAATTTGAATACATATATAACGTTATATATATATATATATATATATATATATATATATATATATATATATATATATATGTTTTATGTTATAGGTGTGAGTATATGTTTGTGTGCATATACGTTTATCTCTGTCTTGGTTAAACCAAGATTCCGTAACAGTGATGATGCTGAAAGGGCGAATGAATTGTTAAAGATAGTCTTTGATAGAATTAAAATTGCTATACATGCTCTTGCTATTAAAATGCATTATTGACAGGTTCTCCTTAAAGTAATTCTACACAGTACTTTGAATTACTTTGTGTATGAATTGTGCTGTTTAAATAAACATGTCTTGCCTAGTATCATGTTAAGATGTGATGCTGCTGATTTTAAGGACAGAACTGTGTTCACTTACCTGATTTGGGATAAGTGACCAAAAACACATCATCCTCTCGTATGTCAAAGCTCTGCAGTGATTCGATGTACTCAGCAGAGGTCAAACGGTCATCATAGTTATGGCCTTTATATTCTTTATATTCTTTGAAGGTTTCCATTGTGACACAGAAGTGTAAAGTTACCCCAGCTGAAAAGAGAGATGTGTGGCCGGTAGATTTATAGTGGGACTAAACACATAAACTCCACCAACCCTAAACTCCACCCACTACCACATTTGGGGGGGAGGACTTGAGGGTTACTGTCTTAAGAAGAAACAAAAGTCAAAAAGAACAAAAACGTGATAGAGGCTTAAGGACGCACCTGCAGCCCATCAGCGCATTTACCTCCACCTGCTGCTGGGTATAAGATGGACCAGCTCAAGACATTCGGTGCCAGATCGTCCGAGTCTCTAACGTGAATGTTCCAGCTCTGTTTTTGTATTTCTTGTTGCCTACTTTTGGATGCTGACTGGAGTTTTGCTGCCCCTCAGATCCCTGCTCCCTCGCTCGTCCCAGCTCCTGGCCTCTGGTTCAGCTCCTGACCCCGCGCTTTGGCTCCGGTACAGTCTACTCCTTGTCTTCACCTCCTTGTCTCGTCCTGGACTCCGGCTTGCTCCACATCTCCAGCCCCGGCTCCCGTTCTTCGGACTGCTCCTGCTCGGTCTTCTCTGGCTCCGTCCCCGATCCTGTCCTTGCTCCAGTCCTGGTTGTTCCCTGTTCCCGTCTCCGCTCTTCACAACGCATCTTCGGACTCTGACTCGCACCCCGCTCCCCGTCTCTTGCTGGTTTAATGAACTTTTGTTATTTATTGCACAAACTGTAAATAAACACTGTAAATCTGCCCCGAGTTCTGCACTCTTTGGTCCGCCCTACACCAGCCATTACGACACTTCATGAATGTACATTTTGGGAAATATTTACAAATGTTTGCGTACATTGTAAAGGAGGTGCTGGGAAAGAAACCCAAAGTTGTGACCTCAGAAAAGGACTGTATTTAGGACTAGTCTAGTATCCATAATCGAACAACCTGGGGTTAATCTGGTTAGACGCCAGTTTACACTCTACCACTCTTTATTGAAGTTGTTTAGGTTCATGGTTTTTAAAAGCAGAAATAATACTATGAATGTAATGAATAATATAGCAAATAAAATATATAATATATAGTAATAATAAACATTAATGTAACAAACAGCTAAGTTTGTTACTAGATGAATAGCACCTTTCACTATATGCACTGTAAATTGCACGTACACTTTAATAGCACACAGCACTTTAAACATTATTTGCACGGTAAAAAAAAAGAATTGCACAAAAGGATTTAAAAATGTTTATTTAATGTGTCTGCTTTTACCCAGTTTTAGATCTGGTGGCACAGTGGCACTTTAATTGAAGCTCCGTGTCCTGGAGGGGAAAGAGGACAAAATTAAACAGCTAATTAATACATTGGATATGTGTAATATTAGTGCAGTGTTTGTTTGAGAATGTTTTTAAGTGTTTGTGTGTTCTGTAATTTGTAGTGTTTTTAGTGAAAGTGTTTTAAAAATGTTTTAACTTACCACCTCCTTGTCCTTGTGTCCAGGTGTCAAAGAGGTCCCAGGGGAAACGAGCTCCCTTAAAAAGGTTCCGGGGCGGGACCAAGGCGGGGAAGGTGTAGGGGAGACATGTTGGGCAGTTTTAAATGGTTTATGGGGTTTTATGGAGGTTTGAGTTTTAAAGAGCTAAGGCTATTTTTTAAATACCCCTATTAATTAATAGTAGTTTAGTCCAGTTAGAGGAACAGGATAAAAGGCACCTGCAACCATCAAACCATGTTCTGCTGCTGGAGATGATGCTGCTCCTCTGACCTCCATTTGCACAAGGCACCTTGCACTTTGATAATTGATGGGAGAAAGAAATAAAAATTGTGGACCACACCCGTGCTGCTGTCTTCTGTTGCACATCCTGCCACTAACGGCCAGCCTACGTTACATTTGGTGTTGGAAGTTTGTCCTCGCCGCTGTGAGACGAAGAAAATGCCAACACGGGGGAAAAGAAATCATGAAGACGAGAATAGAGTGGAGTCTACTCACCACCAGGAAGCTCAGGCAAGTGGCTCCAAAGACAGTTTGGAGAAACTGGCGGGCATGGTGAAATGGCTAATGGACTCCCAGGTCGCACGGGACAAAAAAGGGGACAAAGAGCGCATGGTACAGGAGCAGCACTGGGAGGCCATGCAGAAGGAAGTAAGCAAGATCCAACAGCAGGTATTGAGGATGCAGTCAGAGCGATATGAGCATCAAAATGACGTTGAAGAACCAACGGCGGCACCAACAGATGATGAGTACAATTACACTTATAGGCCTCAGCGGGAACCAAAGCTGTTGCCATTGACCGCAGAGGATAACATTGAGCATTTCCTCATCACCTTCGAGAGAATGGCCCGAGTGTCACGTTGGCCATCTGAGGAGTGGGCTGTCCATCTAGTTCCTCTTCTCACAGGCAAAGCCAGGAAGGCCTATGTTTTAATTGACTTTGCAGACACCGAAGACTACCACAAGGTGAAAGAAGCCATCTTGGTAAAGTATGAGATCATGGCTGAGACTTAATGGCGCTGTTTCAGATCTCTGAAGATTGAACCAGATGAGACACCTTGAGAACTGTATGTGCGGCTGAAGGAACTTTTCTATAGATGGATACAGCCGGAGAAGTCAGACATTCGAATCATTGCAGAGACACTTATCCTGGAGCAGTTCCTTCGGATGGTTAATCCTGAGCTGGAGGTTTGGATTCGGGAGCGCAACATGACCACCTCTGAGGAAGCTGCTTGTCTAGCCGAGGCCTTTACAGCAGCTCGGAAAGGGACCAGATCCATGCATTTTGACCGAGAATCTCCCCAAGGCCAGTCAAGTAAGTCCTTTGGGGGTGATAGGAGGTTGGGTCCTGCTCAGGGTAATATCAGTGGTAGGCCATCTCCATTCAATCAACAGTCCCGTCCAGCTAAAAAGCCGTTCTCCAAAACGCTAGCACAGGAAATAAGGTGTTATAATTGCAATGAGCTAGGTCATACACAGCACTTCTGTCCGGCACTTAAAGCCAAGCCATCTTTGCTATGTTCCGTACCTAGACCAGTAGTAGTGCAGACAGGGGAGCGGAAGGGGTGTTTAACACCAGTCCTTGTTAATGGCCACCGGCATGAAGCTCTGTTAGATTCGGGCTGTTTTCAGACAGTAGTTTTGTCTAGTTTGGTTCCAGTTGAACGTCAGTCTCCAGACAAGACCCCTCTAATTTGCATACATGGAGATGGGCACTGGTACTCTACATCTGAGGTGTTTTTGACTGTTGGAGGACAAACTTACCTGGTCACTGTAGCCCTGTCCAAAAACCTGCCTTATGGGGTTATTCTAGGGAATGACATTCCAACCCTCCCTGATCTAATTGCTCAGTCTGACAGTAGCCAGGATGCAAATGTTTCATCGCCAGAGATTATGTGCAACCCAAGCCCAATGACAGAATCCAGTCCAGCTAATTATTGTAATATTCTCACCAGAGCCCAGTCAGCTAGGGAAGTCTTAGAAGAGCTGCCTTTTTGTGATGAGGAGCTCGAGGTGCAACCAGGAAAGATGAGAAAGTCAAAGTCCCAAAAGAGAAGGGATGAGTTTGCAGGCTCACAGAGAGAAGAAAATGAACTTGCCAAACCCCTCAGTCCAGTTGAGTTCAGTATTCCCTCAGACATAGGTGCCCTTCAGGAAGAAGACCCCACTCTAAAGCCCTGGTTTGAAAAGGTCACAGAGCGGGAGGGGGTCAGCCTAGGGAAGGTCAGCTACCTGGATGAAGTGGGTTATATCATTAAAAATGGTCTCCTTTACCAGAGAAAGGACAAGGTTGAAGCCGTAGCCTTGCCACAGCAGTTCAGAGAGAGGGTAATGGAAGTGGGACACTCCATTCCCTGGACAGGTCACATGGCACTCCAGAAAACTCTGAGAAGAATTGGTAGCCGTTTTGCTTGGCCAGGAATGCATGCTGAGCTGCCAAAGTTTTGTACATCCTGTAAAACATGCCAGTTAACCTCAGGCAAACGAGTGACACAAGCCCAACTACAGCCACTACCCATTATTGGCACCCTATTTGAAAGAATTGGCATGGACATTGTGGGCCCCCTGGAGAGAAGCTCTGCAGGAAACAAATACATTTTGGTGTTGTGTGCCTACGCTACACGTTATCCTGAGCACTTTCCCCTCAGGTGTATCAAAGCCAAACAAGTGGCCAATTGTTTACTGCAGCTTTTCTCTAGGGTTGGGGTCGCCAAAGAAATTCTCATAGATTGTGGTACCAATTTTTTGTCCAAACTCCTCCAACAAGTCTACCAGCTGTTAGGGGTCAAGGGTATCAGGACAACTCCTTATCACCCCCAAACGGACGGATTGGTGGAGAGGTATAATCAAACACTGAAAACCATGCTGCGGAAGTTTGTCTCTACCACAGGGGCAGATTGGGACCAGTGGCTACCGTACCTCCTGTTTGCCTACAGGGAGGTCCCGCAGGCATCAACTGGCTTCTCACCTTTTGACCTGTTATATGGACGCCAGGTGAGGGGCCCACTAGACCTGCTAAAGGAATATTGGGAGGGTACAGAGCCAGAAAGAGACAACATTGTCGCCTACGTCCTGAAGATGAGAGAGAGACTTGAGGCAATGGCAGTTCTGGCTCAGGAGAACTTAAAGGGAGCACAGGAACGACAAAAGACCTGGTACGATTGTAAGGCAAAGGACAGAAGGTACTGTTGCTATTACCCACTAGTGAGAACAAGTTGCTAGCTAAATGGCACGGACCTTACGACATCACAAGACAAATTAGCAAAGTTAACTATGAACTGTACATGCCTGAAAGACAGAAAAAGCACCAGGTTTTCCATGTAAATCTTTTGAAAGAATTCCTCACTCGGCAAGAGCCTTCACAGCAACTTCTGGTGCGTGCTGTGAAGGATGAGGAAGTGACTGACTGTTTCTTTCCTACTTCTGCCACAGAGCCAGCCGCTGTTGACCTCTCTCACCTCTCTCCCTCGCAGCAGGAGGAAATCAAACACCTGCTCAATCCCACTCTATTTCAGGAGACCCCTGGCTTCACGTCACTGGTGCAGCACAAAATCAGACTAAGAAAAGATGCTCCGGTGAGGCAGTGGAGTTACAGGATACCTGAACGGTTGGTACCAGTGCTGCAAAAAGAAATTAAACTGATGCTGGAGCTTAATATTATTGAAGTGTCTAACAGTGAATGGTGTAGCCCGGTTGTTCTTGTGCCAAAAAAGGATGGTTCACTTCGATTCTGTATTGATTTTAGATATGTGAATGCAATCTCAAACTTTGACCCCTACCCAATGCCACGCATTGATGACCTGTTGGAGCGTGTGGGAGGTGCTTCATACATCACAACACTGGATTTGTCAAGGGGCTATTGGCAGTTGGCTCTGGCACCTGAAGCTCGAGAACTGACTGTCTTCTGGATGCCATTTGGTTTGTACCAGTTTCGGGTGATGCCATTTGGTCTGCAGGGGGCACCAGCCACTTGGACAGCACAAAGGCTCATGGACTTTGCGCTGAAGGATGTCTCAGAGTTTTCTGCTGCCTACTTGGATGATGTTGTGATTTTCAGCAGCTCCTGGGAGGAACATCTCCACCACCTCCAGGAAGTCCTGCAGAAATCCAAGCAGCAGGACTTACAATCAACCCTCGCAAGTGTGCGGTGGCCCATCGTGAAGTAGAGCACTTGGGCTATATCATTGGCTATGGGAGGATCAGGCCACAGGTACAGAAGATGGAGGCCATACGCTCATTCCCTGTGCCCACTACCAAGAGGAGGGTTCGTGGATTCCTTGGTTTGGTAGGGTGGAACAGGAAGTTTGTTCCACAGTTTGCCGAGAGGTCAGCTGTCCTAAACAACCTCACCAAGAACTCTGCCCCCAAGAAGGTGAGATGGTCAGCAGAATTTTTTCAAAAAATAAACTCATGAAACAGGCCTGGACAAAAATGATGGTACCCCTAGAAAAGACTGAAAATAATATGACCAAAGGGACATGTTAATCCAAGGCGTGTCCACTAATTAGCATCACAGGTGTGTACAATCTTGTACTGAGTCAGTGGGTCTATATACAGGGCTACAGGTCGTCACTGTGCTGTTTGGTGACATGATGTGTACCACACTCAACATGGACCAGAGGAAGCAAAGGAAAGAGTTGTCTCAGGAGATTAGAAAGAAAATTATAGACAAGCATGTTAAAGGTAAAGGCTATAAAACGATCTCCAAGCAGCTTGAGTTCCTGTGACTACAGTTGCACATATTATTCAGAAATTTAAGATCCATGGGACTGTAGCCAAACTCCCTGAACGTGGCCACAGAAGGAAAATTGATGACAAATCAAAGAGACGGATAATACAAATGGTAACAAAAGAATCCAGAAAAAACTTCTAAAGAGATTAAAGGTGAACTTCAAGGCTCAAGGAACATCAGTGTCAGATCGCACTATCTGTCATTGTATGAGCCAAAATGGACTTAATCGGAGACGACCAAGGAGGACACCATTGTTGAAGACAAATCATAAAAAAGCCAGATTGGAATTTTCCAAACTACATGTTGACAAGCCACAAAGCTTCTGGGAGAATGTTCTGTGGACAGATGAGACAAGAATGGAACTTTTTGCCAAAGCACATTAGCTCTGTGTTCACAGACGGAAAAATGAAGCATATCAAGAAAAGAACACTGTCCCGACTGTGAAACATGGAGGAGGCTCTGTTATGTTCTGGGGCTGCTTTGCTGCGTCTGGCACAGGGTGTCTTGAATCTGTGCAGGGTACAATGAACCCTAACCCTGTTTCATGAGTTTATTTTTTTAAATAATTGTGTTGAAGCATGGTTGAAAAGCAATGTCTGACTTTCATTGGTTAAATTTCATAGAATTTGTATTCATTATTACTTTTGTCAGATTCAAGTTATTTCTGTGACCATTGTGAGTTTTCTTTCGTTAACCGACAGGTACCAACAATTTTGTCCACATGTGTAAACACAATCTGAAAAGGCATACAGAAAAATCAATATGCATCTATTTTTTTGTACAATACGATTTATGGCTACAAGAGAAACCAACAACCCACAGTTTTACCACTTGGCGTTCCGACGGCCCGCCCGCCTTTACGTTACAACTTTACAGCAATGTACGTGTATTTCTGCGTCACCCACACCAACAATCTACACATCAAATGAAAGCTACGGCATTCATCTTTCTGAATATGTAAACCATTTACACCTGTAATCACCACAGTGCTGACAGGAAAGACGTTTTTACAGAGAAGTCAGAAATGTGGATTTAGACTTCACTTACCATTGAGCGCTCTGGTTCCATCAAACATCAACATATTCACACAAAGTTGGTCTCATTCGTTCCATAAAGGTCCAGGGGCGGTTCGTGGAACCGAGTGAATATCTCATGGTGGACTGAGGAGTAGAGGGACCTTATGTTTTGTTGGACTGGATGCTGTTCCTGATCGGTAAGCGTGGTTTATGCTATTGACTTAATTGTGGGTCAAATTTGTATCATGTGTAATCATTAGCATTAGCTAATGCCAATCTGCTCCCCCGACCACCACCAATAATCAGGCACACACCATTTGGGCGAAGTGTTTTGCCTAAGGACATAAAGACAGAAGTTGGTCTGGACGCGGGACTCGATCCTCCAACCTTCGGGTTGGGGGACCAAAGCTCTAAGCACTGAGCCACTGTTGCAGAATGACTGTCACACTGTACATGATTGTACAGTGTGTTCTTAGTTTCCACTGTGTGTGTGTTTACATTTTGAAGTGTGTGTTTGTTCTCTGTTTGCAGTGTGTGGTTTGTAAATATATATTTATTTTGACCCATACCACTTGTTTTGACTATATTTTATATACAAATATACATTTTATATTGTTTTGATATGATATATAAATGTACAGTAATAGAGCAGCTGGGTGTGCAAATACAGATTCCTCTCAGTGTGAGTTTTCAGTAGAGGCCTCCTTGATGTCTGTGGGTTGAAACATTCAAAAGTTATTGCAGTTTTTCCAAACGTTCTCCAAATGTCTTCATTTGGGGAGGTTTGGAGAGGCCTAGACTTACTCATGATAAAATGATTGTAAAACTCTCATTTTTATAGGTATTGACCTCAAATTTGAAATGTAAGTGGTCAACAATCTTGTCAGTTGAGATATAGTGTATTATTATATATTTGGCCCCAGCCCCCCACTGCAGCTTTCTACACCATCATTTTCACAAAAAAAGTTAGGCGAGGATGAGAAAAAATGTTTTTTTAATGTGTGTTCCAAAGTTTATAAATGCTCAGCAGACAAACTTACAGTGATTCTGACACCTGTGGGTAAAACTATAGGGTGTACCTTTACAAAGACCCCAAATTTGTGTATTTACTACTGAAGGTTCAATAATGGTGATTATTTTAATTTGGAGAGGTCAGAACAAAGGCAGTTTCACCAAAATGACCTGGAATGCTAAGGGGTTAAAGGATATTTACCTGCGCTGATGAGTTAAAACAAATGATGTGCTCTTATTTTAACAAGATCAGTTCCTTCAAATTACTAATGCCATTGGGTATGCAAAGCCTGTGTTGGAATATGGCCTATTTAATTATTAAACATGTTATGGTTGCCATTTGTTTTATTTAATTAATTTGCATAATGTTTAGTGATTTAGTTATTATTTTGATTATCTTGCATGTTTTGATTTTGATTGGATATTGCTTGATTGGATAATGAGTTTTGAGCGTGGCCATTACCTAATCCAGAGCAAAGGACATTGGCTGGACTCACCTGTCTGCAATTAACAGCAGGTGCAGAGATCAGTGAGGGACTCATAAATGGACCAGAGAGGCACACAAGAAGGAACAAACAAGAAAGGGCAAGGGCAGGAGAGACCCGAGGACACGGACAGAAAGACAGGGTCACGGCAGGAAGGACCGGCACAGACGAGGGCAGCATGAGCACAAGGTCGGAGCTACAGATGCAGGCTGGGACGCGGCGAGACGGCATCAGAGTGAGCAGGCGGAGTGCACAATCAGGGCAGAGGTGGAAGAGAGGCGCAGACACAGATGATGGGACCAGAGGAAAGACTGGTTGTTACTACGGGCACATACTACTACTACTGGACGACTCTCAACAGCCGTCCAGCTAGGTGAGTCACAGCTAGGCTTTAGACTTTAGACAGAATTGTGACTTTCTGTGGGTGCCATGACCTTGTTTGACTGCTCTTGTGGGTTAATTTTCAATTTAACATATTCTGCAACTTGTGCAATTCAAGTGATGCAAGTTAAGGACTATTGTATGAATTGAGTAGTTTCCAAAATTCTGCAAATAAATAAATAAAATTAAATAGAAACATAAAATTAGATCAAAAGTATCAATACTTGAAAGGGTAAAACCATAAAAAAAATAAAGACACAGAGGAAAACACAACTCACTTTTGTATCAACATGCACTGAAGAGATGTTTGAGAAGCAGATGCTCCATTTCCTCTAAGAAAGGTTTGGGGCATTGTCCCTGTACAACCACTGTGAGTTAATTCACAATACACACATACACAAATGTGTTGAATGAATATGAAAGGAATCAACAGCCCCATCAATCAATAACATCAGCAGCTTTTGACCATCTTAAAACATCACCAGAATCAAACGTATACAGTCTAAACCAGACTTAGAGAGATGCACATGTTTGTCTCCAGTAGGTTAGACCACTGTAACTGCAATCACCCATTCACAAACACAGCAGTCATTTACAGCTTGTGTGGAAGGTCAGTTGCTTTACATTATACTCTTCTTCATGCAAATTTTAGTTATATTTTATATCATATTTTATTAATTTGTTAATTGAAAACAATGTATTTTTTTTACAGTTCCTAAAATCTACTAACCAATGTTTAGAAACTAAACCAGCTGTGTCCAGCTGTAACTGCTCTGAACCATTCACTCCCAATAAATCCCATTAAAGATCATATTGTCTGCCACCACTACAAAGATTCACTGTTATCTCATCATTTATGAATACAATGTTTAAAATGTTCAACAATTTCATAACCATGTAGTCATATGCACTTTATTATTTCCTTTTTTCTTTTTTACATCTCCTTTGTCCACTATTGTTTGATTACAGCAAGTGATCCGAGTCTACAAACTTCCCGATGGCACCTTCAGCTCCGACGAAGAAGAGGAAGAAGAAGAGGACGAGGAAGAAGAAGGTTTGTGTTGAAATAACAACTCAGAAGAACCATATGCATGTAGCTTTTATTTATAACAACTGTAATTCTGATTTATTATTAATTACAAAAACACTGGACATGACAAGAGTCTCGTCACCTGAACAGCTCTGCTCTGAATGGTCACTCTGCAGCTCAGTGAGTGAATTCTGGAGGTTCGGAGCTTTCACATGAGGCCTGTCCATAAACTGAGAATGACAAACTTGTATGTTAAGGCGTAATACATTTAAAGCAGTAAGAGCTCAGGCTACGTACAGTTCCTTTAGCAGAGATATGAGTGTAAGAGACCGTGATTGTGGGCGTTCAGGCAAAATATTTAAAATTTTAAAAAGTACTGGAACAATTACTGGTGTAAAGATTACTGGTGGACACTGCCTTATATCCACCAATAATCTGACCAGAACTGAAGAAGCGGCTTGGATGAGCAGCAAAACATCTTCACTTTTGTCCGGTTGACAGAATTTTTCTTTTTCTATGAATCATACCTGGACGACTGAGGGATTACACAGACATCTTTTCTGGGACAATTTAACTTTTCCCACCTGTCTGATATGCAAAACTAGTTTATGTTGAAGTATATTTATCAACGGTGCACTGTCTAAGTGTCACACGTCCTGTAAAAGCCTCTAGAGCACATGTGTCAAAGTCAAGGCCCGCGGGCCAAATGCGGCCCTCCACATCATTTTATGTGGCCCTTGACAGTGTAAATTAAAAGGCATGATGGTCTTAAAATCTCAATTTATCAGGAGATACGCAGTTACACAGTCATATTTTTACATCTAGGCAAAGGCATGTGCAATATTTGTAACTTGAATAAGTAATAAATACAGAAACAGTGAATTAACAAGTTGAAAAATTAGGTAGATTTATTTTACATCTGGTCCTTAGAGAGCAGACATTTTGCCGATGTGGCCCTCGGTGAAAATGTGTTTGACACCCCTGCTCTAGAGGGAGTAGATAAGGCAAAAACATTTAAATATCGTGGCAATGCTACTATTTAGCCTTTAAGTAACCCTAACCCTGTTTCATCATTTTGGCATTACTTGTGAACTTTAGGTAATGGACATTTTTCCAAGTCAGATAAATGCATCGTTGCTCAGTCTAGATGCAAATTTTTTAATATAGGGAAAACAGATGGACAAAGTAAGGGTTGTATATCTGGACACTATCCTCTACTTTGCCCTATTTTCTCATCAGCAATGCTATTCACATGTTGTCCCCTGTCCCACTCCCCCTGTGGAGTGTATCTCTTTCAGATGCCCCGATGACAGTTGGACCTCCTCCTTGCCTGGCTCTCCTCCTCCTCGCCCGGCTCTCCTCCTCCTCGTCTGGTCTCCTGGCCGATTTCTTATGTTGTCTGATTTTTCCTGTTGTGTCTGATTTTTCCTGTTGTGTCTGATTTTTCTTGTTGTGTCTGATTCTTCCTGTTGTTTTGTTTTTTGTGTCTTGGCGGCACGGTGACTGAGTGCCATCACTCATGTCTCACAGCAAGAAGGTTGGTTCGATCCCCGGGTCACCAGGCCTTTCTGTGTGGAGTTTTTCATGTTTCTCCCCGTGTCTGGATGGGTTTCCTCCGGGTACTCCGGTTTCCCCCATCAACCAAAACATGAACGCCCTTCGAGACAACTGTTGTTGTGATTTTGGGCGTTACAAAAATAAATGAATTGAATTGAATTGAATATCTTCCAATTGACCCTAAAAATACTACAGAAACTAGATAAGTTACATTTGAGACATTGGCCCTTTCCCTGAATAGTTTTAGAATTATCTTGGTGTGTATTAGAAGTAATAAAAGACCACATGGCAATATTAAAAAAATATTTTGTGTTGAAATGCACAGTTATATATAAAAGGGGATCTTCTAACTAGAAAATACTAGAGGACAGTACTGGGTTATTTGAAAGTTTAGCCCCGGTTTCTAGAAAAGGCTGAACATTTCACTGTAGTGCAAATACACCCCCCACAGGACACACCATGGAAATGCACCCATTTTTGAATATATCTGTAGTTCAGTTACTAATGTTGCATTGTTGTGTTGTCTCGTTTCAGATGAAGAAAACTGAAGAGGTTTACTTTAAAGGTCCAATTTTATGTAAAACTGGCTCTTGTCTCTTAAGTCATGTCATAATACTGTTACCTCCTCAAAAACAGACCTGGAGTTGTGTTTTGTTTCATTCAAACATGTTTGAGTAACACTTGATTATTAGGCTGTCTGTATCTCTAAAGCTCAAAATGCTCTGTTCCACCTTGTGATGTCATGAAGTGGTAGTTTTCAAGTTAACAGCGACCTTGTGCATTTTGTTGAGTAGAGATGGGCAACTACAGGACTGAAATTATCCAAATAATTCTAGTGACGGAGCATGGAGAAAAATGCAGTGGAGGTGGAACAGAGTGTTCTCTGTTTGAGAGAAGCCTAAATCTGCAGAGTTTGTGCGTTAAACATGTGTGAATGAAACAAAACACAACTCCAGGTCTGTTTGTGATGAGAAAACAGCATTAGAACAGATCAGGAAATAGAGTTATATGGGCATTTTAATGCTGACAACAGAATAGAACAAAACATCTGATTCTAGACATCAAGCACTAAAAATGCATCATTATCTAAAGTAACTTTGGCTCATAACTTTTCAGACACTGATGGATACACACGCAGAAAACGATTACTTTCACCATGAAGCCTTGGTACTTGTACACGTCTGAGGACGACACCCACCTCTACGACCAGGACTTCAGCCTGGAGGCTCTGCCCCACACCAACAGGGGGCGATAAAGAACCAGAGGAGACCCAACTGGAGTCTCCTACCATCCAGGACTCCTCAAACCGAGAGGAAAGAGGTCCTGCCCAGGTACCTGTGGATGAGGTACCCGTGGATGAGAGCGCTCTGGTCAAAGAGTTGGAGCAAACGATCAGGCCCAAATGAACCAATCACTGGACCTCAGGCTCAAGACTCAGGAGAAGACTGACCAAGAGAAAGAGGAGATCCAAAACCTCACTGGTGCTCTCCAAAAGGAAGACAAAGAACTGCAACATCTGACGAAGGTCCATGGTGAGAGCAGATACCTGTACCTCAAGACAATGCAGGAGCTGGTGGGGGTGAAAAAGGAGCTACACAGAATCAAAAATGTCACAACAAAAACAAATGTGGCAGACTAGAACTTGCAAAAAGTCACTGCTTTGCTCCAAGAGAAAGAGAAGGAAATGGTTTCCCACATCAGTGCCCATAAACAGCTGAGAAACCTGTACATCAGCGCATGACACAAGAACATGCAGCTGAAACTGGAGCTTACTGCAAAAACAGAGTTGGAGCTGCAAAATGTCAAGGACAAGCTCCAGAAGAAAGAGAAAGAGCTGGATAGAGTCACCAGTGTACATAACAATATCAGACAGCATTTTCACACTGCACTGAGGGACATGGAAGCAATGACCAGTACACTTAAAGAACAGGACACTGCTATCACTGCCCTGAAACACCAAGACTGGTCTGATCCAGAGGCCTGCAGCCGTGAAGGGACGAGCGGCAAAACCAGGGCCAACGAGCAGAGGGACGACAAAACAACACCAACGATGCACAACAAAACAAGCATCAACGTTAGCAGAGATGCTACTAAAGACGAGATGTCCAGAAAAGCGCTACCTTCAAAGCTACAGTCGTCCAAGAAGGAGGTGTGCTTCCTAAAAATGGAGAATCTCAAATGTGCTCAGCAACCCGCTCAACTGAAAAGACGAGTGGAAGAGCAGAGGAAGCGGCCCGGGCGTTACCAGCGCTAAGGCAGCTCCAAACATGACCTTTGATCTCTGCATTAAGACAAAATAAAACTCAGACATTTTAAATATCTGTTATTTGTGTCTCCAAAACTGACTTACATGTATATACAATGGTGTAACTGGTCACTATTATGAAGGATATTGGCGAATTCTGAAGTAGAAGTAAAATTCCCAAAAATACTCAAGTAAAAGTATTAAAGTACCTGTTTAAAAGTGTATTTAAAGAGTAAAAAGTAAAAGTTTTTAGCAGTTTTAAGATTTTGAGATCTTATAAAGCAGGGGTGCTCAAACTCTTCACCGAGGGCCATATCTTGAAAAATATTCGACACGGAGGGCCACAGACCAGTGATGATTACAGTCAATAATTCAGATGGTGCATTTAACATAGTTTTGGCTTCATACTTAAAAATAAAGCTTGAACTATTAATATCAGGTCTGTATGACAATGCAGTGTGATGTTATTTAGGTTTTATTAGTAGGATTACTCTAATTTGCCATAAAAAATACTGATTATGATCAATTGGGCCAATTCAACTGAAGGCCTGAGGGCCAATAAAAATTGGTCTCAGGGCCGCATTTGGCCCCCGGGCCATAGTTTGGACACCCCTGCTCTAATGTAATCCCTGTTGTACTGTCATAAAAGAATAGGATTCATATGGGACAAGTTGGAGGGTGAGTGCATTAGCTGAAGATTTGGTGCCTCCTTCAGAGTAAGTTCATGATGAGGTAAAACCAGAGTAAAATGATCAGGACTAGTTGAATTTGGCCCATTATAAATATGCTTTGTGAAATTGAACTTTGACCTGTTTGACTAATGTATTATGTACTTAACTAGAGTACAATTTGTGACAGTTGTATCCACTTCAGTATAAAGTTGTGGTCAAACTCAAGTACAAGTACTGTATTAAAAATATTTGGAAAAGCTACTGCTTGAGTTGAGTTGTTATAAGAGTAAAAGTGTCTGAGTTGAAGTCATAGTGCCTAAAAGTCAGAAAAAGGATTGAGAAACTCCATGTTCAAACCATTTAATACTGACAACAGAAGGCTTTTATAACACCAGTTAAATCAACAGTGGATTAAGCCATGGATTCATTTCACTATTGGCATGTGTTTGTTCTGTTGTTCACTTTAAATCATATAATAGTCTTCACATTGCTCTGAATCTTCTTTTATTCCCAGATAAACTTTAGATTCATGTCTCCAAGTCTCTCCTCCAGGATTCGGTCCACTCTTTCACTCTGCGCAACAGTGAATGTGTTCTTCCAGTCTCCAATGCGCCCTGTCGAACAATAACATTAGGTTTACCTCAACATTCGTATTCTGCTGAATTGACTTTAGTTTGAACCATGTAATACCAAAGTTTGAAGCATTTTAACATTAATCATGTGGGTCATGTATTACCTTTGCGCAGGAAGACTCCAAAGTTTACATTTTTTGGCAAAGATGGTATCAATGTGTAGTTGGCTTTGGGATTGTCCTTCATCGATTCAAATGTTGATTTTTCCACAACTTTGTCAATGTCTGCATCACTGAGATTTTTACACAAGAACTGGCAGATTTTCACCACGGCTCCTCTTAGGTCCTAAAAAACAAAATATAATAGATTGTGATCATGTGGCATCGTACGACGGAGTGTAAGAGTCACACTGAAAAAAATATATTATTATGCAGGCACTACAAGTATAAAGTTATTACATTTCAGCATAAATGGCGTAATTTAATGAGAATAAAGTTGCAATATTTTGAGAATAAAGTCTTAGCAAAAAGAATATTTAATATTTATTTTTCTATCAAGTGCCAAAAGATCAACAACTTGTTGAAAAGGTAAACTGAACAAGGTTTAACCTATTTTAATATAATTTGGTCACGTTCGGCCGGCGGGGTTAATAAGGCAAAGGGCCGTGTTCGCCCATGTCTGTCCTACGGGGTTCACTTCTGCGGGAGCACGACAAGGGACTCTGCCCTTTCACCTTTTGCTCGAGAACAGTCAGAGACTGACCGCAGGCACATAGCAAAGAAATGTCTGGCCAGTGAGTGAGCATGCAGGCTTTTCGGGAGATATCTGCAGGGCATGGACAGATTTGTATTGCAAACTGATCATAAGCCTCTTGTTGCTGAGATAAACAAGTATGACCAGGACAAAACACCTGTCAGGTGTCAGAAACATTTGATGTGTTTAATGAAGTTTAATTCAGAGGCTGTTCATGTCCCAGGAAAGCAGACACACTGTCTCGAGACCCTCTGCAGAACTGTACAGTGTCAGACACAGCATGAGGTGAAAGTTTATGTGCAGGCAGTGATTGAAACAAGACAAACACTAAAAAGAGATTAACCGCCATAAGAGACGCCACAAGCAACGACGACTTTCTCCAAACTGTTTCATTACACAAATAAAGGCTGACCCTCAGATTTGTCAGACTTGCCACACAACCTGCTGAAATACCACACAGTCAGAGCTCACCTGTCAGAGGTCAGTGGACTGTTAATGCACGATGACCTCACTGTCATTCTGGCTTCAATGCAAAACACTCTACTGTCACAAATACATGTGGGTCATCAGGGACTCACACAGTGCCACAAAAGACCAAACATGTCAGTATGTTGGTCAGGTGTCGGGAGAGACATCACTGAGCTCGTCAACACGTGTGAGATTTGCATTAAGAACAAGACATAAATACATGGCCCTGTCCTCCATGCTCAATCTGACATGATCAGATCAAACTGTAAAATGTGAACACATCCTACTGAAATTCTGCAAGATTTCTTACCATTATCATGTCCTCATAGGTCAGATAGAGGATGTTGAACTGGTCAAAGGCTGAACACCACTCTCGGATGTGATCAAACCAGGATGAAAAAAGGACTATGAAGAACAAAAACAATATTTACACATAAATAAAATAAATAATAGGCTATAATGTCTGTGTCATCCCTCATTTGTACAGGTAGGGTCCATCACTAAAAGGTTGGGTTCTGTCACCTGGACAACACTTTTAGAGTGAAAACATGTCACCACTCATCTAAGTTCTTCAGTTGTGATGCAGCTCTGGTGTGGGACTGTTTTAAATATCTCTCTGAAGGGAAGAGCTGCATACACTGAAACTAACACACCGCTGTCATGAGCTGATTCTCTAAGCAGAGTTAAAACGAGGGCTGTGCCATTTTGTGCTGTGTTTTCAGCCCTTCTCCTTCCTCTTCAAAGAGCTAAGGGGAAGGGCAAGGGCTAAAGGGAAGGAGTAGGGGCACAAAAGAGAAATGATATTGTGCCTAAATGTCACTCACCATCTCCTGCCAAGTACTTCTCCAAAAACTCCTCAAAGCTGATGTTGGCATAACTGAATTTATAGTAGGAGACCATGTTGTCTTTTGGATTCCGCATCACATATATAATCTAGGAAATGAGTAGTTGATTACTTACACGCCATGAACTATTTCATGTGTAACATTTTACCTTTGCTCTTTTGTCCTTTAACCCTGGAGGGATGAGGCGAGGTGGGAGGTGGCTCATAAACAGACGAGGAGATGGTCTTTTTGAACGGTCCTGCTTCTTCAAGTTTATCTCCAGCCATGGCATCTGCATTACGTTAATTGGAGCTTCCTTCACTTCTCCAGTGAGCTCATAGATGGAGATGATGATCTGCTGGGTCCAGACAGTCCCTGTGAGGAGATAACTGTGGATATGTGTTTGTTTACAGTTGAAAACAGAAGTTTACATACACTATATAAAAAAACATATATGCTTTTTTCCTCACTGTCTGACATGAAATCAGACTAAACCTTTCCTGATTTAGGTCAATTACGATTACCAAAATTATTTCCTATTATTATTTACTAAATACCAGAATAATGAGAGAAAAAATGTTCAGACTAGTTTTCATTACTTTCTTCAAAGTCAAAAGTTTACATACAGTAAGATTACTATGCATTTAAACAATTTGGAGAAAAAAACCCAGATGATGATGCCATGCCATTGAAAGCTTCTGACTGTTTTATTGACAACATTTGTTTTAGTAAGAGGCACATATGTGGATATATTTGAAGGGACACCTGAAACACTCTGCTTCTTTGTGTAACATCATGGGAAAGTCAAAAGAAATCAGTCAAAATATCAGGAAGAGAATTGTGGACTCCTGATCAACATTTTAAGACCAGTTGAAAAATTGCAACAACAAAAATTGAAGAATTCACATTTTGCACTGTTGGGTCTTAAGAAGGTTTTAAATAGTACTTGACTTGACTCTCTATGATTAAAACAGATATATTGCCACGTATAAATGTTTACTTTGCAATGCTTCCCCTCTCTCTGTGTCTCTTTAGTTTCTTTGCATTGTCCTAAATGTTCAGGAGGCCTTTCAGTGCCCAATTTCAAATACTACTATTGATCTTTTGTTTTACGTCCTCTCTCTTCATGGATTTGCCCCACAAGTGACTCTTCATGGAAATGCTTGGAAGAAAATCTAGTACATCCTCATAGATGAAGAGACTTGATTTACTCTGCTATTCCACTTAAACAAGCAAAGACTCATTTTTGGCCCAATAATTACTAAACTTTTGTCAGTCTGGCAAAATGTGGAAAAAAGATTTTATTTAATTTTTTTAAATTACACAAATGGCATAAGAACAGTCCACTTTTCCATAACTGTTCATTACTTTCTTGGGCTAAACCATTTGCATTTTCACAATGGGAAAAGAAAAGGATTCATGTATTAGGAGACATGTTTGGCGACTCTGGGCTTCTCCCATTTAATGATTTACGTGCCTTTAATCTGTCACCATCTTCTTTTTTCTTGTAAAACTGATGGCCCTTCACTGGAAAATATTCTTCAACTTGACTCCTCACTGGATCAATACCTTTTGTTTTATCATTAACATGGAATTATCAGTAGCTAAAATGCATGGAGCCATAAGAAAGATTTATTATGGAGTAAAACCTTTTTAGAACTGGATAATCTCAAAGTATAGAGGCTGGAAAAATGTCGAGTATAAATAGAAAATATTATTTTTTTTACTTTGTTATTTTAGTATTTTTTCATTGAACAATTCATGTGGTTCCATTATCTCTTTTGGGTTAAAGTGCATTTCCTTCACTGGCCAGTAGATGGCGAATGTCGCTCAGTGTTGGTAGAGAGTAGACTGAGCGCTGCAGAGGAAGAATCAATCCTCCATCTGAAGTAAAGCGGCTCAACATGTGCTCTGTTTATTCTTCTATTAACAGGTTGGTAACACTAAAATCACAAGTTTTACGTAAAGAGTCAAAGTTATAAGATGTCAAAGGTCAAATGGAGTACTGTAGGAAAAAGTGTAACAAAAGTTCCTAAAGGGTTTTTGTGCACATTGTGATCGTATTGTATGCTAACCTGCTAAGCTAGTGGTCAAGTGTAAAGAGAGTACAACGTGTAAAACTAATCCAAACCAGTCTAAGGTGCAAGGAACCACTTGAGTCATATTATTTATGGACATTTTTGAAACGTTTTCATACACGATTGCATTTACTGGGTTTTATGATACATTAAATGTGTACATTTTGAGTTTATTACCAAGTACCAGAAATGCTATTGTAACGGTGTTATAAACACACGGCAGTGTTAAGTTTAGAGGGACTAGCGCCATCTCATGGACACTTGCTGATTTTTTTTTTTTTTTTTTGAACATAGTAAATAAATTAATATGTCATGGCTTATTGTTAAAAATCTAAATATTGATCCAAGTTCAAATGAGTTAAAGCTAAAAAGGGATAAAAACAGTAATTAATTTTATGTAAGATTTGTATTAAAAATAAATGTATTTACAGTTTTTATGTTGTTAATATGTATAGATGTCAATTAATATGTTAAATATATGGATTCATGTTACTTGTTTTGTAATGTAATGTGCATAAGAGGAAGAATCAATCCTCCGTCTGAAGTAAAGCAGCTCAGCACATGTGCTCTGTTTATTCTTCTATTAACAGGTTTACTTCAGCAACACAGATGCTCCTCTGAACCACTGGTCAGAGGAGCAACATAAGCAAAGTTCAACAACTTACAATTAGTGGAAGAGATTTTTATAATGTAAATATACTGTAAACTAAGGAGTAGCTGTATGGGACCCTTAAATAAAAAAAAATAAATAAAAAAATGAATGTGTATTTGAATACATATCTAACGTTATCTATCTATATATATATGTATGTATGTTTTATGTTATAGGTGTGAGTATATGTGTGCATATACGTTTATCTCTGTCTTGGTTAAACCAAGATTCCGTAACAGTGATGATGCTGAAAGGGCGAATGAATTGTTAAAGATAGTCTTTGATAGAATTAAAATTACTATACATGCTCTTGCTATTAAAATGCATTATTGACAGTCTCTCCTTAAAGTAATTCTACACAGTACTTTGAATTACTTTGTGTATGAATTGTGCTGTTTAAATAAACATGTCTTGCCTAGTATCATGTTAAGATGTGATGCTGCTGATTTTAAGGACAGAACTGTGTTCACTTACCTGATTTGGGATAAGTGACCAAAAACACATCATCCTCTCGTATGTCAAAGCTCTGCAGTGATTCGATGTACTCAGCAGAGGTCAAACGGTCATCATATTTATAGCCTTTATATTCTTTATATTCTTTGAAGGTTTCCATTGTGACACAGAAGTGTAAAGTTACCCCAGCTGAAAAGAGAGATGTGTGGCCGGTAGATTTATAGTGGGACTAAACACATAAACTCCACCCACCCTAAACTCCACCCACTACCACATTTGGGGGGGAGGACTTGAGGGTTACTGTCTCAAGAAGAAACAAAAGTCAAAAAGAACAAAAACGTGATAGAGGGTTAAGGGGACGTTTTGACACATGAGTTTGTGTTATAATTGCACCTGTCTGACCCATTCACTGTATAAAGAAGATCTATACAATCTGACCAGCAGCACACTGTTGTTGTTAGTATGTCTTCATGAATGTGCATTTTGGGGAATATTTACAAAGTGTTTGCGTACATTGTAAAGGAGGTGCTGGGAAAGAAACCCAAACTTGTGACCTCAGAAAAGGACTGTGTTTAGGACTAGTCTAGTATCCACAATCTCCCCAAGTTGTTCAGCCAGAACAACCTGGGGAGTGTAAACTGGCGTCGAACCAAACGCCAGTTCAACCCCTTTTTTTTCAAGCTGTTCGAGATAGTTTTCTGTCTCATCAATTTTTCCTTCTGTCTAATGCAGCCTCTTTTTCATGTGTTTTGTTTCACTAGAAAGAACCTCAAATGAGGATTTCAAGTCTTCTATTGATTTCTCAATTGAGGACCCTCCCTTCTGAATAGTGAGCGTTCTATCTATGGTACTGCAGTCTGATATTGAGCCAGCTTTGGTCTGACAGAAGAAGACCAGAGAGCACAGATGAGCCTGAATAAAGGTGAGAGGAAAGGGGAACAGGTTAAACTTTCAGATGGTAGCTTTAACACTCATTACGTTTTAGTAATTGTAAAGTGCTACCAATTGATGATCTGGAATAAATATACGCACACACACACGGACAAAATTGTTGGTATCCTTCAGTTAATAAAAGAAACACTCACAATGGTTACAGAAATAAGTTGAATATGACAAAAGTAATAATAAATAAAAATTCTATAAAATTTAATCAATAAAAGTCAGACATTGCTTTTCAACCATAATTCAACAGAATTATTTAAAAAAATAAACTCATGAAACAGGCCTGGACAAAAATGATGGTACCCCTAGAAAAGACTGAAAATAATATGACCAAAGGGACATGTTAATCCAAGGCGTGTCCACTAATTAGCATCGCATCAACTTGTTAAATAACTCTTTCTGTATTTATTACTTATTCAAGTTGCAAATATTACATGTCAGTTTATCAGGGGACACAGTTACAAAGACATTTTTAAAAGTGTGTATCAGGGCACACCTGCTCACCGACCTTCAGCACTGCTTCAAAAACAGCCTTTTAATTATTGTACAGTTTGTTGTTTTTCTTAAAGGCTAATATTTGCATATTTGATCTTTCACAACCGACCCCGCCTCATAACACAAAAAACATACAGGTTTTTCTCCTTGAAGCACAAACTTGTATTCACCTTCACCTTTCTTGAAACTGCCTTAAATTCCTACAATTTTCCTCTTCCTGAACATTTTGGCATCATTATTTGCAAATATTTCTCATTTCCACTTGTTGGGAAAATCTAATGTACACATTAAAGCAGCATAGATTTATTTTAAAATGACAGATTTGCCTTTTAATTTACCTTCTCGCGGGCCACATAAAATGACGTGGCGTGCCGCATTTGGCCCCTGGGCCTTGAGTTTGACACACATGATTTATTTGCTAGTCTTTGACTTAAAATATGATCTCATCATTTTATTATTTCATTTGCTCCATTTGTTTGCCGAGTTGTTTATGAGAAGAGTTTAAAATTTGCTTAAAACCTTGTTTGTGTAAATGATAGAATGAGTTGGTATTTAAAATATAGCAGTAAATATAATAAATATAGTAGTAAATTTGTCAGTTAAAGATTCAGAATTTAAATATTTAACTTATGTATGGGTTTTTGTTAACTTAAGTGTTGAACCACATGAAATAACACACTAAAATGGATTCATTCATATATTTTCATTGACGAACAAAAGGTTTTGTAGTGTCTTTGCTCCAAGGTGATTTCTCATCTTAGACACCAGTTCCTCTGCCTTAGAAAAACTCTTTCACAGGGAACAGATGAAGAAGGTGTGCATAAAAAATGTCAGTGCGAGTTGATAAAGGTGTGGATATGTTTTCTGGTTATTTTCCCAATATTGTAACGGGTTTTGTGTTCTGGGTGTGTTGCTTTCAGCCAGGTAGTGTTGGACTTCAACTATGGAATTGGCTGTCGTATTTGAGGTCATCTTGTTCTGCTAGATCTAGAGGTTTTCAGAGATTGTACCCTGACAAATATTTTAGAAATAATTCTTTGTCATGTGATAATAAACTAACAACTAACAAACTGCCACAGGAATATACATAAACACAAAAAAACTGAACTGGGTTCTGTTCCATGTGCAGAGCTAGGCTCTTCTCCTGGGTCAGGCTCTTGGCTCCTCATTTCAGCAGAACACTCCAACTTCAGTCTCTTGACAGCGTCAGTTGCTTTTAGTGGACTAAAGAAGCCAACTGTTTTAAACCTTGGGTCCAACAGAGTGATTCCATGTTGCTGATAGACTTTCTCAAATTTTCAGCCAGCTCTTGAGCAGCTGTTTTGTGACTGTTGAGGCTTGATGTTGAAGCTCAATGTGGATCATTCTCATCAATGGAATAACCTTTGACCCTGAGACTTTTTTCCTCAGAGAGTTCTCTGAGTGAGCTTTTCTTTGGCCGTGGTGCTTGATCGAAAGTATGTCACCATTTGTCATGTTTTGTTGCCGTTAGTGTCGTGATTTGATCACGTCAGTTTTTTACAATTAAATTAATGGAATGGGCAATACAAATGGTTTGCCGTATTTGCAGCATTCGAGCACATGAAATCATGTTTACTGCTGCATCAGTGACAAGACACCTCACCTTGCCTGCTCCATGAGGCTCCTTTTAACCGCGTTTCAGTCATGGCCATGACTGGTGACGATCTCTATTTTTGTGAGTTACAGGTGCAAAGTGAGTCAGCTCTAAGTGTCTAGGTGGCTGCTGAGGTGTTATTTGCGTCGTGGAATTGATTGCATTTTTAATGCCCTGAACCTTGTCATTAAAGAATACTGCAAACTCATTGCACTTAGATGTGTAAATCAGTTTTAACGGCAGTGGAGCTGAGGGTTTGTTAATCTGTTTAGTGTTGCGAGAGTTGTTACTACAACTTCCAGTAATGTCAGAAAAATACCTCTCCCTTGTTTTACATAAACTGTGGTTGTACATTTGCATCTTTTCTCTGTAAATCTCATAATGAACCTGGAGCTTTGACTTGCACCATTCCCGCTCGGCCCTCCGGCCCTCCCTTTTCTGTGCCCTGACCGAGTCATCATTCCTCCATGGTGCTTTCTTCTTATCTTTAACTATATTAACCTTTATCGGGGCAATGGTGTCCAGAACATCAAAACACAGAGTTCAACTAAGCATCAACATTGGAACATGAGGTATTTTCAAAGTGTATCATTTACAGGAACAGTGCACCTGTGTTACCATTTATGTGTCTCCTTCAAACAACTGCAGGACCAGCCGCTGGTTTGGGAATAACAGGTCAAAGAAGACACAGAAATGATGAGACAGAGCAACATCCACCACATTTACATTTGAAATATTTACTCCTTTTGTGATGAGCAGGTCCAGAGTGTGTCCTCTGTTGTGGGTGGGCTCGCTGACATGCTGAGTCAGACCAAAGGTTTTAAGGACAGAACTGAGCTCTTTAGTGTTTCTGTCAAACACATTATCCACATGTACATTAAAATCACCTGTAATGACTAAACCATCAAAGTCAGTGCATACGACTGAAAGCATCACAGTAAAATCATCAATAAAACTCAAACAGTGCTGGGGAGGTTTGTATATGACTAAGTAGAGTATGGAGGGGGATTGTTTTAGCTCAAAAAAACGAACACACATCTCCACCTTTTAAAAAAAAAAAATGTTTTAAAATCTAAATTAAAATAAGAGATAAAATCATTCATTAAAATGACTTGTTACAGAAAGATCTGACATTGGGGGGTGGGTGGAGCACAAGAGAGTTTTGTTGAGGACCAGGAGGACCAGGTGCGGGGCCAAAGAGGTGGAGCAGGGGGGAGTTTGACGAGGGCACATAGGTGGGTACGGGGAAGAGTTCAGCATAGTTAACGCCAGAACTCTTGATTGCACTATATTAGGTGTGAGGTGCCATCTTAATTCCTGATCTGATGAGGCTTTCTAGATGGTCGGGAAGGGCCATAGGTGAAGGTGGGGAGGAAAAGGAGAGTGAGGAGTCCCTAGAGGGAGCAGATGTAGCAAAGGGGACTTGTCTGTGGGCAGGGGAGGTGATGAGGCTGCTGCTGGGACTGAAACCTCTGCTGGGGCTGTCACAGACAAGGCCTGTGACGAGGGACCTGGGGGAAGTGATGCGAGAGATGCATCCTTCACTTGGAGAGGTGGTGCTGCTGCTGACTTCTTTCTCCTTGGGAGATGGTGGTACTGCTGAATCCCTTGCTGGGCGAGATGATTGTGTTGCTGGTGATGACTCCTTCGCTGGGCGAGATGATTGTGTTGCTGGTGATGACTCCTTCGCTGGGGGAGGTGGTTGTGGTAGTTGTGGTCTCTGGTTGGCGCAGCTTCTCTCATTCCTCTTTTCTCTCACTGGGCCAAGACCCAGAGGAGGAGGTTATCCGTCAACCCTCTCACTCCACCTCTGCTCAGGTGTGGGCCATTTCCCTTGAACAGATCCTCTCGTTTCCAGAATAGATCAAAGTTCTCAATGTAGTGCAGTCCTCTGGCGACACATTCTCTGAACAGCCATTTGTTCAGCTGAAACAGCCGGGTAAATTTGTTCATCTTCCTTCTGTCTATGCTAGGGAGAGGTCCACTGATGAAAGTCTTAACCTCCACTTTATCAAGCTCCTTAAATAATATAATAAAATTATTTTTCAAGATTTCAGTCTGATTAATTCCGGTGTCAACTGCACCCACGTGCACAATCAGCTGTTTAGCTCCTTGGTATGTTGACAAAACATTTGGCAGGAGTTTTGTAATCTCAGAAACAGTGTGACTAGGGTAAGAGCAAGTTTGGATTCCTCTGTGGCTCACATCTCTGATAGCACCATCTCCTAGCAGCAGTGGTAAAAATCTGTTTGCAAGCTGTATTTTGGGTGATGTAAGTATATTAGCATTGTCTTTTATCACTTGTTGCGTTCGCTTGCCATTCTTGTCTTTACAAAGTTTTGGAAAAGACACAAGCTGAAAGTAGCGTTTTTTTCACCCTCTTCTCTGAAAGTAACTGAATTACTTACCACTGGAAGTCACAGGGAGCGTGCCGTGAAGTCCTTTTTCAGATTCTAAAACAAATATCCGTGCTTGTAGCTCAATCTGTTGTTGATAGTACCAACTGTCTTGGTTTACTTAAAAGAAAATCATAACTAAACAAATCTTTCAGCACTGGAAGAGGTAAAATGATTAAAAATTATTAAAAAAGAAAGTAAAGAAGGAAGCAGCAGGAGCAAGCAACGTTTGCGTCTGCAGTCTTCAGAAGCAGGAAATGCTAAATGAACCCTTTCTCGAACAAACTCAAGTGGTTCAATGCATCATGAGGCTTCATCTCACCATCACTAATGAATATAACTGGTTTATTTGAAATACAGGGCATGTGTGTCTTCTAGATGAACAAATGAAATGAACAAATGACCAAATGACAATCCAGCAACCCAAACTGAACAGAGCAAGACATAAAGGCCATATACCCCCCGATTAGTAATGAACGGCAGGTGTGGGGAAAAAAGGGAGGCAGCAAACCAAGGACCGGAACAGGCTGGGAAACGAAACTGGACTGAGGATAAACAAGAAAACAGGCAGAACTATGACAATAACAAACAAATTTTGTAATATCTCCCCTCTGACACATTTACAGTATTGTTCAAAATAATAGCAGTACAATGTGAATAATCAGAATAATCCAGGATTCTATATGGCAAGTTAACAAGTTACCAGTAGGTGCAGTAGATCCTCAGAAATCTGTCTGCCGTTGACTGTACAATCTCAAAATTATTTTGTAGAAACATTTTTGTTTGTAGGATTTAGCAATCCCTGTTAATCACTAAACTAATATTTAGTTGTATGACCACAGTTTTTTATAACTGCTTCACATCTGTGTGAGTCAACCAACTTGTGGCACCTTTCAGCTGTTATTCCACTCCCTGATTCTTTAACAATGTTCCACAATTCACTTACATTTCTTGGTTTTGCTTCATAAACAGCATTTTTCACATCACCCCACAAGTTCTTGATTGGGTTAAGGTCCGGGGATTGTGCTATAATGTCTGTGTCATCCCTTATTTGTACAAGTAGGGTCCATCACTAAAAGGTTGGGTTCTGTCACCTGGACAACACTTTTAGAGTGAAAACATGTCACCACTCATCTAAGTTCTTCAGTTGTGATGCAGCTCTGGTGCGGGACTGTTTTAAATATCTCTCTGAAGGGAAGAGCTGAAACTAACACACCGCTGTCTGGAGCTGATTCTCGGAGGTCAAAGCACCACAGCACGGGGACTGCCTCTGGCCGCTGTTAGTGGGGCGAGAGAGGACTGCACGAGGACACTCACTCTCTCTGAGCGAGAGGGCTTCATGGGGGTAGACACTCTCTTTCCCCAATGTCGGATGCGTCCGGCCACCCTGGAAAGGAGGAAACCCATTTCAGCCGCTTGTATCTGCGACCTTGTTCTTTCGGTCATTACCCAGAGCTCATGACCATAGGTGAGGGTAGGAACGTAGATTGACCGGTAAATCGAGAGCTTTGCCTTCCGGCTCAGCTCCTTCTTCACCACAACGGACCGATACAGCGACCGCATCACTGCAGACACTGCACCGATCCGCCTGTCAATCTCACGCTCCATCCTTCCCTCACTCGTGAACAAGACCCCGAGATACTTGAACTCCTCCACTTGAGGCAGAGACTCACCACCCACCCGGAGAGGGCAAACCACCTTTTTCCGGTCGAGAACCATGGCCTCGGATTTGGAGGAGCTGATTCTCATCCCAGCTGCTTCACACTCGGCTGCAAACCGCCCCAGTGCTGCAGGTCCTGGCTCGAAGAAGCCATCAGGACAACATCATCTGCAAACAGCAGAGATGAAATCCTGCGGTTCCCAAGCCAGACCCCCTCCGGCCCCTGGCTGCGCCTAGAAATTCTGTCCATAAATAAATATATATGAACAGAACCGGTGACCGGAGCACCCCCCAAAGGACACCGCGAGGGACACGGTCAAATGCCTTCTCCAGATCCACAAAACACATGTGGACTGTTTGGGCAAACTCCCATAAACCCCGAGGACCCGATGGAGAGTATAGAGCTGGTCCAGTGTTCCGCGACCAGGACGAAAACCACACTGCTCCTCCTGAATCCGAGGTTCGACTATCGGTTGGATTCTCCTCTCCAGTACCCAGGAATAGACCTTACCAGGAAGGCTGAGGAGTGTGATTCCCCTGTAATTGGAACACACCCTCCGGTCCCCCTTCTTATACAGAGGGACCACCACCCTGGTCTGCCATTCCACAGGTACTGTCCCCGACCGCCACGCGATGTTGCAGAGACGTGTCAGCCAAGACAGCCCCACAACATCCAGAGGCTTGAGGTACTCAGGACGGATCTCATCCACCCCCGGAGCCTTGCCACCAAGGAGCTTGCCAACCACCTCAGTGACGTCAGCCAGGGTGATGGACGAGTCCGCCTCTGGGTCCCCAGTTTCTGCTTCCTCCTCGGAAGACGTGACAGTGGGATTGAGGAGATCCTCAAAGTATTCCTTCCACCGCCCGACAACATCCCCAGTCGAGGTCAGCAGCTCTCCACCCGCACTGTAAACAGTGTTGGTGAAGCACTGTTTCCCCCTCCTGAGGCGTCGGACGGTTTGCCAGAATTTCTTTTAGGCCGTCCGATAATCCTCCTCCATGGTCTCCCCGAACTCTTCCCAACCCTGAGTTTTTGCCTCTGTGACTGCGCGAGTCGTGGCATGCTTGGGCCTGGCCAGGCACTGCACAGTTTAACTTTCGTGCTGACTCTCCTCATTGCGAAACCAACAACTTCCTTCAATTCTGTATTTCTTACTTGTTAAATAAACATTTTATTTACATTTTTATTTACATTAAAGACATATTTGGTATGTACGGCTAACACATATTCCCTTCCCTTTGCTCTCTGCATTAGTCACTTAACCCACCTCACTCCCAGTGTGTGTGACCAATGTGACCAATACCATTTACAGTTTTGAATCATGTTTTTGTATATTCATGGAGAATCACCCTGTGACAGTGTGTGGGCAGAGCCTTGTACAGAATCTTAGAGCTAACCATAAGGAGGGTTTGAATAGGGTGGTAGAGACTTGGTTTGGTCCTGTTCTAGTCCTGGTTTACTTCCAGGTAGGGCTGTAACGATGATGATGTCACCCATACATGTTTCAGTATTTTAACGATCTCTCCCAGGCCTTATTCAAATCCTCCTTATGGTTAACTAAGATTCCTGTTACCCATGCTCCAGCACAACAGCTCTACATAAATATAAAAAAACATGATATAAAACAGTGCACAGCAGCTTGACAAACCTGATGCTGATTTTGTTGTGATAGCGCTCTGAAGACGGAGTGACTTATGAAGTTATTACTTTGTTTTTGGCAAATATAGCACTTTCAAAACAATAAAAGCCAACATGGTACATATAAATATATTATTTAGAAGGTGCCACAGGGTGATACTAGATCGACTGACAGTCAGAAAATGGTACTAGGAACTGGGAAACTTACAACATGCGAAGCGGAAGTGGTAAATGACTGCAAAGGATGAACTAGCCGTTATTACCTCGTGGACGTCAAAGGTGGTTGAGCTTAACAAACACAGGACAGGCAAAAAGGAGCTAAACCTAAGAAATGCTCACGAGAAGAAATGAGCAGAAAGCTTGAGGCTTACTCAACTGGGAAAGGGGAGCAGCAGATGAGCAGAATGAGAAGAATGGAGTGACTAAAAACAGACAAAGATGAGCATGTTTGGCACAGCACCAAAACGACTAAATTCAGACAGAGAATTTATAAAGAAATACAGAACTTACACAGAGAGATGAGATACATGACAGGCAGAAGCAGAGAACATGAGACAGCAGCAAATGCCGGCAGGACGTGAGGCAGCGATTGCCCGAAAAACACACGATAGATTTAAATATGGATCACAGACCACCTCCAGTATTTGACATTAGACTTACTGGGGATGCGATGGGCAGCGATGATGAAATTATGGATGGTGGCTGATCATGTAATTCCATGCGTGAAAGGCATGATGCTTTAGATGTGGATCAACCGTTATTGATAACCTCTACCACTGCCATGTTATTGCTCAGAACAATTGTGCAATTTGTTTCCTCCGTAGGTGGCAAGCTACAGCGATGTGCATTATTTCAGATAGAGCAGAGAATTTGGGGACTGAAGAGGAGTAACAACCACAGAAAAAAACAGAAGTGCAGTGTGCATATAGGCCTACTTTGAAATAAATGACACAATGAACTATGCAGGCCTATTTGAGTCCTTCCTATATTTGTGTAAAATTTGTATTAAAAACTAGCCCACTTTGTTATAAATAAAACATTTAGCTGCAGCTTAGTAGCTTTAAAAAAGTAAATATAAAATTAGGAACATTTGTGACAAGTCCATTTCAGTGTGCTCCCATCCTCTTTGGTTTTTGTTTTTTTTTTTTTCTCAGCCAGCAATTAACTGAATTAACATTAGAAAATCTACATCAGCTCTGGGTTTGTAATAAATGTTTATTTGTTTTTTGTTTTTCTGAAAAATAATAACCTATTAAATTCCATTGTTCTCACCTGTTTAATATGACTTTTGTTTCTGAAGTTCGCTGCAGATCTTCTGTATGTTGGGGCAGTAAGATGTGACTTTGATCTTCACACAGGACTGTAGGCTCTCATCTGTGAGGCAGGAGTGGCCTTTGGATTTTATGAAGTTCATGCTTGAGAAAACTTGCTCACATAAGTATGTTGAGCCAAAGATCAACAGCTCCAAATTCATACTTTTCCATGTTCACATATGTGTCAGGAATGGCACTCTATGTTTCAGAAGCCAGTCTGTCGGGTTTGGGGGGGTCGAGAGTAGTCTTCTGACGGGCGACTTCTTCAAGATTCGATGTCAGGCATTTGAACTTAGACCCCCATAAATCTTTATTGGCTGTTGGCCAGTTCAGTTTCTTGATTGGGCTTACTTACTCCCGTGACTGCAGATGTGTTCAGCAGAGATGGGTCAGTGTCCAGTGATGAGACAGGGAAGGAGAGGGTATTTTTTATTTTATTTTTTTCTCAAATGCAGCTTACATTGTCTTCATACCGAGGTTCACAGTGTCATCAGCTCTTGATCCAGTGACTTTTGAAGTAAATTCACAAAGCCCTTCTATGCTCCTCTCATTCTGGGTTCCCCATACGTTGACACTGACAAAAAATGAGTGCTCTTTATTCCTTTGTTTTTTAAACACACAATAGCCTCACAAATGTCCTGACCCTGTGTTTGGCCCTGTAGCAGTATCGGTTCAATCAGATCTTCCTGCGGCCCATTAGAGTTCACATATCTGCATAACAGTGCTCTCTGCTCAATATCATTTACACTTATTAACAATTGTCTTATCACAGACAAGTGAAAATGCTTGAGCTGTCATCAATTTACTTACAGGTGATGTTTATTGCCATTTTCACGGTCCTGTCCTTGACGGTCTTTGCAGAGAGAGGCATTTCTCTAATTCCTCTTTTCGTAAGAAGAGGCTGAGCTGTTACAAAACTAGCAGCTGTAGTTGACTGTGGAGAGGTGATCCACTTCTTAAAAGTCTGTTTGCTCTGCTCAACTCTCTGTTGCATTTGCGAAATTGCTCTTTTGCTCATATTCAGTTGGACATTTTTCAACAAATACTGACAATTTTGAAAATGTATTTCAGTGTTGCATTTTTTTGTTGTTTGATAATTTCTTCACCTATATCAAGCACACAGATAAGCCCGAGCACATAGTAAGCCAGTGTTGTTGGCAGTGAAGGTAAATGAATCTGTCCACGCAGAATTTAACGCTTGATTTTCTTTTGAGACATTTTTTTTTTACGTTGATGTGATGCACATTTTAGTTGACAAATTATTTAAAAAAAACAAAAAACTTTGCTGCACAGTTATCTTTGAAATCAAGGTCAAAGTAAGCAAAAATATATATTTTGATATATGTAAATAAAAATTGTATTAAGAAATAACTGTTATAATTTATTTATTTTTGTCAAGGGCAAAGGAATCCACTACAAAGAGGAGCCGCAGGTTGCCCACTCCTGCTCTAAATTGTACCTTCCTTAAAGAAGGGGTGATACAATTCAATGGGGTATTAACTGCTAACATGTTATTTTCATTCTGCATTTTAATTGCTGAAAAGTATACATATTCAAAATGTTTAAAAATGAAACAAAAGAAAATGTTTTACATTTTCAACACATACATGTTCAAGCCCTCAGATTTGCAGCAAATATGCAAAATGCGAAGGCATAAGCAATCAACCGTAAGTGAGTCAATCCAACTTAGTAACAACCAGAGAATGCTGTAGGGGACTTCTTTTTTCAGAAGCTAGAACAACAATAACATTTTTAAAGTGAAAACAGATCAATCTGTATTGTGCATCTGTAAGAGCCAATATATAAGTATACAGGTCAGAACCATAGACATCAAAACAGGAAGTCTTAACAATGAACACAGTTAAATTCATGTAGTTCTAAACAAGAGGAAACTTCAAAACGAGCTCCTAAAGTTTTTCTTATGTTTCTAAATAAAATATGCTTTTGTACTGCTGTAATTATGTAATAACTTACTGTGTGTACAGTAGGCTTTGACCACAACTTATTTGGGGAATCCAAAATCTTGAAACATTTTACATAATAATGCAATGTTGAACCAAAGATTATGCAAAATACAAAAAAAGTCAAAACAATTCAAAATTTTGAATGAATAAGAAGGCAACTGTTCCCTGCAAACATACATCATTACATCGTGCATGTGATTCTAACATTAATTTACTGGAGTCTTTTTTATCACATGTATTTTTTTAATGAAAATGCAAAGTTAAAATCAGTCTCTTGTCTGTCTCTATGGTTTTAGCATATTAAGCCTATAGTCCATGTAAAACAAAGTGCTATTGTACCACACAGCGCTGCTCTGTCTCTGTCTGTTGGTCGCCCACTGCTTCAGACGGAGCCTCATTGTCCTCAGTCTGTCTCCCATATGGTCTGCCCCTCTCTTTGGATTTCCTCCTCGAGGTAAAACTCAGACATAAGAATGGCTTGTTTTCTCTTGAAGGACGGTTTCCCGTTCTCCAGGAGCTTGTGGATCTTCTGCCATGATGTCATCTCCGAGTGCCACAGAGCGGATCGGGCGCGGATGAACTTGGACAGCTCTGTCTCACTGCCTCGGGCCAAACTCATGCTGTCTTTGACGATGAAGAAAACATCCATTCCCAGAAAGAGAGCATTGAGAGCAATGAAGCCTCCTCTGGCTCCGCGGGACAGGGCCAGGGGTCCTCGCGCCGCAGCCTGCCCCACGTCTGGCAGCTCGGAGGCCACTCGTGGGACATTACGCAGAGCTGCACCCTCTTCAGCTAAAACTTTACCTGCACCAGCCACCGCCTCCTCAGCCCCCCGCACCACCACACCAGAGGCCAAGTCCACCATGGCATCAATGCCTTTTCCCACTGCACCTAAAAAGTCAAGGAGCAAGTGGAAAAAAAAACGAATAACATAGTTACAAAAGGGTTCAACAAAACACAATAATCGTACATTGCAAAAAAACAAAACAAAAAAAAAACCCAAAAAAAACAAGTATCCAACAAGGTTAAGTAATATTACCGGTAATCCCACCAGTAAACCTGATTTTTAAAACATTTCTACCTAAAACTAAATGGCATTTATGGCATCCATCATAGATTCAGGCAAGGCAAGTTTGTTTGTATAGCACAACTGGTACACAAAGTAATTCGAAGGGCTTTAGAGAATAAGACATTAAATCAAAACGTAAATAATCATTATAAAATTAATATTAAAAGAAAAGAGTGCAGAATAAAACCTTACAGTCATATACACTGCTAAACAGAACCATTTTGAGCCTTGATTTAGACATTGTCAAACATGTTGGAGATGTACTTTGATGCTGGTCCATGGAGACACTTGTTCACAAGCAGAGCTGCTTTAAAGTCTATTCTCTGAGCCACAGGAGTCAGTGCAGAGACCTGAGCACAGGACTTGAAGCATGTGTGTGTTATCCTGTGTCTGTTTGTCCTTACTGTTTGTATCTATGTGATTTTGCTGGGCAGTGTCTGTGAAAAAGAATTTCCCCTTGGGGATAATAAAGATCTGTCTGTCTGTCTTATGTGCTCACACTTATTGATTCTGGTCAGGACCCGAGTAGCAGTGTTCTGGATGTACTGCAGCTGTGTTAAGGCTCGTTTGGAGAGGCCAGTGAGCAGGACGTTACAGTAGTCTAACCTACTGGAGACAAATGCGCAGATAAGTCTCTCTAAGTCTGATTTTGACAGTATACCTTTCATTTTTGCAATGTTTTTTTTTTATGGTAATAAAATGGATGTTATTGATTTGATGCGGCTGTTAAAGTTCAAGTCTGAGTCCATTATTACCCCTAGATTTCTAGCCTGATTTGAAGGTTTTAGAGAGAGAGACTGGAGGCTACCACTGGCAGTTTCTCTATGTTTCTGGTGAAAAAAGACAGCATGCAGAGATTGATCAAAACAGGTCACAGGATTGACCCCTGGGGCACCGCACAGTTCAGGGCCATGTCATCTGAGACATAGTTTCCAAGAGGTAAAGTTAAATAAAAAGGTAAAGTAAAGAAGGAAGCAGCAGGAGTATGCAAGGATAGCTTCTGCAGTCTTCAGAAGCAGGAAGCATTTTAATAGAAGAGTCCTAGATAAAATATTTCAGCTCCTCTTGTGAATTGAACAATGCTGCAGATTTAAGAGAAAGCTCTAAAATGGAGTATGTGTGTATCTGCTCCTATGGTTAGATGGCTTTAGTTCTCCAACAAAGTCCAACAGAAGATTGTATTTAAGTGCATTCATGTTTTAATTAATCTCTGAATAATAATCTATAAAACAAAAATCCCTTACCTGCTTTGCCCAGTATCTTTCCAACACCCACAGCTATATCCACAGCATCCAGAGGAGAATCTTCAGAGGTGACGTCATCCAGACAGTCCTGGATCTTCTTCACATCCTCCATGAATTTCTGGAAGGTCTCGCTGGCCCTCTTCTGCTGGGTGTGGTTGACCCCGATCTCGGTTGCCGTGGTGACTGCACTGTTGACTCCGCTGGTGATGCCTAGTCCCACCCCTGTCATGGTGAGGGCCAAAGAGGCTCCTGCAGTCACAGGGATCAGAGCCAGCCCAATGATGGACAGTATCCCTCCCACAGCCCCGACAGAGCTGCCCGTCACACTGGAGATACGTGCGCCCATGTTCATGCGGTCCAACTGAACAGCAGTCTCCTCCAGCTCCTTCAGAAACTGCTGCATTCTGGGCTCAGACTCACTGAAGAGCTGCATGAAGCTGCTGCAGTACTCCTCTTGGAACAGGAACACCATCCTGAAGGCCTCATCCTGCCTGAGAACAATAACATAAACACACACTGACTTAGAACATATTAGTCAGGTTTATTTAATGCCATATTACAAGTAATGCAGAGAACTTCAGACAGGTGGCTGATGTACAGTATAATGTGAGTGGAGTGGGTGTGTGGGCCTATTATTTGTTCAGTATTATTCTTTTAATCAAAACTTGTCTTACCTGAGTTCCTGAAGCAGAGTAATGATGTCCAGCATCTTTTGAACATTGTCTTCTGAGATTTCTTCATCGATGTTCACCACAGGACTGAAAAAGCTGAAGTCGCTCAAAGGCCTGTAAAGTAAACATTACCCTTACTCTACTGGCAAAATGTATATATATATATATATATATATATATATATATATATATATATATATATATATATATATATATATATATATATATATATATATATATATATATATATATATTATGCCTACTCAAATAAACAATAATAATAAACAATAAACTCTGTAATGGCCATTTTGACACACAAAGTAACTTCACAGTTTGGTTTACTGTTAATGTTTATCTACACTATTGGCTGTTTCTAAAATGTTCTTACATTTGTACAACTGGACTATTCAAACAATATTGACTTCTCAGTCACTCTCTGGTTATTCAAACTTCTTCTGTAACCACAACTGCACTTTGGCAGATTGAAGAAGCTCTGGCTTTTATACCTATGAGCCCTCCAAAAACCACAAAGTTACACTTAAACACATACAGACGAGGGTGACACTATACACATTTCCAGTAGCTCTGAGAACATGTGTCTCTTTACCCTTTCTTGATGGTGGCGCAGATCCTCTGCACAGCCTGGATGTACTGGTCCAGCTGATAGGCCAGAACCTCCACATTCTGCAGTTTGGGGCTGAAGAATTCTTTGTTGTCTCGTTTGAACTCCACCAGCAGGGGGCAGATGTTCTTAGCTGCAGTGATGATGTCCTGCACTGTGCCCAGATCACCCCCTTCAGGCAGCAGTAGCACTGGGTTCTCCTCCTGAAACACCTGCACAGAAGTGACAGCCAGTCTCTCCACAGCGTCCAGGAACACGTCCAGAGTCTGCAGCCCCATCAGGGAGGTCTTCAGAGAGGCACTCAGCTCCTCCTGCAGCTGCGTCTTCTGCTGGTCTGCTGAGAACAGCTTACTCCTCATGAACTCCATGAAAGCATTTCCTTTGTCCTGGAAGCAATTAGCAAATAATGTCAAAATGTATGTGTTTGAAAGAAGATTATATTATAACAATTCACCTTTTTTTCTCTTCCTGAAAAAGAGAAAAAGCTACAACACTACATTAAGGTCACCCAAAGTCTGACCCTCACCTGGTCCTTCACCCAATCTCCCCCCTGCTTGCCCTCCCCTGCTTTTCGCCAGAGCTGTTATCACCAAGAGCAAGGACACACCAGGCCTTTGCTGTCCCAGGACGTACAGTCATGATAAAGGTAATATCAGGCTGAGGCCCTGTGATGGAGCTATATCTACAATTACACCACATAGACTGGTTCACAGAAGGACAGTCCAATCACAGCAATTTAAGAAAATAACATCCAGTCGTTCTGAAACTAATCTGAAACTTGCTGTGCTTAATGTCAAATCTCTATGTAACGAATAATCTTCAATGAATCATTATATTTCTTTTTTTTATCTGGACTTCATCTTTTTAACCAAAACATGACTTACTCACATGTTAGCAGTGTTTTTTTTATCATTTGGTTATGTTTTCTTTAAAATGGAGCAAAAACAATCACCTTCCATTCTCTACTTAGTCTTTGCTGTTGAGGTTTGTATATGACTAAGTTTTATTGACAATTTTACTGAGATGCTTTCAGTCATGTGCACAAACTTGGTTTAGTCATTACAGGTGATTTTAATTTACATGTGAATTATATATTTGATGCTAAACAGCTCAGCTCTGTCCTTAAAACCTTTGGTCTGACTCAGCATGTCAGAGCCCACCCACAACAGAGGACACACTCTGGACCTGCTCATCACAAAAGGAGTAAATATTTCAAATGTAAATGTGGTGGATGTTGCTCTGTCTCATCATTTCCGTGTCTTCTTTGACCTGTTATTCCCAAACCAGCGGCTGGTCCTGCAGTCGTTTGAAGGAGACAAATAAATTATAAAAAAAACATACATTCTACAATACCTGGGACTCAGTCACATGTCTCAAGCCCAGGTTGATTCTGGCTGCTCTCTCTTTTATGTCGAGCAGGAGGTTTAACTCTGTCTCTCTCGTCAGCATCCATGTGGACAGTCCATCCATGAAGTCCCTCAGTGTCTCTATGTAGGAGAAGGTTTCCAAGGTGTAAACGTACAGCGCCTCCGTCAGGTCTGCCCTTTTCAACATAAATGATAAAAAGAAAAGTGTTTATAATTGACAGATTTGAAATTTTCTTTTGTTATGGATCATACCTGAATGACTGAGTGATAACCCAACCATAAACGAAAGAGAACGATTTTTTTCTCAATAAAAATTGGTACGGGACACATTTTTGAAAGGAAAGTAAACCATAAGATTAATATGACAGGTTTGTAGAGCAAATCGTGATAAGGGTCAACATTTGTGGATTTTCTGTTTGGATACATTTTAATATTGTGACAACATTAGCTCTGGCAGTAAGACAAATGAGAGTCAAATATAAAAATCACTAGTGTTTTGAGTTCATTGTTGTCTTCTTACGTATTCAGCAGATGTCGCCAGAGAGGCAAGTGAAACAGGACAAAGTAACTGCACAGGAGACGTTGGAGATGTTTTCTGCATTTAAATGGCATGCTCCAGAAAGATCACTATGATTTATTTATGATTACAACTTTTCCACTCCTGACTTTACAAAGGCCTTATGCAGATATAAGACAAAATACCACATATACACCAAAGAATCATAAAGTAAGCAGAAACTGGGGTCAAGGGTGAAGTGTCCTATTTGTGGATACAACGACACAACATGCTGAGCTACTGTTGCCCTCACAGAAGAAGGTAAACAGCATGAATCATTAACTTTGTGATGTGTTTGTTTTGTATCTTGGCCCTTGCTTATCTCTTACAGACTGTGGTGACAGCTGTTTAAATTCAACTATTCTGGACAATATGTTTAACTCACAATCCTGTACTTGTCATTTTTGTATCAATGCTGTCTATTTGGGTTTGGATTAAGTTAAGAAAGACAGTGTTTCCCAATCAGGAGGACAGGGACCCTTAAATTTAAGGCATACAAGTACTTATTAGATGGTATTTGGGATTATCATACTCAGAATAATCCTGACTCTCATGACAATAGTACTTTGATGTCAAGATCTTGTGAGAATTAAGTCATGTTATAATGTTCTTACCACATCAAAAACATCGCCAAGGCTCAAAAATGCTCTGTTCCACCTTGTGATGTCATAAAGTGGTAGTTTTTAAGTTACAGCTACAGTTTACATTTTGTTTTTGCATTGACTGGCAAATCCAGGGCTGAAATTATCCAAATAATTCTAGTGAAGGCGTATAGAGTTCACAAACACAGTGGAGCACTTCCTGTATTACCTCATGACATCACAAGGTGGAACAGAGTGTTTTCAGTTTGAGAGAAGTACTCAGCCTAAATATGCAGGATTTGTCTGTTAAACATGTGAATCCAGGTATGTTTGTGATGAGGAAATAACTTTATAACATGGATCAGAAAGCGAAATATCATCAATAATAATCGTTTTTTGTGTAAATATTTTATATCTACTACTACTACTACAAAAATAATTAACTGCAGTTGTACCTGGAATGGATTTGAAGAGGTAAAATTGCTTAGTATTTGAACATAAAATATCTTTACATCCTTATGAACGTTTTTGTTGGTCAAATTTGAATATCAAGATGATTAAAACAAGAAAAAAATAGATAAACTTGACTAAACATGTTTTTTTATATACTAAACATTTACTAGTACACAAGTTAGGGGAAAAGCTTTGGGTAGATTGGAGACCACTGATGGTATTTGGAAATAAAACGACAAAACACACAATTTTTCCAAAAACTAAACACATCTTTGCATTAAGTCTGAAGCACATGTAAGGTGTGATATGTCTGTTTGTTTGTTTTTTTTATGTGAAATGTGAGTAATATCTTCTAAAATGTTTTAAAATACATACATAAAATCATCAGTATTTTAACTAGACTTGTTGCTTTCATAGGTATCCAGCAGATGTCACCAGAGAGGCACAAGTATTGAGATTTTTGAACCTTTATTTGTAGTTTTTGTTACATAAGTAGGCCTACTTGTAAGTAAGTTCTAAATGTAGCCTCCATCTACTCTTCAAATACATTCAGTCATATCCATCTATAGAAAAACCGCTGCCTTTGCCTGGTTTTTAGCTTATCGGAAAGTTGAGATCCACCTCAAAGGCAATACAAAATGTAATAGTATAAAAGTACAGGAATATAGACGTATAGTAGCTGCCTTTGTTTACCTTGTGGATAGTTCCTCTTCTTGTGATACTTCTTCCATTGTGGACTAACGAGGCCTGATGAGCAGATTGTGAAAACACATTTGTGGAGAGAAATATATACAGCGAAGTGCACGTGACTAATGCGTCTATAGTTTCATTTTCTTCTCTCAACAACTGGTTCAGCAACTTCTGACACACCCAGAAGTAGCCACAGTCTGCCTCTTCCAGTGTTATGAAGCAGCTTTAAAGGTGCGCTATGTAACTTTTCTGGTGGAGGGTCTGCCACCTGTGTGTTTCCATGGAGATCTTGGTATTAAAATTGTCTACCTGGCTTTTTAAAATGATTATTACAGGTGTTTTAATAGGTTCCTTTTCCAGACCAAGGTTTAGTTTGTTTTTGGTGCTGTTTTCCTACTAGCAGAGGCAGGACGACAGCGCCACCTGCAGTCTGACTTCTTCAGGACAGTATCCCAGGTGTGTGAAGGTAAAAAAAAAAAGCCCCCTCATCCCAGTCCAAAATCCTCATACTGTTAATTCAACAAAAGAAAAATGCCCTTTGTGTTGCAAACATGTAAATTGGTACTTGAAAATATTTACACCGGTTATTGTCTGTGTTACATGAGCTTCTGTATGTTTAGGACGTCATAAAAAATAAGATAAAAGAAGATTCATTGTCAATTCATGTCTTCATTTTACCATTTAAACAGGGATAATTATGCAAAATGGATTATGGATTTATTTTTGCTTTCTACCATGTTTAAAAGTTGTTTCTTCACCAAAAACATGCCTGAAGAGGTTTTAGATGTCATCCATGCATGTTTGAGTATTTCAGCAACCTCTTCTTGACCCTATTCAAACCCTCCTTACGGTTAGCTGTAAGATTCTGTACAAAGCTCCGCCCACAAGCCTACATCACCCATGCCCACGACAGTTCTCCATAAATATACAAAAACATGATACAAAACTGTACACAGCAACTTGACAAACCTGATGTGATGTGCAGTAGTTTCATTAGCGGGATGCAGCTGATTGTGTTGTAATGGCGCTCTGCAGGGGGAGTGACTTAGGGCAAGGAGCAAAGGGAAGGGAGAGTCAAGCATGTCAAAAATTAAAATGAAACTTATTAAACATGTTAATACATTGTTTTGGGTGAATATAGCATTTTCAAAACAATACAAGGCAACATGGGGATCTAAATATGTTCAGTGTTAGCAGTTAATGCCACATAGATGTAAAATACCCGTCCTTGGGAGAATTATCGTGCACAAGACCCCGAGATACTTGAACTCCTCCACTTGAGGCAGAGACTCACCACCCACCCGGAGAGGGCAAACCACCTTTTTCCAGTCGAGAACCATGGCCTCGGATTTGGAGGAGCTGATTCTCATCCCAGCGGCTTCACACTCGGCTGCAAACCGCCCCAGTTCCTACTGCAGGTCCTGGCTCAAAGAAGCCATCAGGACAACATCATCTGCAAACAGCAGAGATGAAATCCTGTAGTTCCCAAACCAGGCCCCCTCCAGCCCCTGGCTGCGCCTAGAAATTCTGTCCATAAATATAATGAACAGAACCGGTGACAAAGGGCAGCCCTGGCGGAGTCCAACATGCACCGGGAACAGGTCTGACTTACTGCCGGCAATGTAAACACAGCTCCTGCTCTGGTCATACAGGGACCGGACAGCCCTTAGCAAAGAGCCCCGGACCCCATACTCCCAGAGCACCCCCCAAAGGACACCATGAGGGACACGGTCGAATGCCTTCTCCAGATACACAAAACACATGTGGACTGGTTGGGCATACTCCCATGAGCCCTCGAGGACACGATGGAGAGTATAGAGCTGGTCCAGTGTTCCACGACCAGGACTTAAACCGCACTGCTCCTCTGGAATCCGAGGTTCGACTATCGGTCAGATTCTCCTCTCCAGTACCCAGGAATAGACCTTACCGGGAAGGCTGAGGAGTGTGATTCCCCTGTAATTGGAACACACCCTCCAGTCCCCCTTCTTATACAGAGGGACCACCACCCCGGTCTGCCATTCCACAGGTACTGTCCCCGACCGCCACGCGATGTTGCAGAGACGTGTCAGCCAAGGCAGCCCAACAACATCCAGAGACTTGAAGTACTCAGGACAGATCTCGTCCACCCCTGGAGCCTTGGCACCGAGGAGCTTGTCAACCACCTCGGTGACTTCAGCCAGGGTGATGGACGAGTCCACCTCCGGGTCCCCAGTTTCTGCTTCCTCCTCGGAAGACGTGACAATGGGATTGAGATATCTTCACCTGCTCTACACAAAGCAAAGGATAAGTTTCTTCCCTGTTTATGGTTACTGTTACTATTATGACAGTAACCATGAACAGGGACTTTATGAGGATACTTGTGAGACTTCCGGTCTTAGGTTGCCAGGGATCCAGAACACACACTTCTCCCAAACTTTATGAATATGTGAGTCTGGACATCATTCAATCTCCATGAGTTCAGTGGTGCATGACTGACAGGTGGATTAGACAATAAGGAACACATATGATCCGACAGATTCAAAACAAATATGGTTGCCTATGAGGAAAACAGAAAGGAAAAAAAGATCACAGGGGACTGAAAAAATGTTGAATTTCTGGAGAATCAATGAGTGAAGCACTAAAGTCTGTTAATCTGAGGGAGAAGGTAAGAGAAATATAATTGTTTGTCCTTGGTTTCACATGTGTCACTCGAACAAATGATCATGTTTGGTTCTGACTTGAGACGCGACAGAGAATGTGGTGACCAGACTGATATTCCTCCGTGTAAAGTATAAAGAGAGATATCAGTCTGGATTTACCAGGAAACCGCTTAGGTGGACTTGGAGAGTAGGTTATGGTTGGAATACAAAAACAACTTGGCTACAAAAACAGAACATGAATTTTTTTACTTGTTTTACTTTCTATAGGCTATACCTGTGTACAGAGATTAAAAAAAAAAAAAAAAACATGTTCAGAACTCACTGTTTGGCGCACAAAGATTTTATTCATCAGTGAACTTTGGTCTGCATTAAAAAGACAAGCACTGAATCACAATGTAAAAATGAAAAAATACAAATGTTTACATAATAAATTATATTCTGTCATATTGACCATGTTTTTATTCTTCCTCCTCAGTGTAAAACTCAGTCACAAGAATGGCTTGTTTTCTCTTGAAGGACGGTTTCCCTTTCTCCAGGAGCTTGTAGATCTTCTGCCATGATGTCATCTCCGAGCACCACAGAGCTAATCGGGCACGGATGAACTTGGACGCCTTCGTCTCACTGCCTCGGGCCAAACTCATGCTGTCTTTGACGATGAAGAAAACATCCATTCCGAGAAAGAGAGCATTGAGAGCGATAAAGCCTCCTCTGGCTCCACGGGCTAGGGCCAGGGGTACTTTGGCTGCAGCCTGCCCCACGTCTGGCAGCTCAGCGGCCACTCGTGGCAGAGCCGCAACAGCTTTAGCAGCTGCGGCGGCCACACCTGCGCACATGGCGACTCCAGCAGTTGGATGAATTATTGGCCCATCTACTGTTTGTTGTATCATTTCTAGGAGACAGTCCTGGAGGTTGGACACATCCTCCATGAACTTCTGGAAAGTCTCGCTGGCCCTCTTCTGCTGGGTACGGTTGACCCCGATCTCGGTTGCCGTGGTGACTGCACTGTTGACTCCGCTGGTGATGCCTAGTCCCACCCCGGTCAAGGTGAGGGCCAAAGAGGCTCCTGCAGTCACAGGGATCAGAGCCAGCCCGATGATGGACAGTATCCCTCCCACAGCCCCGACGGAGCTGCCCGTCACACTGGAGATACGTGCGCCCTTGTTCATGCGGTCCAACTGAACAGCAGTCTCCTCCAGCTCCTTCAGAAACTGCAGCATTCTAGGCTCAGACTCACTGAAGCGCTGCATGAAGCTGCTGCAGTACTCCTCTTGGAACAGGAACACCATCCTGAAGGCCTCATCCTGCCTAAGAACAATAACATAAACACACACTGACTTAGAACATATTAGTCAGGTTTATTTAATGCCATATTACAAGTAATGCAGAGAACTTCAGACAGGTGGCTGATGTACAGTATAATGTGAGTGGAGTGGGTGTGTGGGCCTATTATTTGTTCAGTATTATTCTTTTAATCAAAACTTGTCTTACCTGAGTTCCTGAAGCAGAGTAATGATGTCCAGCATCTTTTGAACATTGTCTTCTGAGATTTCTTCATCGATGTTCACCACAGGACTGAAAAAGCTGAAGTCGCTCAAAGGCCTGTAAAGTAAACATTACCTTTACTATGTATTGGTCATTTTTGACACACAAAGTCACTTCACAGTTTGGTTCACTGTTAATGTTTATCTACACTAAATTATTGTCTGCTTCTAAAATCCCAAGTCCTTATCTTTGTACAATTGGACTATTCAAACATTATTGACTTTTTAGTCACTTTCTGGTTATGCAAACTTCTTCTGTAACCACAACTGCACTTTGGCAGATTCAAGAAGGTTTGGCTTTCTACACCGCGTTCCAAATTGTTATGCAAAATGTGTTTAAGTGTCATAAAGGTAAAATTTTTTGGAATTTTCATGGATGGTATTCCAATTAAAGGAAAAACTATTTAACAAGGATGTTCCACATTATTAAGCAGATCATTTTCAAGCAACATGGGAAAGAAAAAGGATCTCTCTACTGTCGAAAAGATATTTCACAAAAACTTAAGCATGATCATCGTATTATTAAGAGATTTGTAGCTGCACAGATTTGTGCAGATAAAGGCACAATGAGGAAGGTTTCTGCCAGACAAATTGGATTTGGGATGGATGAAGAGAGCAGCTCCATCCATCCATCCATTTTCTTCCGCTTATCCGGAGCCGGGTCACGGGGGCAGCAGTCTAAGCAGGGACTCCCAAACTTCCCTCACCCCAGACACGTCCTCCAGCTCCTCCAGTGGGATCCCAAGGCGTTCCCAGGCCAGCCGAGAGACATAGTCCCTCCAGCATGTCCTGGGTCTTCCCCGGGGCCTCCTCCCGGTGGGACATGCCCAGAACACCTCCCTAGGGAGGCGTCCAGGAGGCATCCTGAAGAGATGCCCGAAGAGAGCAGCTCCTAAACTATAATTACAAAGCAGCAAACTGGTATTTGAAGCTGCTGGTGACTCTGGAGTCCCACAAACATCAAAGTGTAGGATCCTCCAGAGGCTTGTAGTTATGTATAAACCTTCTCTTTGGCCACCCTTAACCAGTGCTCACAAGCAGAAACGACTGCAGTGGGTCCAGAAATACACAAAGACTAATTTTCAAAACGGACTTGTTCACTGATGAGTGCTGTGCAACTCTGGATGGTCTAGATGGATGGAGTTGTGAATGTTTGGTGGACGGCCACCACGTCCCAACAAGGCGATGCCAGCAAGTAGGTAGCGGAGTCATGTCCTGGGCCAGAATCTTGGGGAGAGAGCTGGTCGACCCCTTTAGGGTAGCTGAAGGTGTGAAAATGACCTCCGTAAAGTATGTAGAGTTTCTAACTGACCATGTTCTTTGGCCATGTTTGTATTCTTCCTCCTCAGGGTACACAAGAAGCCGTGCTTTCCGTAGCAAAATCATCTTCATGCGACAGTGCACCATCTCATGCTGCAAGGAACACCTCTGCACCACTGGCTGCTATGGGCATAAAAGAAGAGAAACTCATGGTGTGGCCCCATCCTCCCCTGGCCTCAAACCTAGAACCTTTGGAGCATCCTCAAGTAAAAGATCTATGAGAGCGGGAGACAGTTCACATCCAAACAGCAGCTCTGGGAGGCTATTCTGATCCTGCAAAGAAATTCAAGCAGAAACTCTCCACAAACTCACAAGTTCAATGGATACAAGAATTGTGAAGCTCCTACCCAACAAGGGGTCCTATGTTAAAATTTAACTTGACCTGTTAAGATGTTTGGATTGAAATGGCTTTTAATTTCAGTAATACACTAATGCTTCTAATTGAAAAACAAACAAATGACCATTTTCAGTTCTTTACAACAATAACAGGGTTTGAAAATCTGTTGTGTAATAATTTGGAATAATGCATTTTAAGTTTTTATTTTTGAAAAAATACTGTTATCATTGGTTGGTTTGTTCAATAACATTTGAATTATATTGAATTATACATCTAAAGGTTGATGACTGTCATTTGTATTGACAACCAGAGAAAAATATAATTTGCATTTTGAATTTTGAATGGTGTATATATCTATTAACCCTCCAAAACCCCACAAAGTTACACTTAAACACATACAGACGAGGGTGACACTATACACATTTCCAGTAGCTCTGAGAACATGTGTCTCTTTACCCTTTCTTGATGGTGGCGCAGATCTTCTGCACAGCCTGGATGTACTGGTCCAGCTGATAGGCCAGAACCTCCACATTCTGCAGTTTGGGGCTGAAGAATTCTTTGTTGTCTCGTTTGAACTCCACCAGCAGGGGGCAGATGTTCTTAGCAGCAGTGATGATGTCCTGCACTGTGCCCAGATCACCCCCTTCAGGCAGCAGTAGCACTGGGTTCTCCTCCTGAAACACCTGCACAGAAGTGACAGCCAGTCTCTCCACAGCATCCAGGAACACGTCCAGAGTCTGCAGCCCCATCAGGGAGGTCTTCAGAGAGGCACTCAGCTCCTCCTGCAGCTGCTCCGTCTGCTTGACACTGGCTGCTCTATCTTGTATGTCGAGCAGGAGGTGTAACTCTGTCTCTCTCATCAGTATCCAGTTGGTGAGTCCATTCACAAAGTCTTTTGCCACCTTTATGTAGGAAAATGTGTCAAGGACATAACGGGACAGCCGCTCCTCCAGGTCCTTCCTGATAATGGAGAATAACATGTCATGAATGCATTACATGAAAAAGGATACTTTTTTACTTTAGATCACTCATTTTACAATATACGAATATTTGTAGTTAGTTACTTTCCACTCCTGCAACCCTGTTATGCGAGCTGTAGCCAGTCAACACCTTCTACATGTACTTCCTGTATTTATGTTGTCTTAAGTGCTGCAATTACAAGCTCCCAGGGACTATTCCCTGTTTGTTTTGTCTGTAATATTGCATCAGTCTACTGGTGCCACATTTTAGCTAGTTGTTGCGAGAAAGTTGTTGCGAGAAAGTTGTTGTGCAAAGTTCATTCATCTTGAAATCTTTATCTGTCCAAAACATACAGTCAAAAAAGTGTTTTGTTTCTGTGTTGTGTGTCACTGATGCAAAGTGAGGAAGTTCCTTTTGCTCTGTACATGCTTCCCCTGGGTGATGTTTTCTGAAACCACATTTTATTGTTTTGCAGATGACAACCAAATATATCTGTCCATGACAGCCAGACCACAGAGCTCTGCAGGACTGTCTCAGGGATGTGCAGAGCTGATCACAAACATCCTGAACTTAAATCAAAACAAAACTGAGACTGTGGTGTTTGTCCAAACTCTCGCACTGCTCAGTTGAGGCTCCTTGCTAAATTAAAGCTCTACCTTTGACTGGTGTATTTTGAAAAGTAACCCATGCATTTGTAGACTGGACTCAAAAGCCACCTCTTCTCCCTGGCATTTAACACTAGACGGGATATAGAGGTGTTTTATTGTTCTTTTCCTATGCATCATATTATCTGTATATTTGTTTTTTCTTGACTTTTATGTGAAGTACTTCGGGCAGCTGAACTTATTTAAAATGTGCTACACATAAACTTGAATTGAACTCGGTGTTACAAGGACCTGACCACACTATGGGTTTGGGTTCAGTGAGACTGACCCTAACCTTAAAGGGCTGTATTACATGTTATATGTTCTGATCTGTGTTATAATGTTGTTCCCTCATCACAAACATACCTGGAGTTTCATTCACACAAGTTTAACACACAAACCCTGCACATTTAGGTAGAGTTCTTCTCTCAAACTGAAGGAGAACTTTACAGATGTAGACAGACTAATAAACCAGGATTACTCAAACGTGTGAATGAAACAAAAAACAACTCCAGGTATTTAAACATAACATAACATATAAACCCCAACCTTAACCCATCTATTTTAAACCGTATCCTAAAGGTACAGTATGTAACTTTCTGGAGGTGGCACATCACAAATCCACTGCTGGAATAACCCGGTCATTCAGTATATTCAGGTGTCAGCTGACCTCATTTTTTGAGCACAGACTTTTGCTGGACCTAGACCTGACCAACTGCAGCAACCACAAACTATTTGCTTGGTGACTTTTTTTTTGGCCAGGCAGTGTATAAATTAGTTTGTGGAGATGAAACCATGCTCAGAGTAAGGACACATGTTTTTCCAGTGCAATTAACAACCAAATTAAAAAGAACTTTGATTTTAGTCTATTTTTTGTCAAAAAGTTACATGGCTTCAATTTTAAACATTTTTGTAGGTCTAATAATGAAGTATTTATGTCATAGGGACCTGATTTTGTCCCCATATGAGAGGCAAGTTCCCATTAAGTGAGTGTGTATAGATTTTCCTTCCCACAGAGTGATAAATATAATGAATTAATACAATCAATTCAAGTTTATTTATATAGCAGATTTAAAACTACTTCAGCTGAACAAAGTGCTTCACGTAAAAGTCAACAAAAACTGGTACAAATCATGGTTTCTTTTGTAAGATTAATGAGTTCGTACATGGTCCCTGACAAATAAATAAATAAACAATAAAACACCAGTATAACGTGTCTACCTAGTATTAAATGCCAGGGAGAAGACGTGGGTTTCCAGTCTTTCTAGTCTTGAACTCTGTTAAAGAGAAAAACTGACAGGCAGTTTAAAACAACAATATCAAACTAACGATAGGGAAACATAGCAGTTAGTTTATTTTGCGTTATGTTCTTCTTGCATATTTTCAATTTTTAAGCACAAACTCGTTTCCTGGGTTAAATGCAGGTCAGTCTGGGTTTCACTTCCACATGTGCAGCGTGAGACATGAGACACATCATAGTTTCACTTTTGCTTTGACTCACCTCATTGTGAAACCAACCATAAGCTGTAAATTCTTCATTTCTGTGCTGACATGTGTGTGCGGTTTTAGTTCTCACAGTGTGATAAATCAGTGGCGGGCCGTGGATTTCACCCTTGGGCCTTCAGTGTCGTCCCACTTACACATTACAACATCACCTCAATACAGGCTAATCAAGCAACACTTAATTTCAGGAGCATTTAAAACCAATAAGCCTGTATTACATTCACAATTAAGAGTGAGAAACTTCACTGATATTTTCAAATGCGATTTAAAGATGCCAAACAAAATGTCACCAAAATGATGCTATGTGAGCTTAAACAAGTCTGTCCAATAAACTGCGCTGTTTCATATAAGACACCAACCAGACAATAACAAAACAAACTATTCTTTGAAAATAAAGTAAACAGATCATTTGCATTTTTTGACAATAGGCTGTACAACAGCAAATAACTGAAACTGTGGTGCAGCTGAGATTGAACGAACTTTAGTTTTAACAGCTCAAAACAGTTCTGTTTAGCTTTCATGCTGTATCTAATGTGAATGTGTTTCCAATCACAGGACACGTGCATGTCCAGTTTGCGTTGGACTTCTAGCTAGCCCTGGAATGCAGAACCAAGATCTGATTGGATAATGAAACTGCCTGTGGCCGTGTGCACTTACAGTGGACAGGGCCTGCTCTGTGAAGACCCCAGGAAAAGGAAATTTGCCTGACAACACAAGCTCGCTGAAATATAATTGGATAAAAACTCTACCACAATAAACAACATTGGAAGCCACGACACGACGTGGATATAATATGACATAAAGAGAACAGAGAATAGAGAATATTTTTGTTTACATATTTATGATTTATTTGAGCAAAATGTGTCTCGCCTCAGTGCAGGTATATTGTGTAAGCAGCTCTCGAGGTCAAAATAAGTCTGCATCTAATTATAAACTGTGTTCAATAATCAAGAGGTCTGCGTTAGCATGCTAGTTGTCATTAGCTTAACCATCACTGCAAAACTCTGCTACTGCTACTACTCTTATAAACTCATCACTGTGAGTAATTAGGATGCTCTGAATGGATAAGGTAAGTGAGGGATAACGTTGAAACACTGGAAACGGTTCTGTTTTTTCATATTTTTAAGTCCGCGCCTGTAAGAGACATGAGGCATTATGCAAACAACCTACTGTGCTACTGCTGCCCTCACATAACAATCATTAACTGTTCTCCCGTGTTTAATACCCTGCTCTTTCGCTTATCCCGGATCTCTCTATCTCTCTTATCTGTTGACTGGAACCCAGCCTTGTATTTAAAGCAGTTAGGTTTCGTTTTCCCTTACTGCCACATGGAAAATTTTCTTTTCCAGAAGAGCCATGGCCCGTCCAACACAGTCCTACCATAAAGTTGATATTGTTATTTCAGTTGAGTCTTACATCTGCTAAAACAATCTTCCACTGACACTTTGCAGCTGGCGTCGTCAGTATTCCCCCAGGGCTGTGAGGATAACTGTAGGATTTTTGTCTGAAGCTCTGTTAGACTTTAATCTGAACTTTATTTTAATACAGTCTGAACAGAAAGAGCTGTCGTAGTTGAAACTAGAAAAGCTGACTCTTAAACAAGTAACGCTCAAATAACATCACTCCTGAAAATGCGCTCCATTTTTAAATTTTTTGAGTGTTTTCAGACTATATAAAAACATGTGTGTCCGTTTTCAGCATTTGTGTCACTGCTGAGCATTCCGCCATAGAAAAATATAAAGAACACCCCTAGCGCGAGGTCCCTGTAAAGTATCAATACAGCCAATTTCATAAGTCCATGATTATCAGCAGTTGTCAGAGGCCGTGGTGGCACAGATCTCTCCTCTAGTGAGTATTAGCTGAAGTCTTTTGCAGTTCTGATGTTTACGTTAAGATAAAATAAAACTTTATTTGTCCCACAGTGGAAAAATGTAAATGCAACGTTCAAGAACAGCAGGAATTACAAGAGCGATATAAATGATAATGTAATGATCTGTTTAGTGTTTAGATCAGAGTTGACATGTTTTGTTGTTGTAGGTGTTTATGTTTCATTGTTGTTGTTGATGTAACGGCTTTTTTCTATGGACACTTGTGTGGTTGCTATGGCGACAAGTTGATGCAAAGGGTTTATTGTTCTATTGTTCTACAGCTGAACAAAGTGCGTCACATAAAAGTCAACATAAACTGGTACAAATCATGTTTTCTATAGTAAGACTCATGAGTTGAGTTTAGCTGAGTTAACTAATTAAAATAAATAAATAAATAAACCAGTATATCCTGTCTAGCTTTAAAGCCTCTTGAATCAATGTATAAATGTGCACTAAAGATTCATGACAAAAAACCCAGACAGTATCACCACTGTCATATCCTCTTATGGTTTTCTAAACTTTAATAATCTAATTTAATAAGATAATATATGCAAACATCTCTCTATTTAAAATTACTCATGTTATTGTTAGTCCTCCCCTAAGAAGGTCGCACTGAGCTCAGAAAAAACAACTCGAGTCACTAAGGCACATGTGTCAAACTCAAGGCCGTGGGCCAAATGCGGCCCGCCACATCCTTTTCTGTGGCCTATGATAAAGTAAATTAAAAGGTATGACTGTCTTAAAATGTCACTTGATCATTAGATACACAGTTACACAGTCATTTTTTCATATCTATGCAAATCCATATGCAATATTTGTAACTTAAGCAATAAAAATAGAAACTGTTAACAAGATTAAAAAGTAGTGACATTTTCTCTTACAGTTAAATCTGGCCCTTTGAGAGCAACCATTTTGTTGATGTGGCCCTCGGAGAAAATTTGTTTGACACCCCTGCACTAAGACGACCTCTAGAGGAGAGTGCAGCATCGCAAAACGTAGGATTTCTTTCGCTAAATCGTCTTTCTCTATTGTTGCTATGAGTCAGTGGAATAGTTTGCCAAATGAGATTATAATGTGCACAAGTTTTCAAAAGTTTGCACAGGTGACAAGGAAATGGCTAATATCAAAGCAAATTTGCACTCATTAATCAATGTGTATAAAAGAAAGAGGATTTGTATATCTGAAACTCAGTGATTGTGTGAATAATTTGGTATGGATGTGTGTGTGAACTGAATGTTTTTAGGAATGTCGTATTTGAGGTGTGAGATGTGTTGTATTCGATGTATGTACCATAGATTTACAGGTTTCTCATCCATCTACACCAAATTTATTTTTTACTAAACATCAGCCTGTCCAGGGACTACAGGTGGAAATTAGTATTTTTGCTATAACCTGGCACCAAACATTATTCCGTTTTTGTGTTGTTTTTTTAATTGTTTTTTTTTTTTTTTTTTTTTTTTTTTTTATGGTCAATGTAATGCCGTGCACTGTCCCTGTTCAAATAAAAGCATACCATACCGTTAAATGCCAGGGAGAAGAGGTGGGTTTCCAGTCCAGTCTTAAATAACGTTAAAGACTGAGAGGATCTGACAGTTTAAAACAACAATATCAAACTAACAAAAAGGCAACAAAGCAGTTACTTTACCTTGTGTTATGTTCCTCTTCTTGCATATTTTCAAGTTTCAAGCACAAAAGTGTTTGACGTTGAGTCCTGGGTCAAATGCAGGAGAGTCTAGCTGTACAGGGCTGTTCCACTCGTGCAGACTTGAGCTGAGAGCTTTGGTGAATTCACAGCTCAGAGACGCGTAAAAGGACATATAACAGTTTCACTTTCCCTCTAACTCTCCTCATTGTGAAGCCAGCTTAGCTTTAAGCTTTAACTTCCTTTGTGACTTCCTTCAGTTCTGTGCTGTGACATGTCTGTGCTCTGCATAACCAAAGAGCAAAAATGTGACATACAGCTGTTGCACGGCTTCACTTTCACTTGGCATCTCCCCACGGGCTGTGTCCAAGATGTGAGGATTAGAGTTAGAATTGTGTCAGACTCAGACACTGAAAAATACGCCTTCATTTTTGTATTCTGCTGCATTTCGGCGAATATTTCACTCAAATCCAGCCTGCTGTTTGTGCAGTTTATGTGTGCACTGTCAGTATTTTCACAATAAGGCTCGTTCTGCAGTGGGTAAACGCAGAGATTTTATTTTGAAAGGCTGGCCGGAAGTCGCACTTTGCCATCTAAGCGGCGCCTTAACATGTTTAAACTTTTTGACCTTAAACGGGGAGAAACACACGCCCTGACACTGCGGTGGACTCTGAGAGGATGTTGTGAGCAGAGACACGCTGCCTGCAGAGACCTCTGTGCGTCTGATCAGGAAAAGGAAGTTTTTGCTGATCGCCATGTTGCCTTTTATTGTTTTGAAAATGATCTGCTTCTCTAAACTTCAATAATCTACTAATATATGCAAACATCTGTCTACTATTTAAAATGATTCATGTTATTGTTAGTCCTCCTCTAAGAAGATTTGTCTCACTGAGCTCAGAATAAAACAACTCGAGTCACTAGGGAGGGCGCCCTCTAGAGGAGAAAGCAGCAATGTAGGGCCTCGGTCTCTAAATCGACTTTCGTTGTTGTTGTTGTTGTTGTTGTTGTTGTTGTGAGTCAGTGGAAAAGTTAAAGCCAAATGAGATTATAACATGCACAAGTTTTCAAAAGCTTGCACATGTGACAAAGAAATGGATGATATCAAAGCACAAAAATGAATGAGAAAGAAAGAGGATTGGGGTGTGTGTGTGTGTGTGTGTGTGTGTGTGTGGGTGTGTGTGTGGGTGGGTGTCTGTCGGGGTGTATGTGTGTGTGTATGTGTGTGCAGTGGTGTGCGTGTGTGTGTGTGTGTGTGGGTGTGTGTGTGTGTGTGTGTGTGTGTGTGTGTGTGTGTGTGTGTGAACTGAATGTTTTTTAGAAATGGTGTATCCATTTATTAATTAAAAGAAAAAGGGAAAGAGAAAAAGAGAAAAGAGAAGGAGGAAAACATATAAAAAGGAAAGGAAAAGGAAAAGGAGAAAGCAAAAGGAAAAAAGAAGGAAGAACGGAAAGGAAGGAAAAAAGGGAAGACAGGAAAAGTAAAAAAAAATAAATAAAAGAGAATGGAGACCTAATCCTGAGACTTTATTTATTTATTTACTTATTTTGACTTCTTACTTCTTTTTTTTATATATACAGACAGAAAACAGCAAATATATGATGCAAGACAAATGGAATTATGTAGCAAAGAAAAAAGTAAACTTGCTAAACTAAATCTTTTAAACAAACGTTTGGGGGGAAAAAAGGAAAGGAAAGGGAGAAAGGAAAAGAGGATAAAAGAAGAAAGAAAGGAAGGGAAAAAAGGGAAGACAGGAAAAGGAAAATATAAATATAAATAAAAGAGGATGGAGTCTCAACCCTGAAACTGAATGTAAAACTAGTTATAACTTCATAACTTTACTCACTCATTCATTCATTTTACCTGCTCAATAATAAAACATTAGCTCATTGTGATAAATACAAATAAGAGCATGTACAAAGTCAAAAAAGATATGCTTAAAGATAAAAATAAAATACTTAGAGGTAGAAAATATATTCAACAGCAGCATCAGAACAACAGTGCAAACATGATTTATTAAGGTGATAATTTGAGGGGCGAGATGTGGTATGTGATGTATGTACCATATGTTTACAGATCTTTCATCCATCTGCACCAAACTGTTCTTTTTACTCAACATCAGCCTGTCCAGGGACGACAGGTGGAAACTAGTGTTTACGCTATAACCTGGGACCAAACATCTTTCCTGTTTGTTAAGGTCAGTGTCATGTTGTGAACTTTCCCTGTCTAAATAAAAGCAAACCACACCATATATTCACATATTTTACTTTCATTTTTGTGTGGCCTCTCCTTTTGCTCTTCCCATTAGTCACTTAACCCCACCCTCAGTGTCCTTGTTCCTGGTTTAATTCTAATGTAGACATGGTTTAGTCCAAGGCAAGGCAAGTTTATTTGTACAGCACAATTTGTACACAAAGTAATTCAAAGTTCTTTACAGAATAAGAAAGACATTAAAATCACACAAATCAAAACATAAATAATCACAAATAATCATCATAAAATTAACATTAAAACAGAAGTCATATGCACAGCTAAACAGAACTGTTCTGAGCCTGGATTTAAACATTGTCAAAGTAGAGGCCTGTCTCACATCTGCAGGAAGGCTATTAGCTGCAAAAAAACTCAAACGCCAATTCTCCATGTTTAGTCCTGCCTCTGGGCACCAGCAGGAGGTCGGTCCCTGAAGTCCTCAGAGTGTGAGATGGTTCATTTGGCACTAACATGTGGGAGATGTACTTTGGTGCTAGGATATGAAGAGACTTGTTCACGAGCAAAGCTGCTTTAAAGTCTATTCTTTGAGCTACAGGAAGCCAGTGCAGAGACCTGAGCATAGGACGTATGTGCTTGTACTTCCTGGTTCTAGTCAGGACCCGAGCAGCAGCATTCTGGATGTACTGCAGCTGTGTTAAGGCTCGTTTGGAGAGGCCAGTGAGCAGGTCGTTACAGTAGTCTAACCTACAGGAGACAAATGCATGGATAAGTCTCTTTAAGTCTGACTTTGACAGTATACCTTTGATTTGTGCAATGTTTTTAGGTAGTAAAAGCTGCAGATGTTATTGATTTGACATGGATGTTAAAGTCCATTGTTACCCCTAGATTTCTAGATTTGAAGGTTTTAGAGAGAGAGACTGGAGGTGACTGCTGAAACATTCTTTTTTATTTCTGTGAGCCAAATACTTTGACTTCAGTCTTGTCTGAGTTTAGCTGGAGAAAGTTGTTTTGCATCCACACACTGATCTGTTGGATGCAGTGGCAGAGTGAATCCACTGGTCCATATTCACCTGCTGCTAGTGAGACATAGATCTGAGTGTCATCTGCAGAGTTTTGGTAGGACACATTATTGCTGCGTATTAACTGGCCTAACGGCAGCATGTAGAGATTGAACAGCAGGGGTCCCAGGATTGAACCCTGGGGCACTCCACAGGTCAGGGACATTTTGTCAGAGATACATTTTCCAATTTCAACAAAGTACTCCCTGTTTTCTAAATAGGACTTGAACCAGTTTAGTGCAGTACCAGAGATGCCCACCCAGTCCTCTAGTCTCTGTAAGAGGATCCCATGATCCACAGTGTCAAAGGCAGAACTCAGATCTAACAGGATCAAGACTGAGACTTTACCTGCATCAGTGTTCAGGCGGATGTCATTTGTCACCTTGATAAGAGCAGTCTCAGTGCTGTGGTGGGGTCTAAAACCTGACTGGAAAACATCATAGGAGTTGTTCATTTGTAGAAACTTAATAAGCTTTTGGTAAGCACTGTTGGTACTAGGAACTGGGAAACTCACAACATGAGAAGCGGTCTAAGTGGTAAATGACTGCAATGGATGAACTAGCCGTTATTACCTCGTGGACGTCAAAGGTGGTTGAGCTTAACAAACACAGGACAGGCAAAAAGGAGCTAAACCAAAGAAATGCTCACGAGAAGAAATGAGCAGAAAGCTTGAGGCTTACTCAACTGGGAAAGGGGAGCAGCAGATGAGCAGAATGAGAAGAATGGAGTGACTAAAAACAGACAAAGATGAGCATGTTTGGCACAGCACCAAAATGACTAAATTCAGACAGAGAATTTATAAAGAAATACAGAATTTATACAGAGAGATGAGATACATGACAGGCAGAAGCAGAGAACATGAGACAGCAGCAAATGCCGGCAGGACGTGAGGCAGCGATTGCCTGAAAAACACGGGATAGATTTAAATATGGATCACAGACCACCTCCAGTATTTGACATTAGACTTACTGGGGATGCGATGGGCAGCGATGATGAAATTATGGATGGTGGCTGATCATGTAATTCCATTTATTTATTTATATATTTATTTGACAGGGACAATGCAATCTGACATAGTTACAACATGAACATTGCAGCTGATGTGATGCATGAAAGGCATGATGCTTTAGATGTGGATCAACCGTTATTGATAACCTCTACTACTGCCATGTTATTGCTCAGAACTGCAATTTGTTTCCTCCGTAGGTGGCAAGCTACAGCGATGTGCATTATTTCAGATAGAGCAGAGAATTTGGGGACTGAAGAGGAGTAACAACCACAGAAAAAAACAGACAGAAGTGCAGTGTGCATATAGGCCTACTTTGAAATAAATGACACAATGAACTATGCAGGCCTATTTGAGTCCTTCCTATATTTGTGTAAAATTTGTATTAAAAACTAGCCCACTTTGTTATAAATAAAACATTTAGCTGCAGCTTAGTAGCTTTAAAAAAGTAAATATAAAATTAGGAACATTTGTGACAAGTCCATTTCAGTGGATCCTCTTTGGGGTTTTTTTTTTTTTTTGTGTGTTTTTTTCTCACCCAGCAATTAACTGAATTAACATTAAACAATCTACATCAGCTCTGGGTTTGTAATAAATGTTTCTTTGTTTTTTTGTTTTTTTTTTCTGAAAAATAATAACCTATTAAATTCCATTGTTCTCACCTGTTTAATATGACTTTTGTTTCTGAAGTTCGCTGCAGATCTTCTGTATGTTGGGGCAGTAAAATGTGACTTTGATCTTCACACAGGACTGTAGGCTCTCATCTGTGAGGCAGGAGTGGCATTTGAATTTTATGAAGTTCATGCTCAAAATTACAATTACAGGGGAATCACACTCCTCAGCCTTCCCGGTAAGGTCTATTCCAGGGTACTGGAGAGGAGAATCTGACCGATAGTCGAACCTCGGATTCCAGAGGAGCAGTGTGGTTTTCGTCCTGGTCGTGGAACACTGGACCAGCTCTATACTCTTCATCGGGTCCTCGAGGGTTCATGGGAGTATGCCCAACCAGTCCAGATGTGTTTTGTGGATCTGGAGAAGGCATTCGACCGTGTCCCTCGTGGTGTCCTTTGGGAGGTGCTCTGGGAGTATGGGGTCCAGGGCTCTTTGCTAAGGGCTGTCCGGTCCCTGTATGACCAGAGCAGGAGCTGTGTTCGCATTGCCGGCAGTAAGTCAGACCTGTTCCCAGTGCATGTTGGACTCCGCCAGGGCTGCCCTTTGTCACCGGTTCTGTTCATTATATTTATGGACAGAATTTCTAGGCGCAGCCAGGGGCTGGAGGGGGTCTGGCTTGGGAACCACAGGATTTCATCTCTGCTGTTTGCAGATGATGTTGTCCTGATGGCTTCATCGAGCCAGGACCTGCCGCACTGGGGCGGTTTGCAGCCGAGTGTGAAGCGACTGGGATGAGAATCAGCTCCTCCAAATCCGAGGCCATGGTTCTCGACTGGAAAAAGGTGGTTTGCTCTCTCCGGGTGGGTGGTGAGTCTCTGCCTCAAGTGGAGGAGTTCAAGTATCTCGGGGTCTTGTTCACGAGTGAGGGAAGGATGGAGCGGGAGATTGACAGGCGGATCGGTGCAGCGTCTGCAGTGATGCGGTCGCTATATCAGTCCGTTGTGGTAAAGAAGGAGCTGAGTCGGAAGGCGAAGCTCTCGATTTACCGGTCAATCTACGTTCCTACCCTCACCTATGGTCATGAGCTCTGGGTAATGACTGAAAGGACAAGGTCGCGGATACAAGCGGCTGAAATGGGCTTCCTCCGCAGAGTGGCCGGGCGCACCCTTAGGGATAGGATGAGGAGCTCGGTCACACGGGAGGAGCTCAGAGTAGAGCCGCTGCTCCTACACGTTGAGAGGAACCAGTTGAGGTGGCTCGGGCATCTGCTCAGGATGCCTCCTGGACGCCTCCCTAGGGAGGTGCTCTGGGCATGTCCCACAGGGAGGAGGCCCCGGGGAAGACCCAGGACACGCTGGAGAAACTATGTCTCTCGGCTGGCCTGGGAACGCCTTGGGATCCCACCGGAGGAGCTGGAGGACGTGTCCGGGGTGAGGGAAGTCTGGGAGTCCCTGCTTAGACTGCTGCCCCCGCGACCCGGCCCCGGATAAGCGGAAGAAAATGGATGGATGGATGGAAGTTCATGCTTGAGAAAACTTGCTCACATAAGTATGTTGAGCCAAAGATTCATACTTTTCCATGTTCACATATGTGTCAGGAATGGCACTCTATGTTTCAGAAGCCAGTCTATCGAGTTTGGGAAAGTTTTCAATGTTAGTCCATTTGTGTTTGTTATCAAGAGTAGCCTTCTGATGGACGACTTCAAGATTCGATGTCAGGCATTTGAACTTAGACCCCATAAATCTTCATTGGCTGTGTTGGCCATGACTGCGGATGTGTTCAGCAGAGATGGGTCGATGTTCAGTGATGAGACAGAGAAGGAGAGAATGTTTTTTTTTTTTTCTCCAAATGCAGCTTACATTGCAATAATTTCACTGTAGAAATAATCACAATTGATGTGATTTTTTGCTTCTTTGAACTCTCTCAGGGAGGGGAAGTGAGAGACTGAACCTTTCTGTAAATCTCTGGCAAACACTGGTCATCTTTCCAAAACATTTTCCAGCATCTGTAGGGCCATGCTTCCCTTCCCTTTAAGTGACTTGTCATATCCACCATGAAGTAAAACTTTTCCAGCCTGTCAAGGTCTTCCAATTCAGGATAGCTCAGGCCTTTGCTTTCCAAGAAGGTTTTCACAAGCCCCAGACAGGTAGCGAAGCGTTTCAGCACCTCTTTCCAGGACAGCCACTGGACTCTGTTGTGCAGCAGGAGATCTGAATATGCTGTATTAGATTCTTCTAAAAGTGAACAAAACTGTCGGTGGTTTAATCCATTTGCAATCATTTTGTTCAGTCTTCATACCGAGGTTCACAACGTCATCTGCTCTCGATCCAGTGACTTTTGAAGTAAATTCACAAAACCCTTCTATGCTCCTCTCATTCTGGGTTCCTAATACATTGACACTGACAAAAAATGAGTGCTGTTTATTCCTTTGGTTTTTAAACACACAACAGCCTCACAGATGTCCTGTCCATGCAGAATTTAACTCTCGATTTTCTTTTTTGTAATTTATTCATGGGTAGTGCAGCAGTTGCACACACCAGAAGCTGCCTGTAGGTAAGGGCGAGGGCTAAAGACATTGATGTGATGTACATTTTAGTTGACAATTTAAAAAAAAAAACAACCTTTGACCTTGGTTTCAAAGATAACTGTTCAGCAAAGTAAGCAAAAATATATATTTTGATATAAGTAAATAAAAATTGTATTAAAAAAATAACTGTTATTCAATTTATTTATTTTTGTCAAGGGCAAAGGAATCCACTACAAAGAGGAGCCGCAGGTTGCCCACTCCTGCTCTAAATTGTACCTTCCTTAAAGAAGGGGTGATACAATTCAATGGGGTATTAACTGCTAACATGTTATTTTCATTCTGCATTTTAATTGCTGAAAAGTATACATTTTCAAAATGTTTATAAATGAAACAAAAAAAACCTTTTTACATTTTCAACACATACATGTTCAAGCCCTCAGATTTGCAGCAAAGATGCAAAATGCGAAGGCATAAGCAATCAACCCTAAGTGAGTCAATCCAACTTAGTAACAACCAGAGAATGCTGTAGGGGACTTCTTTTTTCAGAAGCTAGAACAACAATAACATTTTTAAAGTGAAAACAGATCAATCTGTATTGTGTATCTGTAAGAGCCAGTATATAAGTATACAGGTCAGAACCATAGACATCAAAACAGGAAGTCTTAACAATGAACACAGTTAAATTCATGTAGTTCTAAACAAGAGGAAACTTTAAAACAAGCTCCTAAAGTTTTTCTCATGTTTCTACATAAAATATGCTTTTGTACTGCTGTAATTATGTAATAACTTACTGTGTGTACAGTAGGCTTTGACCACAACTTATTTGGGGAATCCAAAATCTTGAAACATTTTACATAATAATGCTATGTTGAACCAAAGATTATGCAAAATACAAAAAAGTCAAACAATTACTTCTTTAACTAAACAAAAATTTTGAATGAATAAGAAGGCACTGTTCCCTGCAAACATACATCATTACATCGTCCATGTGATTCTAACATTAATTTACTGGAGTCTTTTTTATCACATGTATTTTTTTTTTTATGAAAATGCAAAGTTAAAATCAGTCTCTCGTCTGTCTCTATGGTTTTAGCATATTAAGCCATATAGTCCATGTGAAACAAAGTGCTATTGTACCACACAGCGCTGCTCTGTCTGTTGGTCGCCCACTGCTTCAGACAGAGCCTCATTGTCCTCAGTCTCTGTCTCCGATATGATCTGCCCCTCTCTTTGGATTTCCTCCTCGAGGTAAAACTCAGACATAAGAATGGCTTGTTTTCTCTTGAAGGACGGTTTCCCGTTCTCCAGGAGCTTGTGGATCTTCTGCCATGATGTCATCTCCGAGTGCCACAGAGCGGATCGGGCGCGGATGAACTTGGACGCCTTCGTCTCACTGCCTCGGGCCAAACTCATGCCGTCTTTGACGATGAAGAAAACATCCATTCCCAGAAAGAGAGCATTGAGAGCGATAAAGCCTCCTCTGGCTCCACGGGCTAGGGCCAGGGGTACTTTGGCTGCAGCCTGCCCCACGTCTGGCAGCTCAGCGGCCACTCGTGGCAGAGCCGCAACAGCTTTAGCAGCTGCGGCGGCCACACCTGCGCACATGGCGACTCCAGCAGTTGGATGAATTATTGGCCCATCTACTGTTTGTTGTATCATTTCTAGGAGACAGTCCTGGAGGTTGGACACGTCCTCCATGAACTTCTGGAAAGTCTCGCTGGCCCTCTTCTGCTGGGTACGGTTGACCCCGATCTCGGTTGCCGTGGTGACTGCACTGTTGACTCCGCTGGTGATGCCTAGTCCCACCCCGGTCAAGGTGAGGGCCAGAGAGACTCCTGCAGTCACAGGGATCAGAGCCAGCCCGATGATGGACAGTATCCCTCCCACAGCCCCGACAGAGTTGCCAGTCACACTGGAGATACGTGCGCCCATGTTCATGCGGTCCAACTGAACAGCAGTCTCCTCCAGCTCCTTCAGAAACTGCAGCATTCTGGGCTCAGACTCACTGAAGCGCTGCATGAAGCTGCTGCAGTACTCCTCTTGGAACAGGAACACCATCCTGAAGGCCTCATCCTGCCTAAGAACAATAACATAAACACACACTGACTTAGAACATATTAGTCAGGTTTATTTAATGCCATATTACAAGTAATGCAGAGAACTTCAGACAGGTGGCTGATGTACAGTATAATGTGAGTGGAGTGGGTGTGTGGGCCTATTATTTGTTCAGTATTATTCTTTTAATCAAAACTTGTCTTACCTGAGTTCCTGAAGCAGAGTAATGATGTCCAGCATCTTTTGAACATTGTCTTCTGAGATTTCTTCATCGATGTTCACCACAGGACTGAAAAAGCTGAAGTCGCTCAAAGGCCTGTAAAATAAACATTACCCTTACTATGTATTGGTCATTTTTGACACACAAAGTCACTTCACAGTTTGGTTCACTGTTAATGTTTATCTACACTAAATTATTGTCTGCTTCTAAAATCCCAAGTCCTTATCTTTGTACAATTGGACTATTCAAACATTGTTGACTTTTTAGTCACTTTCTGGTTATGCAAACTTCTTCTGTAACCACAACTGCACTTTGGCAGATTCAAGAAGGTTTGGCTTCTACACCGCGTTCCAAATTGTTATGCAAAAAGTGTCATAAAGGTAAAATTTTTTGGAATTTTCATGGATGGTATTGTGTCTCAGGGCTCTGTGGGTCAATGAAATCAATCTCAGACACTTGTGCCAATTAGTTTGGCAGGTAAGTCCAATTAAAGGAAAAACTATTTAACAAGGATGTTCCACATTATTAAGCAGGCCACCATTTTCAAGCATCATGGGAAAGAAAAAGGATCTCTCTACTGTTGAAAAGATATTTCACAAAAACTTAAGCATGATCATCGTACTATTAAGAGATTTGTGCAGATAAAGGCTCAATGAGGAAGGTTTCTGCCAGACAAATTGGATTTGGGATGGATAAAGAGAGCAAATCCTAAACTATAATTACAAAGCAGCAAACTGGTATTTGAAGCTGCTGGTGACTCTGGAGTCCCACAAACATTAAAGTGTAGGATCCTCCAGAGGCTTGTAGTTATGTATAAACCTTCTCTTTGGCCACCCTTAACCAGTGCTCACAAGCAGAAACGACTCCAGTGGGTCCAGAAATACACAAAGACTAATTTTCAAAACAGACTTGTTCACTGATGAGTGCCGTGCAACTCTGGATGGTCTAGATGGATGGAGTTGTGAATGGTTGGTGGACGGCCACCACGTCCCAACAAGGCGATGCCAGCAAGTAGGTAGCGGAGTCATGTCCTGGGCCAGAATCGTGGGGAGAGAGCTGGTCGACCCCTTTAGGGTCCCTGAAGGTGTGAAAATGACCTCCGTAAAGTATGTAGAGTTTCTAACTGACCATGTTCTTTGGCCATGTTTGTATTCTTCCTCCTCAGGGTACACAAGAAGAACCGTGCTTTCCGTAGCAAAATCATCTTCATGCGACAGTGCACCATCTCATGCTGCAAGGAACACCTCTGCACCATTGGCTGCTATGGGCATAAAAGAAGAGAAACTCATGGTGTGGCCCCATCCTCCCCTGGCTTCAAACCTAGAACCTTTGGAGCATCCTCAAGTGAAAGATCTATGAGAGCGGGAGACAGTTCACATCCAAACAGCAGCTCTGGGAGGCTATTCTGATCCTGCAAAGAAATTCAAGCAGAAACTCTCCACAAACTCACAAGTTCAATGGATACAAGAATTGTGAAGCTCCTACCCAACAAGGGGTCCTATGTTAAAATTTAACTTGACCTGTTAAGATGTTTGGATTGAAATGGCTTTTAATTTCAGTAATACACTAATGTTTCTAATTGAAAAACAAACAAATGACCATTTTCAGTTCTTTACAACAATAACATGGTTTGAAACTATGTATAACATTTGAATTATACTCTGAAGGTTCATGACTTGAAAATTCATATTGACAATATGGCAAAATCAGAGAAAAATATCATTTGCATTTTGAATTTTGAATGGTGTATATATCTATTAACCCTCCAAAACCCCACAAAGTTACACTTAAACACATACAGACGAGGGTGACACTATACACATTTCCAGTAGCTCTGAGAACATGTGTCTCTTTACCCTTTCTTGATGGTGGCGCAGATCCTCTGCACAGCCTGGATGTACTGGTCCAGCTGATAGGCCAGAACCTCCACATTCTGCAGTTTGGGGGTGAAGAATTCTTTATTGTCTCGTTTGAACTCCACCAGCAGGGGGCAGATGTTCTTAGCTGCAGTGATGATGTCCTGCACTGTGCCCAGATCACCCCCTTCAGGCAGCAGTAGCACTGGGTTCTCCTCCTGAAACACCTGCACAGAAGTGACAGCCAGTCTCTCCACAGCATCCAGGAACAAGTCCAGAGTCTGCAGCCCCATCAGGGAGGTCTCCAGAGAGGCACTCAGCTCCTCCTGCAGCTGCTCCGTCTGCTTGACACTGGCTGCTCTATCTTGTATGTCGAGCAGGAGGTGTAACTCTGTCTCTCTCATCAGTATCCAGTTGGTGAGTCCATTCACAAAGTCTTTTGCCACCTTTATGTAGGAAAATGTGTCAAGGACATAACGGGACAGCCGCTCCTCCAGGTCCTTCCTGATAATGGAGAATAACATGTCATGAATGCATTACATGAAAAAGGATACTTTTTTACTTTAGATCACTCATTTTACAATATACGAATATTTGTAGTTAGTTACTTTCCACTCCTGCAACCCTGTTATGTGAGCTGTAGTCAGTCAACACCTTCTACATGTACTTCCTGTATTTATATTGTCTTAAGTGCTGCAATTACAAGCTCCCAGGGACTATTCCCTGTTTGTTTTGTCTGTAATATTGCATCAGTCTACTGGTGCCACATTTTAGCTAGTTGTTGCGAGAAAGTTGTTGCGAGAAAGTTGTTGTGCAAAGTTCATTCATCTTGAAATCTTTATCTGTCCAAAACATACAGTCAAAAAAGTGTTTTGTTTCTGTGTTGTGTGTCACTGATGCAAAGTGAGGAAGTTCCTTTTGCTCTGTACATGCTTCCCCTGGGTGATGTTTTCTGAAACCACATTTTATTGTTTTGCAGATGACAACCAAATATATCTGTCCATGACAGCCAGACCACAGAGCTCTGCAGGACTGTCTCAGGGATGTGCAGAGCTGATCACAAACATCCTGAACTTAAATCAAAACAAAACTGAGACTGTGGTGTTTGTCCAAACTCTCGCACTGCTCAGTTGAGGCTCCTTGCTAAATTAAAGCTCTACCTTTGACTGGTGTATTTTGAAAAGTAACCCATGCATTTGTAGACTGGACTCAAAAGCCACCTCTTCTCCCTGGCATTTAACACTAGACGGGATATAGAGGTGTTTTATTGTTCTTTTCCTATGCATCATATTATCTGTATATTTGTTTTTTCTTGACTTTTATGTGAAGTACTTCGGGCAGCTGAACTTATTTAAAATGTGCTACACATAAACTTGAATTGAACTCGGTGTTACAATGACCTGACCACACTATGGGTTTGGGTTCAGTGAGACTGACCCTAACCTTAAAGGGCTGTATTACATGTTATATGTTCTGATCTGTGTTATAATGTTGTTCCCTCATCACAAACATACCTGGAGTTTCATTCACACAAGTTTAACACACAAACCCTGCACATTTAGGTAGAGTTCTTCTCTCAAACTGAAGGAGAACTTTACAGATGTAGACAGACTAATAAACCAGGATTACTAAAACGTGTGAATGAAACAAAAAACAACTCCAGGTATTTAAACCCCAACCTTAACCCATCTATTTTAAACCGTATCCTAAAGGTACAGTATGTAACTTTCTGGAGGTGGCACATCACTTGTATGAGTCCATGTAAATAGAAAGTTTAAACCACACTTCAGACGTTTTATGTGAAAGACTAAAGCCAAAAGAACATTTTCATGAAAACAAGCAGGAGGAGGCCCTTCTTCTGGCCAAATACACTGCCTGACCAAAAAAACAAGTCACCACCAAAAAAAAAGGTCACACACGCTAATATTTGGTTGTTCCACCTTTAACTTTGTTTATGGCACACATTCGCTGTGGCATTGTTTTGATTTCGCTTCTGATCGCTGCACAAAGCTTCTCCAGCACATCCCAAAGATTCTCAATGGGGTTAAGGTCTGGACTCTGTGGTGGACAATCCATGTGTGAAAATGATGTCTCATGCTCCTGATCCACTCTGTCACAATTTGAGCCCGATGAATCCTGGCATTGTCATCTTGGAATATGCCCGTGCCATCAGGGAAGAAACAATCCACTGCTGGAATAACCTGGTCATTCAGTATATTCAGGTGTCAGCTGACCTCATTCTTTGAGCACAGACTGTTGCTGAACCTCGACCTGACCAACTGCAGCAACCACAAACTATTTGCTTGGTGACTTTTTTTTTTGGCCAGGCAGTGTATAAATTAGTTTGTGGAGATGAAACCATGCTCAGAGTAAGGACACATGTTTTTCCAGTGCAATTAACAATCAAATTAAAAAGAACTTTGATTTTAGTCTATTTTTTGCCAAAAAGTTACATGTGGCTTCAATTTTAAACATTTTTGTAGGTCTAATAATGAAGTATTTATGTCATAGGGACCTGATTTTGTCCCCATATGAGAGGCAAGTTCCCATTAAGTGAGTGTGTACAGATTTTACTTCCCACAGAGTGATAAATATAATGAATTAATACAATTAATTCAAGTTTATTTATATAGCAGATTTAAAACTACTTCAGCTGAACAAAGTGCTTCATGTAAAAGTCAACAAAAACTGGTACAAATCATGGTTTCTTTTGTAAGATTAATGAGTTCGTACATGGTCCCTGACAAATAAATAAATAAACAATAAAACACCAGTATAACGTGTCTACCTAGTATTAAATGCCAGGGAGAAGACGTGGGTTTCCAGTCTTTCTAGTCTTGAACTCTGTTAAAGAGAAAAACCGACAGGCAGTTTAAAATAACAATATCAAACTAACGAGAGGGAAACATAGCAGTTAGTTTATTTTGCGTTATGTTCTTCTTCTTGCATATTTTCAATTTTTAAGCACAAAATCGTTTCCTGGGTTAAATGCAGGTCAGTCTGGGTTTCACTTCCACATGTGCAGCGTGAGACATGAGACACATAAGGACACATCATAGTTTCACTTTTGCTTTGACTCACCTCATTGGTGAGTCGAAACCAACCATAAGCTGTAAATTCTTCATTTCTGTGCTGACATGTGTGTGCGGTTTTAGTTCTCACAGTGTGATAAATCAGTGGCGGGCCGTGGATTTCACCCTTGGGCCTTCAGTGTCGTCCCACTTACACATTACAACATCACCTCAATACAGGCTAATCAAGCAACACTTAATTTCAGGAGCATTTAAAACCAATAAGCCTGTATTACATTCACAATTAAGAGTGAGAAACTTCACTGATATTTTCAAATGCGATTTAAAGATGCCAAACAAAATGTCACCAAAATGATGCTATGTGAGCTTAAACAAGTCTGTCCAATAAACTGCGCTGTTTCATATAAGACACCAACCAGACAATAACAAAACAAACTATTCTTTGAAAATAAAGTAAACAGATCATTTGCATTTTTTGACAATAGGCTGTACAACAGCAAATAACTGAAACTGTGGTGCAGCTGAGATTGAACGAACTTTAGTTTTAACAGCTCAAAACAGTTCTGTTTAGCTTTCATGCTGTATCTAATGTGAATGTGTTTCCAATCACAGGACACGTGCATGTCCAGTTTGCGTTGGACTTCTAGCTAGCCCTGGAATGCAGAACCAAGATCTGATTGGATAATGAAACTGCCTGTGGCCGTGTGCACTTACAGTGGACGGGGCCTGCTCTGTGAAGACCCCAGGAAAAGGAAATTTGCCTGACAACACAAGCTCGCTGAAATATAATTGGATAAAAACTCTACCACAATAAACAACATTGGAAGCCACGACACGACGTGGATATAATATGACATAAAGAGAACAGAGAATAGAGAATATTTTTGTTTACATATTTATGATTTATTTGAGCAAAATGTGTCTCGCCTCAGTGCAGGTATATTGTGTATGCAGCTCTCGAGGTCAAAATAAGTCTGCATCTAATTATAAACTGTGTTCAATAATCAAGAGGTCTGTGTTAGCATGCTAGTTGTCATTAGCTTAACCATCACTGCAAAACTCTGCTACTGCTACTATTATAAACTCATCACTGTGAGTAATTAGGATGCTCTGAATGGATAAGGTAAGTGAGGGATAACGTTGAAACACTGGAAACGGTTCTGTTTTTTCATATTTTTAAGTCCGCGCCTGTAAGAGACATGAGGCATTATGCAAACAACCTACTGTGCTACTGCTGCCCTCACATAACAATCATTAACTGTTCTCCCGTGTTGTTTAATACCCTGCTCTTTCGCTTATCCCGGATCTCTCTATCTCTCTTATCTGTTGACTGGAGCCCAGCCCTGTATTTAAAGCAGTTAGGTTTCGTTTTCCCTTACTGCCACATGGAAAATTTTCTTTTCCAGAAGAGCCATGGCCCGTCCAACACAGTCCTACCATAAAGTTGATATTGTTATTTCAGTTGAGTCTTACATCTGCTAAAACAATCTTCCACTGACACTTTGCAGCTGGCGTCGTCAGTATTCCCCCAGGGCTGTGAGGATAACTGTAGGATTTTTGTCTGAAGCTCTGTTAGACTTTAATCTGAACTTTATTTTAATACAGTCTGAACAGAAAGAGCTGTCGTAGTTGAAACTAGAAAAGCTGACTCTTAAACAAGTAACGCTCAAATAACATCACTCCTGAAAATGCACTCCATTTTTTTAAATTTTTTGAGTGTTTTCAGACTATATAAAAACATATGTCAGTTTTTGCTAATGTAGGCATCGTGTTCAGCATTTGTGTCACTGCTGAACATTCCGCCATAGAAAAATATAAAGAACACCCCTAGCGCGAGGTCCCTGTAAAGTATCAATACAGCCAATTTCATAAGTCCATGATTATCAGCAGTTGTCAGAGGCCGTGGTGGCACAGATCTCTCCTCTAGTGAGTATTAGCTGAAGTCTTTTGCAGTTCTGATGTTTACGTTAAGATAAAATAAAACTTTATTTGTCCCACAGTGGAAAAATGTAAATGCAACGTTCAAGAACAGCAGGAATTACAAGAGCGATATAAATGATAATGTAATGATCTGTTTAGTGTTTAGATCAGAGTTGACATGTTTTGTTGTTGTAGGTGTTTATGTTTCATTGTTGTTGTTGATGTAACGGCTTTTTTCTATGGACACTTGTGTGGTTGCTATGGCGAGAAGTTGATGCAAAGGGTTTATTGTTCTATTGTTCTACAGCTGAACAAAGTGCGTCACATAAAAGTCAACACAAACTGGTACAAATCATGTTTTCTATAGTAAGACTCATGAGTTGAGTTTAGCTGAGTTAACTAATTAAAATAAATAAATAAATAAATAAACCAGTATATCCTGTCTAGCTTTAAAGCCTCTTGAATCAATGTATAAATGTGCACTAAAGATTCATGACAAAAAACCCAGACAGTATCACCACTGTCATATCCTCTTATGGTTTTCTAAACTTTAATAATCTAATTTAATAAGATAATATATGCAAACATCTCTCTATTTAAAATTACTCATGTTATTGTTAGTCCTCCCCTAAGAAGGTTTGTCGCACTGAGCTCAGAAAAAACAACTCGAGTCACTAAGGCACATGTGTCAAACTCAAGGCCGTGGGCCAAATGCGGCCCGCCACATCCTTTTCAGTGGCCTATGATAAAGTAAATTAAAAGGTATGACTGTCTTAAAATGTCACTTGATCATTAGATACACAGTTACACAGTCATTTTTTCATATCTATGCAAATCCATATGCAATATTTGTAACTTAAGCAATAAAAATAGAAACTGTTAACAAGATTAAAAAGTAGTGACATTTTCTCTTACAGTTAAATCTGGCCCTTTGAGAGCAACCATTTTGTTGATGTGGCCCTCGGAGAAAATTTGTTTGACACCCCTGCACTAAGACGACCTCTAGAGGAGAGTGCAGCATCGCAAAACGTAGGATTTCTTTCGCTAAATCGTCTTTCTCTATTGTTGCTATGAGTCAGTGGAATAGTTTGCCAAATGAGATTATAATGTGCACAAGTTTTCAAAAGTTTGCACAGGTGACAAGGAAATGGCTAATATCAAAGCAAATTTGCACTCATTAATCAATGTGTATAAAAGAAAGAGGATTTGTATATCTGAAACTCAGTGATTGTGTGAATAATTTGGTATGGATGTGTGTGTGAACTGAATGTTTTTAGGAATGTCGTATTTGAGGTGTGAGATGTGTTGTATTCGATGTATGTACCATAGATTTACAGGTTTCTCATCCATCTACACCAAATTTATTTTTTACTAAACATCAGCCTGTCCAGGGACTACAGGTGGAAATTAGTATTTTTGCTATAACCTGGCACCAAACATTATTCCGTTTTTGTGTTGTTTTTTTAATTGTTTTTTTTTTTTTTTTTTTATGGTCAATGTAATGCCGTGCACTGTCCCTGTTCAAATAAAAGCATACCATACCGTTAAATGCCAGGGAGAAGAGGTGGGTTTCCAGTCCAGTCTTAAATAACGTTAAAGACTGAGAGGATCTGACAGTTTAAAACAACAATATCAAACTAACAAAAAGGCAACAAAGCAGTTACTTTACCTTGTGTTATGTTCCTCTTCTTGCATATTTTCAAGTTTCAAGCACAAAAGTGTTTGACGTTGAGTCCTGGGTCAGATGCAGGAGAGTCTAGCTGTACAGGGCTGTTCACTCGTGCAGACTTGAGCTGAGAGCTTTGGTGAATTCACAGCTCAGAGACGCGTAAAAGGACATATAACAGTTTCACTTTCCCTCTAACTCTCCTCATTGTGAAGCCAGCTTAGCTTTAAGCTTTAACTTCCTTTGTGACTTCCTTCAGTTCTGTGCTGTGACATGTCTGTGCTCTGCATAACCAAAGAGCAAAAATGTGACATACAGCTGTTGCACGGCTTCACTTTCACTTGGCATCTCCCCACGGGCTGTGTCCAAGATGTGAGGATTAGAGTTAGAATTGTGTCAGACTCAGACACTGAAAAATACGCCTTCATTTTTGTATTCTGCTGCATTTCGGCGAATATTTCACTCAAATCCAGCCTGCTGTTTGTGCAGTTTATGTGTGCACTGTCAGTATTTTCACAATAAGGCTCGTTCTGCAGTGGGTAAACGCAGAGATTTTATTTTGAAAGGCTGGCCGGAAGTCGCACTTTGCCATCTAAGCGGCGCCTTAACATGTTTAAACTTTGTGACCTTAAACGGGGAGAAACACACGCCCTGACACTGCGGTGGACTCTGAGAGGATGTTGTGAGCAGAGACACGCTGCCTGCAGAGACATCTGTGCGTCTGATCAGGAAAAGGAAGTTTTTGCTGATCGCCATGTTGCCTTTTATTGTTTTGAAAATGATCTGCTTCTCTAAACTTCAATAATCTACTAATATATGCAAACATCTGTCTACTATTTAAAATGATTCATGTTATTGTTAGTCCTCCTCTAAGAAGATTTGTCTCACTGAGCTCAGAATAAAACAACTCGAGTCACTAGGGAGGGCGCCCTCTAGAGGAGAAAGCAGCAATGTAGGGCCTCGGTCTCTAAATCGACTTTCGTTGTTGTTTGTTTTTGTTGTTTGTTTTTGTTGTTTGTTTTTGTTGTTTGTTTTTGTTGGTTGTTTTTGTTGGTTGTTTTTGTTGGTTGTTTTTGTTGGTTGTTTTTGTTGGTTGTTTTTGTTGGTTGTTTTTGTTGGTTGTTTTTGTTGGTTGTTTTTGTTGGTTGTTTTTGTTGGTTGTTTTTGTTGGTTGTTGGTTGTTGGTTGTTGGTTGTTGGTTGTTGGTTGTTGGTTGTTGGTTGTTGGTTGTTGGTTGTTGTTGTTGTTGTTGTTGTTGTTGTTGTTGTTGTTGTTGTTGTTGTTGTTGTTGTTGTTGTTGTTGTTGTTGTTGTTAGTCAGTGGAAAAGTTAAAGCCAAATGAGATAACATGCACAAGTTTTCAAAAGTTTGCACATGTGACAAAGAAATGGATGATATCAAAGCACAAAAATGAATGAGAAAGAAAGAGGATTTGTGTGTGTGTGTGTGTGTGTATGTGTGTGGGGGTGTGTGTGTGCAGTGGTGTGCGTGTGGGGGTGTGTGTGTGTGTGTGAACTGAATGTTTTTTAGAAATGGTGTATCCAATTATTAATTAAAAGAAAAAGGGAAAGAGAAAAAGAGAAAAGAGAAGGAGGAAAACGTATAAAAAGGAAAAGAAAAGGAGAAAGCAAAAGGAAAAAAAGAAGGAAGAACGGAAAGGAAGGGAAAAAGGGAAGACAGGAAAAGTAAAAATAAATAAATAAAAGAGAATGGAGACCTAATCCTGAGACTTTATTTATTTATTTACTTATTTTGACTTCTTACTTCTTTTTTTATATATACAGACAGAAAACAGCAAATATATGATGCAAGACAAATGGAATTATGTAGCAAAGAAAAAAGTAAACTTGCTAAACTAAATCTTTTAAACAAATGTTTGGGGGGAAAAAAAGGAAAGGAAAGGAAAGGGAGAAAGGAAAAGAGGATAAAAGAAGAAAGAAAGGAAGGGAAAAAAGGGAAGACAGGAAAAGGAAAATATAAATATAAATAAAAGAGGATGGAGTCTCAACCCTGAAACTGAATGTCACAACTAGTTATAACTTCATAACTTTACTCACTCATTCATTCATTTTACCTGCTCAATAATAAAATTGTGATAAATACAAATAAGGGCATGTACAAAGTCAAAAAATATATGCTTAAAGATAAAATAAAATACTTAGAGGTAGAAAATATATTCAACAGCAGCATCAGAACAACAGTGCAAACATGATTTATTAAGGTGATAATTTGAGGGGCGAGATGTGGTATGTGATGTATGTACCATATGTTTACAGATCTTTCATCCATCTGCACCAAACTGTTCTTTTTACTCAACATCAGCCTGTCCAGGGACGACAGGTGGAAACTAGTGTTTACGCTATAACCTGGGACCAAACATCTTTCCTGTTTGTTAAGGTCAGTGTCATGTTGTGAACTGTCCCTGTCTAAATAAAAGCAAACCACACCATATATTCACATATTTTACTTTCTTTTTTTTTTTTGTATTTTTTTTTTTTTTTATTTTGAAGAACACCCAGTGACATAGAAACACATACAATATTTACAGCTTACTATTTACAGAGAAAGTTGTGTTGATGTGTAAAAGTGTTAGGGGGGGGGGAGTACAGTACGGTACCTGCATTATTCTGTCTTGGTTGGTTTTCTTTGTAAGTATGCGTGTGTGTGTGTGTGTGTGTGGGGGGGGGGGGGGGGGGTGTATGAGTGTGTGTGCGGAGATAAAGAAGTAATACTAATAATATTAATAATAAAAGTAAAGATAACGATAACAGGTTTTATTATTGCTGTCATACTCAGTGTTGGTCAATATTGCTCTATGTTAGTTTTGTGGTCCTAATGGTGGTATTGGTTATTTAGATTTAAATGTAAAATGTGTGTGCATGCGTGTCCTGTACAATGCATTAAAAGAGGCAAGGTTTTGGTGAGCCCGCACTCAAGGGGCAGTACCCCCTAGCAACGCGCCCATTCCTTGCTAACCCTAATCTTTTTATGTATTTGTTGTCAATTATTATTATTATTGATTAATAATTAATTTATTATGATTAATAATTGTTATTATTGTGTATATATATATATATATATATATATATATATTATATATATGTGTGTATATTTAAATTATTATTTAATAATTCATGTTCTTTATTTTAATATTTAATATGTGTGTTTATATTCATCCATTTATTTATCTCCATCAGAACCACAAATTAATTCAATAAATAAATTAGTTAATGAATAAGGCAATAATAATGACAATAATAGTAGTGACAGCAACAATAGAAACGTGTACATACAATGAAAACAATAACACAACAATAATAGTGATATACAGCAATAGTGGTGGTATGATTGCAATTATTGTAATAAAGTTTACATAATGTCGTGTGTGTGTGTGTATGTGTGTGTGTGTCTTTGTAGGAATGGGGGGGTGTATAGGAGTGTGCGTGGCATTCTCATAATTACTATGTTAATGGTGTTGTAATAGTCTATTGGTGGAGTTTATGTTGTTGATATTGATGACTGATTGAAAACAATATTGAAGTGGTTTATGAATGGTGTCCAGGTTTCCATGAAAGACGGTATGTCATCCTCAAAGTATGCTGTCATTTGAGAGGTTGAAATGTGATGGATGAGTGAGTTAGACCAGTGTTTGATGTTTATTGACTGTTTTGATTTCCAGTTTTGTAGAATTATTTTCTTGGCGATAGTTAGAGATGTCAACAAACTGTTTTTATATTTAGGTGGTATGGTGAAAGTTGTAATAATGCCAAGTAAACATAGGGATGGGGAGGGAGGAATTCTGCAGCTCAGGATGTCTGTGAGTTTGTGTGTAACTGTGTTCCAAAAACCCTGAACTGGTGAACATTCCCAGAGTGCATGTAAATAAGTGTCTGTGACTCCCATGGTGCATTGTGAACAGGTGTCTGTGTCTGTTAGTCCCATTTTGAATTTCTTGTATTGGGTGATGTGTGTCCTGTGGATAACTTTGTATTGGATAAGTTGTAGATTAGTGTTGGATGTCATTGAGAATGTATTTTTGCAAATTTCTGTCCAGAGTTCGTATGTAGGTGGTGTATCTATATCTGTGTTCCATTTGAGTTGTGGTGCATGTATTATATTGTCTGAATGGATAAGTTTGTATAGTTTGGAAATGAGTTTCTTTGGTTTCTTGATATTCTTTATGTTTTCTAATAGTTGAGGGGGATCCAGGGTATTATTAGTTATATTAATCTTGCTTTGGATAATGGATTTGATTTGTAAGTATTGAAAGCGATTATTGTTGTTGATTTCGAACTGTTCCATAAGTTGTCTAAATGTTATGAATTTATTGTTGTGGAATAAGTGGTGAAGGTGAGTGATGCCTTTTTGTTCCCATGTGCGATAGTGAAGTGGGGTACTATTCATGTGAAAGTCAGGGTTGTGCCAGATGGGGGTGTATTTACAAGGTGCCGTGGAAGAATTAGTTAATTTTAAGGCTTTCCACCAGGCTGTCAGAGTTGTTGAAATGACTGTGTTCTTGAAGCAGTTATGTTTTTTGAGAGTAGTATTCATTGAGGGTATGTCTGCCAAAGAAAGATTTTTTAAATATGACTGTTCCAAAGAAATCCATGTGTTATTATTGTATGTTTGTCCTGTCCACTTAACTAGATATTGTAGTTGATTTGCCAAGTGATAGTGGATGAAATTTGGTGCTTCGAGGCCGCCTTGTGCTTTGTTTTTTTGTAATGTTGAGAGTTTGATTTTTGCTTTTTTGTTCTTCCAATAAAAGTGTATCATTAATGAGTCTAGTGTCTGAAACCATTTGTCCGGAGGTGTAGCTGGGATGTTTGCAAATAGGTAATTCAGTTTGGGGAGGATTTTCATTTTTACTGATGCTATTCGTCCTATTAGTGAAAGTGGTAAGTTTGTCCATCGTTCAAGGTCGTTTTCTATTGTTTTAAGCAGAGGGTTATGATTAAGTGAGAACAACTCTGACAGCCTGGGGGAAATGTTAATGCCTAAATACTTAATGTTACCTGTGTGCATACCAGGGAATGAATCCTGAGCTGCAGAACTTCCTCCTTCATCTGAGAGAGGGAGTATTGTTGATTTGTTCCAGTTGATAGTGTAGTCTGATATGGATGAGAATGTATTTATAATTTTGAAAGTTTCGTGTAATGATTGCTGTGGTTTTTGTAGGTACAGTAGAATATCATCTGCATATAGGCTGATTTTATGATGTGTGTCCGAGACGTATATTCCTTGTATGCTGTTATTTTGGCGTATTGCTACTGCAAGCGGTTCAATGAATAAGGCGAACAGCGAGGGAGAGAGCGGGCATCCTTGTCTAGTGCCCCTGTGCAGTGTGAACGAAGGTGAGGTGATACCATTAGTTGTGACTGTGGCTCTAGGTGAGGTATAGAGTGTCTTAATCCAGTGGATAAATGACTCCCCGAAGCCAAATTGATGGAGTGTGTGGAAAAGAAATGTCCAGTTTACCTTATCAAAAGCTTTTTCTGCATCTAATGAGGTTATGATTGTCCTGATATTTGATTGTTGAGCGATATTGATGAGGTTGAATAATCTACGAAGGTTGTCTGAAGAGTTTCTATTTTTGATAAATCCTGTTTGGTCGGGGTGAATTAATAGTGGTGTAACTTTTTCTAGCCGGAGGGCAAGTGCTTTTGTAATGATTTTTAAATCTGTATTAAGTAATGAAAGAGGTCTATAGCTGGTGGGTTGGGTCTTTGTCTGGTTTAAGTAATATTGTTATGGCTGCTGTATTCATATGAAGAGGGATTTGAGATGTATTTTTTATTTCAGTCACTGTCCGGTTGAAAAGTGGTGATAGTAAATTCCAAAAGTGCTTATAAAATTCAGGGGGGTATCCGTCGGGACCGGGGGCTTTGTTGTTGGGCATCTGAAGGAGGGCTTTATGGAGATCTTGCAGTGATAATGGTGCATCTAAGAATTCAGCCATATCGGAGGGTAATTGTGGTAGGTTTATGTTTTGGAAAAATGATTTAATTGCTGTTGGATTGGATTCTTTTTCTGATGAATATAAGTTCTTGTAGAACATACGGAATGTGTTATTAATTTCTTGTGGATCATGAGTGATTTGATTTTCAAAGGTCTGTATTGATGGAATTATTGATTTGTCTTTTTTTCTTTGAAGTAAGTTTGCAAGATATTTACCAGATATATTATGTTTTTCAATAAGTTCATATTGGAGTTGTTGCATAATAAAGTTGTTTTTTTCCTGTAAAATTTTGTCTAGTTGTAGTTGTGTGTTTCTCAATTCAGGCATATTTCCGTTTTCTGTCAATGTTATTATCTTTTGATGTAATTGTTGTTCTAATTCTATTTGTTTTTTCTTTTTGTAGGTTGAATATGAAATAATTTTCCCTCTTAAATATGCTTTACCGGTTTCCCAGAGTGTTATTGCAGTGGTCTCCGGGGAGTCATTCAGTTCCATGAAGGATGCCCACTCCCTCTCTACCATCATATTGAATACTGAGTCTTTGAGTAGTGAAAGATTGAAGCGCCATCTCAAGGAAGGTTTGGTGTAGTAATGAAATTGTAGTGTTAGACTGACTGGTGCATGGTCACTAATTGAGATAGGATGAATTGTGGTTTCTTTTATATTAGACAAGAGAATATTGCTTATGAGGATATAGTCAATTCTTGAGGAAGAATGATGTACCGCAGAAGAGTGTGTGTATTGTTTTTTGTGTGGGTGTGACAATCTCCAACTATCGCCAAGTCCAAAGTCTGTCATGTATTGTTTTATTGTGTCTGTGGAATGCCAGTGTCTATTATGTCCTGCGATGTGTGAGCGGTCAAGGTTTGAATCCAGTACTGTGTTGAAGTCTCCAGCGATGATTATATTTGAAGCTTCGTTTAATTTTGAGAATATACAGTGAAAAAATGAGGGGTCGTCGGTGTTAGGTCCGTATATATTAACTATTGTAAATTTATTGTTGGACATGGTGCCATTGATGATGACATACCGTCCCTCAGGGTCAGTTATTGTCGAGAGATGGTTGAATATAAGTTTGTTGTGTATTAAGATTGATACTCCTCGTTGTCTGCTGTTGTATGTAGATGAATATATACTGTTAAATTCTTTAAATTGTAGTAGATCAAGATCTGAATTTGATAAGTGAGTTTCTTGTAGAAGGCATATGTCTGGTTTTAGTTTATGAAGTTCGCTGAAGATTTTTTTCTTTTTCGCCTGTGTGCGAATGCCACGCACATTCCAAGTGACAAATGTTAATGTGTTTGGTGTCTGTATGCACATGTGTTTGTGTTAGGTGTGCAAAACCAAGACAGAGCAGACAGTAAATGCATCATTTGAATGAACTGATAACAGGAAAAAAATGTTGAAACTTGAAAATAAGAAGTAGATATAAAATAAACAAAATTGGATAGGGGGTTGAGAAAAAGAAAGAAGAGGCATGGCAGTATATGTATGTCTGCAAGTGAGTGCGAGTGTAGGAGAGAGAAAGAGAATGAATAAAGATAAAAGGGAGAGTCATAGTCCAGAGCCATTGGATAGAGTTATTAACTGGGAGTGAGGAGACTAGTGCAGTTCTATATGTCTAAAGTAGTTAGTTGAGACCTGGGTTATATGAATCAGTTTTGTATATGAGAGAGCGAGCAAGAGAAAGAGGGAGAGAGTGCGCGTGTGCATGCGTGCGTGCGTGCGTGTGTATGTCCGTATGTCTGTGTCTGCGTGCGTGTGCGCGTGTCTGTGTATGCGTGGGGGGAAGAAGGGATGTATGCATGTGTGTCTGTAGGTTCTGTGTGTTGTTGAGTTATGGAGAGGTTACAGTATTGGAAAGTTTAGTAAAGCCAAGGGGTTATTTCTGTATTCCGGTATAGCTGTCCATTTATGTAAAGTTTGTCCGAAACAATGATTGCTTTCTTTCCTTGTTGAATCATGTCCTTGCGAATCGGATAAAGTTTTTGGCGGCGCTGCATTATTTCTTTTGGGTATTGTTCATTCAGTCCATAATTCGTTCCTTTCAGTTGTCTTCCTTGATTCTGTACGTGTTGTTTTTGTTTGTAATGCTCGAATTTGGCCACGATTGGCCGGGGTCGTTTATTGTCCGGTGTGGTGTTTTTTGGTCCCATGCGGTGCACGCGATGAAATGTGATGGCGTTTACTGTAGCAGCTGGGAGTTTGAGTTGTGTTGTGATGAAATCTTTGACTAGTTTCTCTGCGTCTTCTGTGGGTTGCTCCGGGATGCCGGTGAATACCAGGTTGTCCCTCATGCTGCGTGACTGTAAGTCCAGTATGGTTTCTTTCATTGCTTTATTTTCTGTTGTTATTGTTGTAACCTGTGTAGTGAGTGTGCTGACTGATTTTTTCAATGATTTATTTTCTTCGGTGAGTGTTTGTATCTGTTCCTGACTGAATTCCAGGCTGTGTCGGAGTGCGGAGAATTCTTGGTGCAAAAGTTCGATGAGTGCTATTCTATTGTCCATTGCGGTGAGTTTGGTGTCAATTGAGCTGAGAATGACGGCGATGTCGGCGATGTCTGCGCAGCATGAGGGGTCGGATGGGTTGTTTGTGTGGGTAGTACCTGAGTCTGGTGTTGAAGCCATACGCAGTCTCTTTTTTCATTACTGGGAGTGGAGTTGTTGACGGAGTTGGTTAAATCCTGGTTCATATTGATGCACAGTCGGGTGAAACAGTCGTCGATATATTCCTCAAGCGATTCCAGGGTTGTGGGTATATTGCACGAGTTCGGATGGAAAGAGGGAGAGAAAAAGAAAAAATAAAGTTCCAGTAGAAAATAACTTTTGTTTTGTTTTTGTGTCTCTAGCAGCAGGGCGCCGCCATCTTAGATCTCGCACAGTCTCGTGAGCTCCGCTCAAAGTCTCATGGACGCCACCTCTCAAAGTCTCATGGACGCCACCTCACCACATATTTTACTTTCATTTTTGTGTGGCCTCTCCTTTTGCTCTTCCCATTAGTCACTTAACCCCACCCTCAGTGTCCTTGTTCCTGGTTTAATTCTAATGTAGACATGGTTTAGTCCAAGGCAAGGCAAGTTTATTTGTACAGCACAATTTGTACACAAAGTAATTCAAAGTTCTTTACAGAATAAGAAAGACATTAAAATCACACAAATCAAAACATAAATAATCACAAATAATCATCATAAAATTAACATTAAAACAGAAGTCATATGCACAGCTAAACAGAACTGTTCTGAGCCTGGATTTAAACATTGTCAAAGTAGAGGCTTGTCTCACATCTTCAGAAAGACTATTAGCTGCAAAAAAACTCAAACGCCAATTCTCCATGTTTAGTCCTGCCTCTGGGCACCAGCAGGAGGTCGGTCCCTGAAGTCCTCAGAGTGTGAGATGGTTCATTTGGCACTAACATGTGGGAGATGTACTTTGGTGCTAGGATATGAAGAGACTTGTTCACGAGCAGAGCTGCTTTAAAGTCTATTCTTTGAGCTACAGGAAGCCAGTGCAGAGACCTGAGCATAGGACGTATGTGCTCGTACTTCCTGGTTCTAGTCAGGACCCGAGCAGCAGCATTCTGGATGTACTGCAGCTGTGTTAACGCTCGTTTGGAGAGGCCAGTGAGCAGATCGTTACAGTAGTCTAACCTACAGGAGACAAATGCATGGATAAGTCTCTTTAAGTCTGACTTCGACAGTATACCTTTGATTTGTGCAATGTTTTTAGGTAGTAAAAAGCTGCAGATGTTATTGATTTGACATGGATGTTAAAGTTTAAGTCTGAGTCCATTGTTACCCCTAGATTTCTAGATGTGAAGGTTTTAGAGAGAGAGACTGGAGGTGACTGCTGAAACATTCTTTTTTATTTCTGTGAGCCAAATACTTTGACTTCAGTCTTGTCTGAGTTTAGCTGGAGAAAGTTGTTTTGCATCCACACACTGATCTGTTGGATGCAGTGGCAGAGTGAATCCACTGGTCCATATTCACCTGCTGCAGTGAGACATAGATCTGAGTGTCATCTGCAGAGTTTTGGTAGGACACATTATTGCTGCGTATTAACTGGCCTAACGGCAGCATGTAGAGATTGAACAGCAGGGGTCCCAGGATTGAACCCTGGGGCACCCCACAGGTCAGGGACATTTTGTCTGAGATACATTTTCCAATTTCAACAAAGTACTCCCTGTTTTCTAAATAGGACTTGAACCAGTTTAGTGCAGTACCAGAGATGCTCACCCAGTCCTCTAGTCTCTGTAAGAGGATCCCATGATCCACAGTGTCAAAGGCAGAACTCAGATCTAACAGGATCAAGACTGAGACTTTACCTGCATCAGTGTTCAGGCGGATGTCATTTGTCACCTTGATAAGAGCAGTCTCAGTGCTGTGGTGGGGTCTAAAACCTGACTGGAAAACATCATAGGAGTTGTTCATTTGGAGAAAGTTAATAAGCTTTTGGTAAGCACTGTTGGTACTAGGAACAGGGAAACTCACAACATGAGAAGCGGTCTAAGTGGTAAATGACTGCAAAGGATGAACTAGCCGTTATTACCTCGTGGACGTCAAAGGTGGGTGAGCTGAACAAACACAGGACAGGCAAAAAGGAGCTAAACCTAAGAAATGCTCACGAGAAGAAATGAGCAGAAAGCTTGAGGCTTACTCAACTGGGAAAGGGGAGCAGCAGATGAGCAGAATGAGAAGAATGGAGTGACTGAAAACAGACAAAGATGAGCATGTTTGGCACAGCACCAAAACGACTAAATTCAGACAGAGAATTTATAAAGAAATACAGAATTTATACAGAGAGATGAGATACATGACAGGCAGAAGCAGAGAACATGAGACAGCAGCAAATGCCGGCAGGACGTGAGGCAGCGATTGCCCGAAAAACACACGATAGATTTAAATATGGATCACAGACCACCTCCAGTATTTGACATTAGACTTACTGGGGATGCGATGGGCAGCGATGATGAAATTATGGATGGTGGCTGATCATGTAATTCCATGCGTGAAAGGCATGATGCTTTAGATGTGGATCAACCGTTATTGATAACCTCTACTACTGCCATGTTATTGCTCAGAACTGCAATTTGTTTCCTCCGTAGGTGGCAAGCTACAGCGATGTGCATTATTTCAGATAGAGCAGAGAATTTGGGGACTGAAGAGGAGTAACAACCACAGAAAAAAACAGACAGAAGTGCAGTGTGCATATAGGCCTACTTTGAAATAAATGACACAATGAACTATGCAGGCCTATTTGAGTCCTTCCTATATTTGTGTAAAATTTGTATTAAAAACTAGCCCACTTTGTTATAAATAAAACATTTAGCTGCAGCTTAGTAGCTTTAAAAAAGTAAATATAAAATTAGGAACATTTGTGACAAGTCCATTTCAGTGTGCTCCCATCCTCTTTGGTTTTTGTTTTTTTTTTTTTTTCTCAGCCAGCAATTAACTGAATTAACATTAGAAAATCTACATCAGCTCTGGGTTTGTAATAAATGTTTCTTTGTTTTTTGTTTTTCTGAAAAATAATAACCTATTAAATTCCATTGTTCTCACCTGTTTAATATGACTTTTGTTTCTGAAGTTCGCTGCAGATCTTCCGTATGTCGGGGCAGTAAGATGTGACTTTGATCTTCACACAGGACTGTAGGCTCTCATCTGTGAGGCAGGAGTGGCCTTTGAATTTTATGAAGTTCATGCTTGAGAAAACTTGCTCACATAAGTATGTTGAGCCAAAGATCAACAGCTCCAAATTCATACTTTTCCATGTTCACATATGTGTCAGGAATGGCACTCTATGTTTCAGAAGCCAGTCTGTCGGGTTTGGGGGGGTCGAGAGTAGTCTTCTGACGGGCGACTTCTTCAAGATTCGATGTCAGGCATTTGAACTTAGACCCCCATAAATCTTTATTGGCTGTTGGCCAGTTCAGTTTCTTGATTGGGCTTACTTACTCCCGTGACTGCAGATGTGTTCAGCAGAGATGGGTCAGTGTCCAGTGATGAGACAGGGAAGGAGAGGGTATTTTTTATTTTATTTTTTTCTCAAATGCAGCTTACATTGTCTTCATACCGAGGTTCACAGTGTCATCAGCTCTTGATCCAGTGACTTTTGAAGTAAATTCACAAAGCCCTTCTATGCTCCTCTCATTCTGGGTTCCCCATACGTTGACACTGACAAAAAATGAGTGCTCTTTATTCCTTTGTTTTTTAAACACACAATAGCCTCACAAATGTCCTGACCCTGTGTTTGGCCCTGTAGCAGTATCGGTTCAATCAGATCTTCCTGCGGCCCATTAGAGTTGACATATCTGCATAACAGTGCTCTCTGCTCAATATCATTTACGCTTATTAACAATTGTCTTATCACAGACAAGTGAAAATGCTTGAGCTGTCATCAATTTACTTACAGGTGATGTTTATTGCCATTTTCACGGTCCTGTCCTTGACGGTCTTTGCAGAGAGAGGCATTTCTCTAATTCCTCTTTTTGTAAGAAGAGGCTGAGCAGTTACAAAACTAGCAGCTGTAGTTGACTGTGGAGAGGTGATCCACTTCTTAAAAGTCTGTTTGCTCTGCTCAACTCTCTGTTGCATTTGCGAAATTGCTCTTTTGCTCATATTCAGTTGGACATTTTTCAACAAATACTGACTGTTTATTTTGAAAATGTATTTCAGTGTTGCATTTTTTTGTTGTTTGATAATTTCTTCACCCATATCAAGGACACAGATAAGCCCGAGCACATAGTAAGCCAGTGTTGTTGGCAGTGAAGGTAAATGAATCTGTCCACGCAGAATTTAACGCTTGATTTTCTTTTGAGACATTTTTTTTTTACGTTGATGTGATGTACATTTTAGTTGACAAATTATTAAAAAAAAACAAAAAACTTTGACCTTGATTTCAAAGATAACTGTGCAGCAAAGTAAGCAAAAATATATATTTTGATATATGTAAATAAAAATTGTATTAAGAAATAACTATTATTCAATTTATTTATTTTTGTCAAGGGCAAAGGAATCCACTACAAAGAGGAGCCGCAGGTTGCCCACCCCTGCTCTAAAGAGGAGCCGCAGGTTGCCCACCCCTGCTCTAAATTGTACCTTCCTTAAAGAAGGGGTGATACAATTCAATGAGGTATTAACTGCTAAATTGTTACTTTCATTCTGCATTTTAATTGCTGAAAAGTATACATATTCAAAATGTTTAAAAATGAAACAAAAGAAAACGTTTTACATTTTCAACACATACATGTTCAAGCCCTCAGATTTGCAGCAAATATGCAAAATGCCAAGGCATAAGCAATCAACCCTAAGTGAGTCAATCCAACTTAGTAACAACCAGAGAATGCTGTAGGGGACTTCTTTTTTCAGAAGCTAGAACAACAATAACATTTTTAAAGTGAAAACAGATCAATCTGTATTGTGTATCTGTAAGAGCCAGTATATAAGTATACAGGTCAGAACCATAGACATCAAAACAGGAAGTCTTAACAATGAACACAGTTAAATTCATGTAGTTCTAAACAAGAGGAAACTTCAAAACGAGCTCCTAAAGTTTTTCTTATGTTTCTAAATAAAATATGCTTTTGTACTGCTGTAATTATGTAATAACTTACTGTGTGTACAGTAGGCTTTGACCACAACTTATTTGGGGAATCCAAAATCTTGAAACATTTTACATAATAATGCAATGTTGAACCAAAGATTATGCAAAATACAAAAAAAGTCAAAACAATTCAAAATTTTGAATGAATAAGAAGGCAACTGTTCCCTGCAATCATACATCATTACATCGTGCATGTGATTCTAACATTAATTTACTGGAGTCTTTTTTATCACATGTATTTTTTTAATGAAAATGCAAAGTTAAAATCAGTCTCTTGTCTGTCTCTATGGTTTTAGCATATTAAGCCTATCGTCCATGTAAAACAAAGTGCTATTGTACCACACAGCGCTGCTCTGTCTCTGTCTGTTGGTCGCCCACTGCTTCAGACAGAGCCTCATTGGCCTCAGTCTGTCTCCCATATGGTCTGCCCCTCTCTTTGGATTTCCTCCTCGAGGTAAAACTCAGACATAAGAATGGCTTGTTTTCTCTTGAAGGACGGTTTCCCGTTCTCCAGGAGCTTGTGGATCTTCTGCCATGATGTCATCTCCGAGTGCCACAGAGCGGATCGGGCGCGGATGAACTTGGACAGCTCTGTCTCACTGCCTCGGGCCAAACTCATGCTGTCTTTGACGATGAAGAAAACATCCATTCCCAGAAAGAGAGCATTGAGAGCAATGAAGCCTCCTCTGGCTCCGCGGGACAGGGCCAGGGGTCCTCGCGCCGCAGCCTGCCCCACGTCTGGCAGCTCAGCAGCCACTCGTGGGACATTACGCAGAGCTGCACCCTCTTCAGCTAAAACTTTACCTGCACCAGCCACCGCCTCCTCAGCCCCCCGCACCACCACACCAGAGGCCAAGTCCACCATGGCATCAATGCCTTTTCCCACTGCACCTAAAAAGTCAAGGAGCAAGTGGAAAAAAAACGAATAACATAGTTACAAAAGGGTTCAACAAAACACAATAATCGTACATTGCAAAAAAACAAAACAAAAAAAAACCCCAAAAAAACAAGTATCCAACAAGGTTAAGTAATATTACCGGTAATCCCACCAGTAAACCTGATTTTTAAAACATTTCTACCTAAAACTAAATGGCATTTATGGCATCCATCATAGATTCAGGCAAGGCAAGTTTGTTTGTATAGCACAACTGGTACACAAAGTAATTCGAAGGGCTTTAGAGAATAAGACATTAAATCAAAACATAAATAATCATTATAAAATTAATATTAAAAGAAAAGAGTGCAGAATAAAACCTTACAGTCATATACACCGCTAAACAGAACCATTTTGAGCCTTGATTTAGACATTGTCAAACATGTTGGAGATGTACTTTGATGCTGGTCCATGGAGACACTTGTTCACAAGCAGAGCTGCTTTAAAGTCTATTCTCTGAGCCACAGGAGTCAGTGCAGAGACCTGAGCACAGGACTTGAAGCATGTGTGTGTTGTCCTGTGTCTGTTTGTCCTTACTGTTTGTATCTATGTGATTTTACTGGGCAGTGTCTATGAAAAAGAATTTCCCCTTGGGGATAATAAAGATCTGTCTGTCTGTCTTATGTGCTCACACTTCTTGATTTTGGTCAGGACCTGAGCAGCAGTGTTCTGGATGTACTGCAGCTGTGTTAATGCTCGTTTGGAGAGGCCAGTGAGCAGGACGTTACAGTAGTCTAATCTACTGGAGACAAATGCACAGATAAGTCTCTCTAAGTCTGATTATGACAGTATACCTTTCATTTTTGCAATGTTTTTTGTTTTATGGTAATAAAATGGATGTTATTGATTTGATGCGGCTGTTAAAGTTCAAGTCTGAGTCCATTATTACCCCTAGATTTCTAGCCTGATTTGAAGGTTTTAGAGAGAGAGACTGGAGGCTACCACTGGCAGTTTCTCTATGTTTCTGGTGAAAAAAGACAGCATGCAGAGATTGATCAAAACAGGTCACAGGATTGACCCCTGGGGCACCGCACAGGTCAGGGCCATGTCATCTGAGACATAGTTTCCAAGAGGTAAAGTTAAATAAAAAGGTAAAGTAAAGAAGGAAGCAGCAGGAGTATGCAAGGATAGCTTCTGCAGTCTTCAGAAGCAGGAAGCATTTTAATAGAAGAGTCCTAGATAAAATATTTCAGCTCCTCTTTACTTGTGAATTGAACAATGCTGCAGATTTAAGAGAAAGCTCTAAAATGGAGTATGTGTGTATCTGCTCCTATGGTTAGATGGCTTTAGTTCTCCAACAAAGTCCAACAGAAGATTGTATTTAAGTGCATTAATGTTTTAATTAATCTCTGAATAATAATCTATAAAACAAAAATCCCTTACCTGCTTTGCCCAGTATCTTTCCAACACCCACAGCTATATCCACAGCATCCAGAGGAGAATCTTCAGAGGTGACGTCATCCAGACAGTCCTGGATCTTCTTCACATCCTCCATGAACTTTTGGAAGGTCTCGCTGGCCCTCTTCTGCTGGGTGTGGTTGACCCCGATCTCGGTTGCCGTGGTGACTGCACTGTTGACTCCGCTGGTGATGCCTAGTCCCACCCCGGTCATGGTGAGGGCCAGAGAGACTCCTACAGTCACAGGGATCAGAGCCAGCCCAATGATGGACAGTATCCCTCCCACAGCCCCGACAGAGCTGCCCGTCACACTGGAGATACGTGCGCCCTTGTTCATGCGGTCCAACTGAACAGCAGTCTCCTCCAGCTCCTTCAGAAACTGCTGCATTCTGGGCTCAGACTGACTGAAGCGCTGCATGAAGCTGCTGCAGTACTCCTCTTGGAACAGGAACACCATCCTGAAGGCCTCATCCTGCCTGAGAACAATAACATAAACACACACTGACTTAGAACATATTAGTCAGGTTTATTTAATGCCATATTACAAGTAATGCAGAGAACTTCAGACAGGTGGCTGATGTACAGTATAATGTGAGTGGAGTGGGTGTGTGGGCCTATTATTTGTTCAGTATTATTCTTTTAATCAAAACTTGTCTTACCTGAGTTCCTGAAGCAGAGTAATGATGTCCAGCATCTTTTGAACATTGTCTTCTGAGATTTCTTCATCGATGTTCACCACAGGACTGAAAAAGCTGAAGTCGCTCAAAGGCCTGTAAAGTAAACATTACCCTTACTCTACTGGCAAAATGTGTATATATATATATATATATATATATATATATATATATATATATATATATATATATATATATATATATATATATATATTATGCCTACTCAAATAAACAATAATAATAAACAATAAACTCTGTAATGGCCATTTTGACACACAAAGTAACTTCACAGTTTGGTTTACTGTTAATGTTTATCTACACTATTGGCTGTTTCTAAAATGTTCTTACATTTGTACAACTGGACTATTCAAACAATATTGACTTCTCAGTCACTCTCTGGTTATTCAAACTTCTTCTGTAACCACAACTGCACTTTGGCAGATTGAAGAAGCTCTGGCTTTTATACCTATGAGCCCTCCAAAAACCACAAAGTTACACTTAAACACATACAGACGAGGGTGACACTATACACATTTCCAGTAGCTCTGAGAACATGTGTCTCTTTACCCTTTCTTGATGGTGGCGCAGATCCTCTGCACAGCCTGGATGTACTGGTCCAGCTGATAGGCCAGAACCTCCACATTCTGCAGTTTGGGGCTGAAGAATTCTTTGTTGTCTCGTTTGAACTTCACCAGCAGGGGGCAGATGTTCTTAGCAGCAGTGATGATGTCCTGCACTGTGCCCAGATCACCCCCTTCAGGCAGCAGTAGCACTGGGTTCTCCTCCTGAAACACCTGCACAGAAGTGACAGCCAGTCTCTCCACAGCATCCAGGAACACGTCCAGAGTCTGCAGCCCCATCAGGGAGGTCTTCAGAGAGGCACTCAGCTCCTCCTGCAGCTGCGTCTTCTGCTGGTCTGCCGAGAACAGCTTACTCCTCATGAACTCCATGAAAGCATTTCCTTTGTCCTGGAAGCAATTAGCAAATAATGTCAAAATGTATGTGTTTGAAAGAAGATTATATTATAACAATTCACCTTTTTTTCTCTTCCTGAAAAAGAGAAAAAGCTACAACACTACATTAAGGTCACCCAAAGTCTGACCCTCACCTGGTCCTTCACCCAATCTCCCCCCTGCTTGCCCTCCCCTGCTTTTCGCCAGAGCTGTTATCACCAAGAGCAAGGACACACCAGGCCTTTGCTGTCCCAGGACGTACAGTCATGATAAAGGTAATATCAGGCTGAGGCCCTGTGATGGAGCTATATCTACAATTACACCACATAGACTGGTTCACAGAAGGACAGTCCAATCACAGCAATTTAAGAAAATAACATCCAGTCGTTCTGAAACTAATCTGAAACTTGCTGTGCTTAATGTCAAATCTCTATGTAACGAATAATCTTCAATGAATCATTATATTTCTTTTTTTAATCTGGACTTCATCTTTTTAACCAAAACAAGACTTCCTCACATGTTAGCAGTGTTTTTTTTATCATTTGGTTATGTTTTCTTTAAAATGGAGCAAAAACAATCACCTTCCATTCTCTACTTAGTCATATACAAACCTCAACAGCAAAGACTAAGTTTTATTGACAATTTTACTGAGATGCTTTCAGTCATGTGCACAAACTTGGTTTAGTCATTACAGGTGATTTTAATTTACATGTGAATTATATATTTGACGCTAAACAGCTCAGCTCTGTCCTTAAAACCTTTGGTCTGACTCAGCATGTCAGAGCCCACCCACAACAGAGGACACACTCTGGACCTGCTCATCACAAAAGGAGTAAATATTTCAAATGTAAATGTGGTGGATGTTGCTCTGTCTCATCATTTCTGTGTCTTCTTTGACCTGTTATTCCCAAACCAGCGGCTGGTCCTGCAGTTGTTTGAAGGAGACAAATAAATTATAAAAAAACATACATTCTACAATACCTGGGACTCAGTCACATGTCTCAAGCCCAGGTTGATTCTGGCTGCTCTCTCTTTTATGTCGAGCAGGAGGTTTAACTCTGTCTCTCTCGTCAGCATCCATGTGGACAGTCCATCCATGAAGTCCCTCAGTGTCTCTATGTAGGAGAAGGTTTCCAAGGTGTAAACGTACAGCGCCTCCGTCAGGTCTGCCCTTTTCAACATAAATGATAAAAAGACAGATTTGAAATTTTCTTTTGTTATGGATCATACCTGAATGACTGAGTGATAACCCAACCATAAACGAAAGAGAACGATTTTTTTCTCAATAAAAATTGGTACGGGACACATTTTTGAAAGGAAAGTAAGCCATAAGATTAATATGACAGGTTTGTAGAGCAAATCGTGATAAGGGTCAACATTTGTGGATTTTCTGTTTGGATACATTTTAATATTGTGACAACATTAGCTCTGGCAGTAAGACAAATGAGAGTCAAACATAAAAATCACTAGTGTTGTTTTGAGTTCATTGTTGTCTTCTTACGTATCCAGCAGATGTCGCCAGAGAGGCAAGTGAAACAGGACAAAGTAACTGCACAGGAGACGTTGGAGATGTTTTCTGCATTTAAATGGGATGCTCCAGAAAGATTACTATGATTTATTTATGATTACAACTTTTCCACTCCTGACTTTACAAAGGCCTTATGCAGATATAAGACAAAATACCACATATACACCAAAGAATCATAAAGTAAGCAGAAACTGGGGTCAAGGGTGAAGTGTCCTATTTGTGGATACAACGACACAACATGCTGAGCTACTGTTGCCCTCACAGAAGAAGGTAAACAGCATGAATCATTAACTTTGTGATGTGTTTGTTTTGTATCTTGGCCCTTGCTTATCTCTTACAGACTGTGGTGACAGCTGTTTAAATTCAACTATTCTGGACAATATGTTTAACTCACAATCCTGTACTTGTCATTTTTGTATCAATGCTGTCTATTTGGGTTTGGATTAAGTTAAGAAAGACAGTGTTTCCCAATCAGGAGGACAGGGACCCTTAAATTTAAGGCATACAAGTACTTATTAGATGGTATTTGGGATTATCATACTCAGAATAATCCTGACTCTCATGACAATAGTACTTTGATGTCAAGATCTTGTGAGAATTAAGTCATGTTATAATGTTCTTACCACATCAAAAACATCGCCAAGGCTCAAAAATGCTCTGTTCCACCTTGTGATGTCATAAAGTGGTAGTTTTTAAGTTACAGCTACAGTTTACATTTTGTTTTTGCATTGACTGGCAAATCCAGGGCTGAAATTATCCAAATAATTCTAGTGAAGGCGTATAGAGTTCACAAACACAGTGGAGCACTTCCTGTATTACCTCATGACATCACAAGGTGGAACAGAGTGTTTTCAGTTTGAGAGAAGTACTCAGCCTAAATATGCAGGATTTGTCTGTTAAACATGTGAATCCAGGTATGTTTGTGATGAGGAAATAACTTTATAACATGGATCAGAAAGCGAAATATCATCAATAATAATCGTTTTTTGTGTAAATATTTTATATCTACTACTACTACTACAAAAATAATTAACTGCAGTTGTACCTGGAATGGATTTGAAGAGGTAAAATTGCTTAGTATTTGAACATAAAATATCTTTACATCCTTATGAACGTTTTTGTTGGTCAAATTTGAATATCAAGATGATTAAAACAAGAAAAAAATAGATAAACTTGACTAAACATGTTTTTTTATATACTAAACATTTACTAGTACACAAGTTAGGGGAAAAGCTTTGGGTAGATTGGAGACCACTGATGGTATTTGGAAATAAAACGACAAAACACACAATTTTTCCAAAAACTAAACACATCTTTGCATTAAGTCTGAAGCACATGTAAGGTGTGATATGTCTGTTTGTTTGTTTTTTTTATGTGAAATGTGAGTAATATCTTCTAAAATGTTTTAAAATACATACATAAAATCATCAGTATTTTAACTAGACTTGTTGCTTTCATAGGTATCCAGCAGATGTCACCAGAGAGGCACAAGTATTGAGATTTTTGAACCTTTATTTGTAGTTTTTGTTACATAAGTAGGCCTACTTGTAAGTAAGTTCTAAATGTAGCCTCCATCTACTCTTCAAATACATTCAGTCATATCCATCTATAGAAAAACCGCTGCCTTTGCCTGGTTTTTAGCTTATCGGAAAGTTGAGATCCACCTCAAAGGCAATACAAAATGTAATAGTATAAAAGTACAGGAATATAGACGTATAGTAGCTGCCTTTGTTTACCTTGTGGATAGTTCCTCTTCTTGTGATACTTCTTCCATTGTGGACTAACGAGGCCTGATGAGCAGATTGTGAAAACACATTTGTGGAGAGAAATATATACAGCGAAGTGCACGTGACTAATGCGTCTATAGTTTCATTTTCTTCTCTCAACAACTGGTTCAGCAACTTCTGACACACCCAGAAGTAGCCACAGTCTGCCTCTTCCAGTGTTATGAAGCAGCTTTAAAGGTGCGCTATGTAACTTTTCTGGTGGAGGGTCTGCCACCTGTGTGTTTCCATGGAGATCTTGGTATTAAAATTGTCTACCTGGCTTTTTAAAATGATTATTACAGGTGTTTTAATAGGTTCCTTTTCCAGACCAAGGTTTAGTTTGTTTTTGGTGCTGTTTTCCTACTAGCAGAGGCAGGACGACAGCGCCACCTGCAGTCTGACTTCTTCAGGACAGTATCCCAGGTGTGTGAAGGTAAAAAAAAAAAAGCCCCCTCATCCCAGTCCAAAATCCTCATACTGTTAATTCAACAAAAGAAAAATGCCCTTTGTGTTGCAAACATGTAAATTGGTACTTGAAAATATTTACACCGGTTATTGTCTGTGTTACATGAGCTTCTGTATGTTTAGGACATCATAAAAAATAAGATAAAAGAAGATTCATTGTCAATTCATGTCTTCATTTTACCATTTAAACAGGGATAATTATGCAAAATGGATTATGGATTTATTTTTGCTTTCTACCATGTTTAAAAGTTGTTTCTTCACCAAAAACATGCCTGAAGAGGTTTTAGATGTCATCCATGCATGTTTGAGTATTTCAGCAACCTCTTCTTGACCCTATTCAAACCCTCCTTACGGTTAGCTGTAAGATTCTGTACAAAGCTCCGCCCACAAGCCTACATCACCCATGCCCACGACAGTTCTCCATAAATATACAAAAACATGATACAAAACTGTACACAGCAACTTGGCAAACCTGATGTGATGTGCAGTAGTTTCATTAGCGGGATGCAGCTGATTGTGTTGTAATGGCGCTCTGCAGGGGGAGTGACTTAGGGCAAGGAGCAAAGGGAAGGGAGAGTCAAGCATGTCAAAAATTAAAATGAAACTTATTAAACATGTTAATACATTGTTTTGGGTGAATATAGCATTTTCAAAACAATACAAGGCAACATGGGGATCTAAATATGTTCAGTGTTAGCAGTTAATGCCACATAGATGTAAAATACCCGTCCTTGGGAGAATTATCGTGCACAAGACCCCGAGATACTTGAACTCCTCCACTTGAGGCAGAGACTCACCACCCACCCGGAGAGGGCAAACCACCTTTTTCCAGTCGAGAACCATGGCCTCGGATTTGGAGGAGCTGATTCTCATCCCAGCGGCTTCACACTCGGCTGCAAACCGCCCCAGTTCCTACTGCAGGTCCTGGCTCAAAGAAGCCATCAGGACAACATCATCTGCAAACAGCAGAGATGAAATCCTGTAGTTCCCAAACCAGGCCCCCTCTGGCCCCTGGCTGCGCCTAGAAATTCTGTCCATAAATATAATGAACAGAACCGGTGACAAAGGGCAGCCCTGGCGGAGTCCAACATGCACCGGGAACAGGTCTGACTTACTGCCGGCAATGTAAACACAGCTCCTGCTCTGGTCATACAGGGACCGGACAGCCCTTAGCAAAGAGCCCCGGACCCCATACTCCCAGAGCACCCCCCAAAGGACACCATGAGGGACACAGTCGAATGCCTTCTCCAGATCCACAAAACACATGTGGACTGGTTGGGCATACTCCCATGAGCCCTCGAGGACACGATGGAGAGTATAGAGCTGGTCCAGTGTTCCACGACCAGGACTTAAACCGCACTGCTCCTCTGGAATCCGAGGTTCGACTATCGGTCAGATTCTCCTCTCCAGTACCCAGGAATAGACCTTACCGGGAAGGCTGAGGAGTGTGATTCCCCTGTAATTGGAACACACCCTCCAGTCCCCCTTCTTATACAGAGGGACCACCACCCCGGTCTGCCATTCCACAGGTACTGTCCCCGACCGCCACGCGATGTTGCAGAGACGTGTCAGCCAAGGCAGCCCAACAACATCCAGAGACTTGAAGTACTCAGGACAGATCTCGTCCACCCCTGGAGCCTTGCCACCGAGGAGCTTGTCAACCACCTCGGTGACTTCAGCCAGGGTGATGGACGAGTCCACCTCCGGGTCCCCAGTTTCTGCTTCCTCCTCGGAAGACGTGACAATGGGATTGAGATATCTTCACCTGCTCTACACAAAGCAAAGGATAAGTTTCTTCCCTGTTTATGGTTACTGTTACTATTATGACAGTAACCATGAACAGGGACTTTATGAGGATACTTGTGAGACTTCCGGTCTTAGGTTGCCAGGGATCCAGAACACACACTTCTCCCAAACTTTATGAATATGTGAGTCTGGACATCATTCAATCTCCATGAGTTCAGTGGTGCATGACTGACAGGTGGATTAGACAATAAGGAACACATATGATCCGACAGATTCAAAACAAATATGGTTGCCTATGAGGAAAACAGAAAGGAAAAAAAGATCACAGGGGACTGAAAAAATGTTGAATTTCTGGAGAATCAATGAGTGAAGCACTAAAGTCTGTTAATCTGAGGGAGAAGGTAAGAGAAATATAATTGTTTGTCCTTGGTTTCACATGTGTCACTCGAACAAATGATCATGTTTGGTTCTGACTTGAGACGCGACAGAGAATGTGGTGACCAGACTGATATTCCTCCGTGTAAAGTATAAAGAGAGATATCAGTCTGGATTTACCAGGAAACCGCTTAGGTGGACTTGGAGAGTAGGTTATGGTTGGAATACAAAAACAACTTGGCTACAAAAACAGAACATGAATTTTTTTACTTGTTTTACTTTCTATAGGCTATACCTGTGTACAGAGATTAAAAAAAAAAAAAAAAACATGTTCAGAACTCACTGTTTGGCGCACAAAGATTTTATTCATCAGTGAACTTTGGTCTGCATTAAAAAGACAAGCACTGAATCACAATGTAAAAATGAAAAAATACAAATGTTTACATAATAAATTATATTCTGTCATATTGACCATGTTTTTATTCTTCCTCCTCAGTGTAAAACTCAGTCACAAGAATGGCTTGTTTTCTCTTGAAGGACGGTTTCCCTTTCTCCAGGAGCTTGTAGATCTTCTGCCATGATGTCATCTCCGAGCACCACAGTGCTAATCGGGCACGGATGAACTTGGACGCCTTCGTCTCACTGCCTCGGGCCAAACTCATGCTGTCTTTGACGATGAAGAAAACATCCATTCCGAGAAAGAGAGCATTGAGAGCGATAAAGCCTCCTCTGGCTCCACGGGCTAGGGCCAGGGGTACTTTGGCTGCAGCCTGCCCCACGTCTGGCAGCTCAGCGGCCACTCGTGGCAGAGCCGCAACAGCTTTAGCAGCTGCGGCGGCCACACCTGCGCACATGGCGACTCCAGCAGTTGGATGAATTATTGGCCCATCTACTGTTTGTTGTATCATTTCTAGGAGACAGTCCTGGAGGTTGGACACATCCTCCATGAACTTCTGGAAAGTCTCGCTGGCCCTCTTCTGCTGGGTACGGTTGACCCCGATCTCGGTTGCCGTGGTGACTGCACTGTTGACTCCGCTGGTGATGCCTAGTCCCACCCCGGTCAAGGTGAGGGCCAAAGAGGCTCCTGCAGTCACAGGGATCAGAGCCAGCCCGATGATGGACAGTATCCCTCCCACAGCCCCGACGGAGCTGCCCGTCACACTGGAGATACGTGCGCCCTTGTTCATGCGGTCCAACTGAACAGCAGTCTCCTCCAGCTCCTTCAGAAACTGCAGCATTCTAGGCTCAGACTCACTGAAGCGCTGCATGAAGCTGCTGCAGTACTCCTCTTGGAACAGGAACACCATCCTGAAGGCCTCATCCTGCCTAAGAACAATAACATAAACACACACTGACTTAGAACATATTAGTCAGGTTTATTTAATGCCATATTACAAGTAATGCAGAGAACTTCAGACAGGTGGCTGATGTACAGTATAATGTGAGTGGAGTGGGTGTGTGGGCCTATTATTTGTTCAGTATTATTCTTTTAATCAAAACTTGTCTTACCTGAGTTCCTGAAGCAGAGTAATGATGTCCAGCATCTTTTGAACATTGTCTTCTGAGATTTCTTCATCGATGTTCACCACAGGACTGAAAAAGCTGAAGTCGCTCAAAGGCCTGTAAAGTAAACATTACCTTTACTATGTATTGGTCATTTTTGACACACAAAGTCACTTCACAGTTTGGTTCACTGTTAATGTTTATCTACACTAAATTATTGTCTGCTTCTAAAATCCCAAGTCCTTATCTTTGTACAATTGGACTATTCAAACATTATTGACTTTTTAGTCACTTTCTGGTTATGCAAACTTCTTCTGTAACCACAACTGCACTTTGGCAGATTCAAGAAGGTTTGGCTTTCTACACCGCGTTCCAAATTGTTATGCAAAATGTGTTTAAGTGTCATAAAGGTAAAATTTTTTGGAATTTTCATGGATGGTATTCCAATTAAAGGAAAAACTATTTAACAAGGATGTTCCACATTATCAAGCAGATCATTTTCAAGCAACATGGGAAAGAAAAAGGATCTCTCTACTGTCGAAAAGATATTTCACAAAAACTTAAGCATGATCATCGTATTATTAAGAGATTTGTAGCTGCACAGATTTGTGCAGATAAAGGCACAATGAGGAAGGTTTCTGCCAGACAAATTGGATTTGGGATGGATGAAGAGAGCAGCTCCATCCATCCATCCATTTTCTTCCGCTTATCCGGAGCCGGGTCACGGGGGCAGCAGTCTAAGCAGGGACTCCCAAACTTCCCTCACCCCAGACACGTCCTCCAGCTCCTCCAGTGGGATCCCAAGGCGTTCCCAGGCCAGCCGAGAGACATAGTCCCTCCAGCATGTCCTGGGTCTTCCCCGGGGCCTCCTCCCGGTGGGACATGCCCAGAACACCTCCCTAGGGAGGCGTCCAGGAGGCATCCTGAAGAGATGCCCGAAGAGAGCAGCTCCTAAACTATAATTACAAAGCAGCAAACTGGTATTTGAAGCTGCTGGTGACTCTGGAGTCCCACAAACATCAAAGTGTAGGATCCTCCAGAGGCTTGTAGTTATGTATAAACCTTCTCTTTGGCCACCCTTAACCAGTGCTCACAAGCAGAAACGACTGCAGTGGGTCCAGAAATACACAAAGACTAATTTTCAAAACGGACTTGTTCACTGATGAGTGCTGTGCAACTCTGGATGGTCTAGATGGATGGAGTTGTGAATGTTTGGTGGACGGCCACCACGTCCCAACAAGGCGATGCCAGCAAGTAGGTAGCGGAGTCATGTCCTGGGCCAGAATCTTGGGGAGAGAGCTGGTCGACCCCTTTAGGGTAGCTGAAGGTGTGAAAATGACCTCCGTAAAGTATGTAGAGTTTCTAACTGACCATGTTCTTTGGCCATGTTTGTATTCTTCCTCCTCAGGGTACACAAGAAGCCGTGCTTTCCGTAGCAAAATCATCTTCATGCAACAGTGCACCATCTCATGCTGCAAGGAACACCTCTGCACCACTGGCTGCTATGGGCATAAAAGAAGAGAAACCCATGGTGTGGCCCCATCCTCCCCTGGCCTCAAACCTAGAACCTTTGGAGCATCCTCAAGTAAAAGATCTATGAGAGCGGGAGACAGTTCACATCCAAACAGCAGCTCTGGGAGGCTATTCTGATCCTGCAAAGAAATTCAAGCAGAAACTCTCCACAAACTCACAAGTTCAATGGATACAAGAATTGTGAAGCTCCTACCCAACAAGGGGTCCTATGTTAAAATTTAACTTGACCTGTTAAGATGTTTGGATTGAAATGGCTTTTAATTTCAGTAATACACTAATGTTTCTAATTGAAAAACAAACAAATGACCATTTTCAGTTCTTTACAACAATAACAGGGTTTGAAAATCTGTTGTGTAATAATTTGGAATAATGCATTTTAAGTTTTTATTTTTGAAAAAATACTGTTATCATTGGTTGGTTTGTTCAATAACATTTGAATTATATTGAATTATACATCTAAAGGTTGATGACTGTCATTTGTATTGACAACCAGAGAAAAATATAATTTGCATTTTGAATTTTGAATGGTGTATATATCTATTAACCCTCCAAAACCCCACAAAGTTACACTTAAACACATACAGACGAGGGTGACACTATACACATTTCCAGTAGCTCTGAGAACATGTGTCTCTTTACCCTTTCTTGATGGTGGCGCAGATCTTCTGCACAGCCTGGATGTACTGGTCCAGCTGATAGGCCAGAACCTCCACATTCTGCAGTTTGGGGCTGAAGAATTCTTTGTTGTCTCGTTTGAACTCCACCAGCAGGGGGCAGATGTTCTTAGCAGCAGTGATGATGTCCTGCACTGTGCCCAGATCACCCCCTTCAGGCAGCAGTAGCACTGGGTTCTCCTCCTGAAACACCTGCACAGAAGTGACAGCCAGTCTCTCCACAGCATCCAGGAACACGTCCAGAGTCTGCAGCCCCATCAGGGAGGTCTTCAGAGAGGCACTCAGCTCCTCCTGCAGCTGCTCCGTCTGCTTGACACTGGCTGCTCTATCTTGTATGTCGAGCAGGAGGTGTAACTCTGTCTCTCTCATCAGTATCCAGTTGGTGAGTCCATTCACAAAGTCTTTTGCCACCTTTATGTAGGAAAATGTGTCAAGGACATAACAGGACAGCCGCTCCTCCAGGTCCTTCCTGATAATGGAGAATAACATGTCATGAATGCATTACATGAAAAAGGATACTTTTTTACTTTAGATCACTCATTTTACAATATACGAATATTTGTAGTTAGTTACTTTCCACTCCTGCAACCCTGTTATGCGAGCTGTAGCCAGTCAACACCTTCTACATGTACTTCCTGTATTTATGTTGTCTTAAGTGCTGAAATTACAAGCTCCCAGGGACTATTCCCTGTTTGTTTTGTCTGTAATATTGCATCAGTCTACTGGTGCCACATTTTAGCTAGTTGTTGCGAGAAAGTTGTTGCGAGAAAGTTGTTGTGCAAAGTTCATTCATCTTGAAATCTTTATCTGTCCAAAACATACAGTCAAAAAAGTGTTTTGTTTCTGTGTTGTGTGTCACTGATGCAAAGTGAGGAAGTTCCTTTTGCTCTGTACATGCTTCCCCTGGGTGATGTTTTCTGAAACCACATTTTATTGTTTTGCAGATGACAACCAAATATATCTGTCCATGACAGCCAGACCACAGAGCTCTGCAGGACTGTCTCAGGGATGTGCAGAGCTGATCACAAACATCCTGAACTTAAATCAAAACAAAACTGAGACTGTGGTGTTTGTCCAAACTCTCGCACTGCTCAGTTGAGGCTCCTTGCTAAATTAAAGCTCTACCTTTGACTGGTGTATTTTGAAAAGTAACCCATGCATTTGTAGACTGGACTCAAAAGCCACCTCTTCTCCCTGGCATTTAACACTAGACGGGATATAGAGGTGTTTTATTGTTCTTTTCCTATGCATCATATTATCTGTATATTTGTTTTTTCTTGACTTTTATGTGAAGTACTTCGGGCAGCTGAACTTATTTAAAATGTGCTACACATAAACTTGAATTGAACTCGGTGTTACAATGACCTGACCACACTATGGGTTTGGGTTCAGTTAGACTGACCCTAACCTTAAAGGGCTGTATTACATGTTATATGTTCTGATCTGTGTTATAATGTTGTTCCCTCATCACAAACATACCTGGAGTTTCATTCACACAAGTTTAACACACAAACCCTGCACATTTAGGTAGAGTTCTTCTCTCAAACTGAAGGAGAACTTTACAGATGTAGACAGACTAATAAACCAGGATTACTCAAACGTGTGAATGAAACAAAAAACAACTCCAGGTATTTAAACATAACATAACATATAAACCCCAACCTTAACCCATCTATTTTAAACCGTATCCTAAAGGTACAGTATGTAACTTTCTGGAGGTGGCACATCACTTGTATGAGTCCATGTAAATAGAAAGTTTAAACCACACTTCAGACGTTTTATGTGAAAGACTAAAGCCAAAAGAACATTTTCATGAAAACAAGCAGGAGGAGGCCCTTCTTCCGGCCAAATACACTGCCTGACCAAAAAAACAAGTCACCACCAAAAAAAAAGGTCACACACGCTAATATTTGGTTGTTCCACCTTTAACTTTGTTTATGGCACACATTCGCTGTGGCATTGTTTCGATTTCGCTTCTGATCGCTGCACAAAGCTTCTCCAGCACATCCCAAAGATTCTCAATGGGGTTAAGGTCTGGACTCTGTGGTGGACAATCCATGTGTGAAAATGATGTCTCATGCTCCTGATCCACTCTGTCACAATTTGAGCCCGATGAATCCTGGCATTGTCATCTTGGAATATGCCCGTGCCATCAGGGAAGAAACAATCCACTGCTGGAATAACCTGGTCATTCAGTATATTCAGGTGTCAGCTGACCTCATTCTTTGAGCACAGACTGTTGCTGAACCTCGACCTGACCAACTGCAGCAACCACAAACTATTTGCTTGGTGACTTTTTTTTTTGGCCAGGCAGTGTATAAATTAGTTTGTGGAGATGAAACCATGCTCAGAGTAAGGACACATGTTTTTCCAGTGCAATTAACAATCAAATTAAAAAGAACTTTGATTTTAGTCTATTTTTTGCCAAAAAGTTACATGTGGCTTCAATTTTAAACATTTTTGTAGGTCTAATAATGAAGTATTTATGTCATAGGGACCTGATTTTGTCCCCATATGAGAGGCAAGTTCCCATTAAGTGAGTGTGTACAGATTTTACTTCCCACAGAGTGATAAATATAATGAATTAATACAATTAATTCAAGTTTATTTATATAGCAGATTTAAAACTACTTCAGCTGAACAAAGTGCTTCATGTAAAAGTCAACAAAAACTGGTACAAATCATGGTTTCTTTTGTAAGATTAATGAGTTCGTACATGGTCCCTGACAAATAAATAAATAAATAAACAATAAAACACCAGTATAACGTGTCTACCTAGTATTAAATGCCAGGGAGAAGACGTGGGTTTCCAGTCTTTCTAGTCTTGAACTCTGTTAAAGAGAAAAACCGACAGGCAGTTTAAAACAACAATATCAAACTAACGAGAGGGAAACATAGCAGTTAGTTTATTTTGCGTTATGTTCCTCTTCTTGCATATTTTCCATTTTTAAGCACAAACTCGTTTCCTGGGTTAAATGCAGGTCAGTCTGGGTTTCACTTCCACATGTGCAGCGTGAGACATGAGACACATAAGGACACATCATAGTTTCACTTTTGCTTTGACTCACCTCATTGGTGAGTCGAAACCAACCATAAGCTGTAAATTCTTCATTTCTGTGCTGACATGTGTGTGCGGTTTTAGTTCTCACAGTGTGATAAATCAGTGGCGGGCCGTGGATTTCACCCTTGGGCCTTCAGTGTCGTCCCACTTACACATTACAACATCACCTCAATACAGGCTAGTCAAGCAACACTTAATTTCAGGAGCATTTAAAACCAATAAGCCTGTATTACATTCACAATTAAGAGTGAGAAACTTCACTGATATTTTCAAATGCGATTTAAAGATGCCAAACAAAATGTCACCAAAATGATGCTATGTGAGCTTAAACAAGTCTGTCCAATAAACTGCGCTGTTTCATATAAGACACCAACTAGACAATAACAAAAGAAACTATTCTTTGAAAATAAAGTAAACAGATCATTTGCATTTTTTGACAATAGGCTGTACAACAGCAAATAACTGAAACTGTGGTGCAGCTGAGATTGAACGAACTTTAGTTTTAACAGCTCAAAACAGTTCTGTTTAGCTTTCATGCTGTATCTAATGTGAATGTGTTTCCAATCACAGGACACGTGCATGTCCAGTTTGCGTCGGACTTCTAGCTAGCCCTGGAATGCAGAACCAAGATCTGATTGGATAATGAAACTGCCTGTGGCCGTGTGCACTTACAGTGGACAGGGCCTGCTCTGTGAAGACCCCAGGAAAAGGAAATTTGCCTGACAACACAAGCTCGCTGAAATATAATTGGATAAAAACTCTACCACAATAAACAACATTGGAAGCCACGACACAACGTGGATATAATATGACATAAAGAGAACAGAGAATAGAGAATATTTTTGTTTACATATTTATGATTTATTTGAGCAAAATGTGTCTCGCCTCAGTGCAGGTATATTGTGTAAGCAGCTTTCGAGGTCAAAATAAGTCTGCATCTAATTATAAACTGTGTTCAATAATCAAGAGGTCTGCGTTAGCATGCTAGTTGTCATTAGCTTAACCATCACTGCAAAACTCTGCTACTGCTACTACTCTTATAAACTCATCACTGTGAGTAATTAGGATGCTCTGAATGGATAAGGTAAGTGAGGGATAACGTTGAAACACTGGAAACGGTTCTGTTTTTTCATATTTTTAAGTCCGCGCCTGTAAGAGACATGAGGCATTATGCAAACAACCTACTGTGCTACTGCTGCCCTCACATAACAATCATTAACTGTTCTCCCGTGTTTAATACCCTGCTCTTTCGCTTATCCCGGATCTCTCTATCTCTCTTATCTGTTGACTGGAACCCAGCCTTGTATTTAAAGCAGTTAGGTTTCGTTTTCCCTTACTGCCACATGGAAAATTTTCTTTTCCAGAAGAGCCATGGCCCGTCCAACACAGTCCTACCATAAAGTTGATATTGTTATTTCAGTTGAGTCTTACATCTGCTAAAACAATCTTCCACTGACACTTTGCAGCTGGCGTCGTCAGTATTCCCCCAGGGCTGTGAGGATAACTGTAGGATTTTTGTCTGAAGCTCTGTTAGACTTTAATCTGAACTTTATTTTAATACAGTCTGAACAGAAAGAGCTGTCGTAGTTGAAACTAGAAAAGCTGACTCTTAAACAAGTCCCGCTCAAATAACATCACTCCTGAAAATGCACTCCATTTTTTTAAATTTTTTGAGTGTTTTCAGACTATATAAAAACATATGTCAGTTTTTGCTAATGTAGGCATCGTGTTCAGCATTTGTGTCACTGCTGAACATTCCGCCATAGAAAAATATAAAGAACACCCCTAGCGCGAGGTCCCTGTAAAGTATCAATACAGCCAATTTCATAAGTCCATGATTATCAGCAGTTGTCAGAGGCCGTGGTGGCACAGATCTCTCCTCTAGTGAGTATTAGCTGAAGTCTTTTGCAGTTCTGGTGTTTACGTTAAGATTAAATAAAACTTTATTTGTCCCACAGTGGAAAAATGCAAATGCAAAGTTCAAGAACAGCAGGAATTACAAGAGCGATATAAATGATAATGTAATGATCTGTTTAGTGTTTAGATCAGAGTTGACATGTTTTGTTGTTGTAGGTGTTTATGTTTCATTGTTGTTGTTGATGTAACGGCTTTTTTCTATGGACACTTGTGTGGTTGCTATGGCGACAAGTTGATGCAAAGGTTTTATTGTTCTATTGTTCTACAGCTGAACAAAGTGCGTCACATAAAAGTCAACACAAACTGGTACAAATCATGTTTTCTATAGTAAGACTCATGAGTTGAGTTTAGCTGAGTTAACTAATTAAAATAAATAAATAAATAAATAAACCAGTATATCCTGTCTAGCTTTAAAGCCTCTTGAATCAATGTATAAATGTGCACTAAAGATTCATGACAAAAAACCCAGACAGTATCACCACTGTCATATCCTCTTATGGTTTTCTAAACTTTAATAATCTAATTTAATAAGATAATATATGCAAACATCTCTCTATTTAAAATTACTCATGTTATTGTTAGTCCTCCCCTAAGAAGGTCGCACTGAGCTCAGAAAAAACAACTCGAGTCACTAAGGCACATGTGTCAAACTCAAGGCCGTGGGCCAAATGCGGCCCGCCACATCCTTTTCAGTGGCCTATGATAAAGTAAATTAAAAGGTATGACTGTCTTAAAATGTCACTTGATCATTAGATACACAGTTACACAGTCATTTTTTCATATCTATGCAAATCCATATGCAATATTTGTAACTTAAGCAATAAAAATAGAAACTGTTAACAAGATTAAAAAGTAGTGACATTTTCTCTTACAGTTAAATCTGGCCCTTTGAGAGCAACCATTTTGTTGATGTGGCCCTCGGAGAAAATTTGTTTGACACCCCTGCACTAAGGCGACCTCTAGAGGAGAGTGCAGCATCGCAAAACGTAGGATTTCTTTCGCTAAATCGTCTTTCTCTATTGTTGCTATGAGTCAGTGGAATAGTTTGCCAAATGAGATTATAATGTGCACAAGTTTTCAAAAGTTTGCACAGGTGACAAGGAAATGGCTAATATCAAAGCAAATTTGCACTCATTAATCAATGTGTATGAAAGAAAGAGGATTTGTATATCTGAAACTCAGTGATTGTGTGAATAATTTGGTATGGATGTGTGTGTGAACTGAATGTTTTTAGGAATGTCGTATTTGAGGTGTGAGATGTGTTGTATTCGATGTATGTACCATAGATTTACAGGTTTCTCATCCATCTACACCAAATTTATTTTTTACTAAACATCAGCCTGTCCAGGGACTACAGGTGGAAATTAGTATTTTTGCTATAACCTGGCACCAAACATTATTCCGTTTTTGTGTTGTTTTTTTAATTGTTTTTTTAATTGTTTTTTTTTTTTTTTTTTATGGTCAATGTAATGCCGTGCACTGTCCCTGTTCAAATAAAAGCATACCATACCGTTAAATGCCAGGGAGAAGAGGTGGGTTTCCAGTCCAGTCTTAAATAACGTTAAAGACTGAGAGGATCTGACAGTTTAAAACAACAATATCAAACTAACAAAAAGGCAACAAAGCAGTTACTTTACCTTGTGTTATGTTCCTCTTCTTGCATATTTTCAAGTTTCAAGCACAAAAGTGTTTGACGTTGAGTCCTGGGTCAGATGCAGGAGAGTCTAGCTGTACAGGGCTGTTCCACTCGTGCAGACTTGAGCTGAGAGCTTTGGTGAATTCACAGCTCAGAGACGCGTAAAAGGACATATAACAGTTTCACTTTCCCTCTAACTCTCCTCATTGTGAAGCCAGCTTAGCTTTAAGCTTTAACTTCCTTTGTGACTTCCTTCAGTTCTGTGCTGTGACATGTCTGTGCTCTGCATAACCAAAGAGCAAAAATGTGACATACAGCTGTTGCACGGCTTCACTTTCACTTGGCATCTCCCCACGGGCTGTGTCCAAGATGTGAGGATTAGAGTTAGAATTGTGTCAGACTCAGACACTGAAAAATACGCCTTCATTTTTGTATTCTGCTGCATTTCGGCGAATATTTCACTCAAATCCAGCCTGCTGTTTGTGCAGTTTATGTGTGCACTGTCAGTATTTTCACAATAAGGCTCGTTCTGCAGTGGGTAAACGCAGAGATTTTATTTTGAAAGGCGGAAGTCGCACTTTGCCATCTAAGCGGCGCCTTAACATGTTTAAACTTTGTGACCTTAAACGGGGAGAAACACACGCCCTGACACTGCGGTGGACTCTGAGAGGATGTTGTGAGCAGAGACACGCTGCCTGCAGAGACCTCTGTGCGTCTGATCAGGAAAAGGAAGTTTTTGCTGATCGCCATGTTGCCTTTTATTGTTTTGAAAATGATCTGCTTCTCTAAACTTCAATAATCTACTAATATATGCAAACATCTGTCTACTATTTAAAATGATTCATGTTATTGTTAGTCCTCCTCTAAGAAGGTTTGTCTCACTGAGCTCAGAATAAAACAACTCGAGTCACTAGGGAGGGCGCCCTCTAGAGGAGAAAGCAGCAATGTAGGGCCTCGGTCTCTAAATCGACTTTCTGTGTTGTTGTTGTTGTTGTTGTTGTTGTTGTTGTTGTGAGTCAGTGGAAAAGTTAAAGCCAAATGAGATTATAACATGCACAAGTTTTCAAAAGCTTGCACATGTGACAAAGAAATGGATGATATCAAAGCACAAAAATGAATGAGAAAGAAAGAGGATTTGTGTGTGTGTGTGTGTGTGTGTGTGTGTGTGTGTGTGTGTGTGTGTGTGTGTGTGTGTGTATGTGTGTGTGTGCAGTGGTGTGCGTGTGGGGGTGTGTGTGTGTGTGTGAACTGAATGTTTTTTAGAAATGGTGTATCCAATTATTAATTAAAAGAAAAAGGGAAAGAGAAAAAGAGAAAAGAGAAGGAGGAAAACGTATAAAAAGGAAAAGAAAAGGAGAAAGCAAAAGGAAAAAAAGAAGGAAGAACGGAAAGGAAGGGAAAAAGGGAAGACAGGAAAAGTAAAAAAAAATAAATAAAAGAGAATGGAGACCTAATCCTGAGACTTTATTTATTTATTTACTTATTTTGACTTCTTACTTCTTTTTTTATATATACAGACAGAAAACAGCAAATATATGATGCAAGACAAATGGAATTATGTAGCAAAGAAAAAAGTAAACTTGCTAAACTAAATCTTTTAAACAAATGTTTGGGGGGAAAAAAAGGAAAGGAAAGGAAAGGGAGAAAGGAAAAGAGGATAAAAGAAGAAAGAAAGGAAGGGAAAAAAGGGAAGACAGGAAAAGGAAAATATAAATATAAATAAAAGAGGATGGAGTCTCAACCCTGAAACTGAATGTCACAACTAGTTATAACTTCATAACTTTACTCACTCATTCATTCATTTTACCTGCTCAATAATAAAATTGTGATAAATACAAATAAGGGCATGTACAAAGTCAAAAAATATATGCTTAAAGATAAAATAAAATACTTAGAGGTAGAAAATATATTCAACAGCAGCATCAGAACAACAGTGCAAACATGATTTATTAAGGTGATAATTTGAGGGGCGAGATGTGGTATGTGATGTATGTACCATATGTTTACAGATCTTTCATCCATCTGCACCAAACTGTTCTTTTTACTCAACATCAGCCTGTCCAGGGACGACAGGTGGAAACTAGTGTTTACGCTATAACCTGGGACCAAACATCTTTCCTGTTTGTTAAGGTCAGTGTCATGTTGTGAACTGTCCCTGTCTAAATAAAAGCAAACCACACCATATATTCACATATTTTACTTTCTTTTTTTTTTTTTGTATTTTTTTTTTTTTTTATTTTGAAGAACACCCAGTGACATAGAAACACATACAATATTTACAGCTTACTATTTACAGAGAAAGTTGTGTTGATGTGTAAAAGTGTTAGGGGGGGGGGAGTACAGTACGGTACCTGCATTATTGTGTCTTGGTTGGTTTTCTTTGTAAGTATGCGTGTGTGTGTGTGTGTGTGTGTGGGGGGGGGGGGGGGGGGGGTGTATGAGTGTGTGTGCGGAGATAAAGAAGTAATACTAATAATATTAATAATAAAAGTAAAGATAACGATAACAGGTTTTATTATTGCTGTCATACTCAGTGTTGGTCAATATTGCTCTATGTTAGTTTTGTGGTCCTAATGGTGGTATTGGTTATTTAGATTTAAATGTAAAATGTGTGTGCATGCGTGTCCTGTACAATGCATTAAAAGAGGCAAGGTTTTGGTGAGCCCGCACTCAAGGGGCAGTACCCCCTAGCAACGCGCCCATTCCTTGCTAACCCTAATCTTTTTATGTATTTGTTGTCAATTATTATTATTATTGATTAATAATTAATTTATTATGATTAATAATTGTTATTATTGTGTATATATATATATATATATATATATATATATTATATATATGTGTGTATATTTAAATTATTATTTAATAATTCATGTTCTTTATTTTAATATTTAATATGTGTGTTTATATTCATCCATTTATTTATCTCCATCAGAACCACAAATTAATTCAATAAATAAATTAGTTAATGAATAAGGCAATAATAATGACAATAATAGTAGTGACAGCAACAATAGAAACGTGTACATACAATGAAAACAATAACACAACAATAATAGTGATATACAGCAATAGTGGTGGTATGATTGCAATTATTGTAATAAAGTTTACATAATGTCGTGTGTGTGTGTGTATGTGTGTGTGTGTCTTTGTAGGAATGGGGGGGTGTATAGGAGTGTGCGTGGCATTCTCATAATTACTATGTTAATGGTGTTGTAATAGTCTATTGGTGGAGTTTATGTTGTTGATATTGATGACTGATTGAAAACAATATTGAAGTGGTTTATGAATGGTGTCCAGGTTTCCATGAAAGACGGTATGTCATCCTCAAAGTATGCTGTCATTTGAGAGGTTGAAATGTGATGGATGAGTGAGTTAGACCAGTGTTTGATGTTTATTGACTGTTTTGATTTCCAGTTTTGTAGAATTATTTTCTTGGCGATAGTTAGAGATGTCAACAAACTGTTTTTATATTTAGGTGGTATGGTGAAAGTTGTAATAATGCCAAGTAAACATAGGGATGGGGAGGGAGGAATTCTGCAGCTCAGGATGTCTGTGAGTTTGTGTGTAACTGTGTTCCAAAAACCCTGAACTGGTGAACATTCCCAGAGTGCATGTAAATAAGTGTCTGTGACTCCCATGGTGCATTGTGAACAGGTGTCTGTGTCTGTTAGTCCCATTTTGAATTTCTTGTATTGGGTGATGTGTGTCCTGTGGATAACTTTGTATTGGATAAGTTGTAGATTAGTGTTGGATGTCATTGAGAATGTATTTTTGCAAATTTCTGTCCAGAGTTCGTATGTAGGTGGTGTATCTATATCTGTGTTCCATTTGAGTTGTGGTGCATGTATTATATTGTCTGAATGGATAAGTTTGTATAGTTTGGAAATGAGTTTCTTTGGTTTCTTGATATTCTTTATGTTTTCTAATAGTTGAGGGGGATCCAGGGTATTATTAGTTATATTAATCTTGCTTTGGATAATGGATTTGATTTGTAAGTATTGAAAGCGATTATTGTTGTTGATTTCGAACTGTTCCATAAGTTGTCTAAATGTTATGAATTTATTGTTGTGGAATAAGTGGTGAAGGTGAGTGATGCCTTTTTGTTCCCATGTGCGATAGTGAAGTGGGGTACTATTCATGTGAAAGTCAGGGTTGTGCCAGATGGGGGTGTATTTACAAGGTGCCGTGGAAGAATTAGTTAATTTTAAGGCTTTCCACCAGGCTGTCAGAGTTGTTGAAATGACTGTGTTCTTGAAGCAGTTATGTTTTTTGAGAGTAGTATTCATTGAGGGTATGTCTGCCAAAGAAAGATTTTTTAAATATGACTGTTCCAAAGAAATCCATGTGTTATTATTGTATGTTTGTCCTGTCCACTTAACTAGATATTGTAGTTGATTTGCCAAGTGATAGTGGATGAAATTTGGTGCTTCGAGGCCGCCTTGTGCTTTGTTTTTTTGTAATGTTGAGAGTTTGATTTTTGCTTTTTTGTTCTTCCAATAAAAGTGTATCATTAATGAGTCTAGTGTCTGAAACCATTTGTCCGGAGGTGTAGCTGGGATGTTTGCAAATAGGTAATTCAGTTTGGGGAGGATTTTCATTTTTACTGATGCTATTCGTCCTATTAGTGAAAGTGGTAAGTTTGTCCATCGTTCAAGGTCGTTTTCTATTGTTTTAAGCAGAGGGTTATGATTAAGTGAGAACAACTCTGACAGCCTGGGGGAATGTTAATGCCTAAATACTTAATGTTACCTGTGTGCATACCAGGGAATGAATCCTGAGCTGCAGAACTTCCTCCTTCATCTGAGAGAGGGAGTATTGTTGATTTGTTCCAGTTGATAGTGTAGTCTGATATGGATGAGAATGTATTTATAATTTTGAAAGTTTCGTGTAATGATTGCTGTGGTTTTTGTAGGTACAGTAGAATATCATCTGCATATAGGCTGATTTTATGATGTGTGTCCGAGACGTATATTCCTTGTATGCTGTTATTTTGGCGTATTGCTACTGCAAGCGGTTCAATGAATAAGGCGAACAGCGAGGGAGAGAGCGGGCATCCTTGTCTAGTGCCCCTGTGCAGTGTGAACGAAGGTGAGGTGATACCATTAGTTGTGACTGTGGCTCTAGGTGAGGTATAGAGTGTCTTAATCCAGTGGATAAATGACTCCCCGAAGCCAAATTGATGGAGTGTGTGGAAAAGAAATGTCCAGTTTACCTTATCAAAAGCTTTTTCTGCATCTAATGAGGTTATGATTGTCCTGATATTTGATTGTTGAGCGATATTGATGAGGTTGAATAATCTACGAAGGTTGTCTGAAGAGTTTCTATTTTTGATAAATCCTGTTTGGTCGGGGTGAATTAATAGTGGTGTAACTTTTTCTAGCCGGAGGGCAAGTGCTTTTGTAATGATTTTTAAATCTGTATTAAGTAATGAAAGAGGTCTATAGCTGGTGGGTTGGGTCTTTGTCTGGTTTAAGTAATATTGTTATGGCTGCTGTATTCATATGAAGAGGGATTTGAGATGTATTTTTTATTTCAGTCACTGTCCGGTTGAAAAGTGGTGATAGTAAATTCCAAAAGTGCTTATAAAATTCAGGGGGGTATCCGTCGGGACCGGGGGCTTTGTTGTTGGGCATCTGAAGGAGGGCTTTATGGAGATCTTGCAGTGATAATGGTGCATCTAAGAATTCAGCCATATCGGAGGGTAATTGTGGTAGGTTTATGTTTTGGAAAAATGATTTAATTGCTGTTGGATTGGATTCTTTTTCTGATGAATATAAGTTCTTGTAGAACATACGGAATGTGTTATTAATTTCTTGTGGATCATGAGTGATTTGATTTTCAAAGGTCTGTATTGATGGAATTATTGATTTGTCTTTTTTTCTTTGAAGTAAGTTTGCAAGATATTTACCAGATATATTATGTTTTTCAATAAGTTCATATTGGAGTTGTTGCATAATAAAGTTGTTTTTTTCCTGTAAAATTTTGTCTAGTTGTAGTTGTGTGTTTCTCAATTCAGGCATATTTCCGTTTTCTGTCAATGTTATTATCTTTTGATGTAATTGTTGTTCTAATTCTATTTGTTTTTTCTTTTTGTAGGTTGAATATGAAATAATTTTCCCTCTTAAATATGCTTTACCGGTTTCCCAGAGTGTTATTGCAGTGGTCTCCGGGGAGTCATTCAGTTCCATGAAGGATGCCCACTCCCTCTCTACCATCATATTGAATACTGAGTCTTTGAGTAGTGAAAGATTGAAGCGCCATCTCAAGGAAGGTTTGGTGTAGTAATGAAATTGTAGTGTTAGACTGACTGGTGCATGGTCACTAATTGAGATAGGATGAATTGTGGTTTCTTTTATATTAGACAAGAGAATATTGCTTATGAGGATATAGTCAATTCTTGAGGAAGAATGATGTACCGCAGAAGAGTGTGTGTATTGTTTTTTGTGTGGGTGTGACAATCTCCAACTATCGCCAAGTCCAAAGTCTGTCATGTATTGTTTTATTGTGTCTGTGGAATGCCAGTGTCTATTATGTCCTGCGATGTGTGAGCGGTCAAGGTTTGAATCCAGTACTGTGTTGAAGTCTCCAGCGATGATTATATTTGAAGCTTCGTTTAATTTTGAGAATATACAGTGAAAAAATGAGGGGTCGTCGGTGTTAGGTCCGTATATATTAACTATTGTAAATTTATTGTTGGACATGGTGCCATTGATGATGACATACCGTCCCTCAGGGTCAGTTATTGTCGAGAGATGGTTGAATATAAGTTTGTTGTGTATTAAGATTGATACTCCTCGTTGTCTGCTGTTGTATGTAGATGAATATATACTGTTAAATTCTTTAAATTGTAGTAGATCAAGATCTGAATTTGATAAGTGAGTTTCTTGTAGAAGGCATATGTCTGGTTTTAGTTTATGAAGTTCGCTGAAGATTTTTTTCTTTTTCGCCTGTGTGCGAATGCCACGCACATTCCAAGTGACAAATGTTAATGTGTTTGGTGTCTGTATGCACATGTGTTTGTGTTAGGTGTGCAAAACCAAGACAGAGCAGACAGTAAATGCATCATTTGAATGAACTGATAACAGGAAAAAAATGTTGAAACTTGAAAATAAGAAGTAGATATAAAATAAACAAAATTGGATAGGGGGTTGAGAAAAAGAAAGAAGAGGCATGGCAGTATATGTATGTCTGCAAGTGAGTGCGAGTGTAGGAGAGAGAAAGAGAATGAATAAAGATAAAAGGGAGAGTCATAGTCCAGAGCCATTGGATAGAGTTATTAACTGGGAGTGAGGAGACTAGTGCAGTTCTATATGTCTAAAGTAGTTAGTTGAGACCTGGGTTATATGAATCAGTTTTGTATATGAGAGAGCGAGCAAGAGAAAGAGGGAGAGAGTGCGCGTGTGCATGCGTGCGTGCGTGTGTATGTCCGTATGTCTGTGTCTGCGTGCGTGTGCGCGTGTCTGTGTATGCGTGGGGGGAAGAAGGGATGTATGCATGTGTGTCTGTAGGTTCTGTGTGTTGTTGAGTTATGGAGAGGTTACAGTATTGGAAAGTTTAGTAAAGCCAAGGGGTTATTTCTGTATTCCGGTATAGCTGTCCATTTATGTAAAGTTTGTCCGAAACAATGATTGCTTTCTTTCCTTGTTGAATCATGTCCTTGCGAATCGGATAAAGTTTTTGGCGGCGCTGCATTATTTCTTTTGGGTATTGTTCATTCAGTCCATAATTCGTTCCTTTCAGTTGTCTTCCTTGATTCTGTACGTGTTGTTTTTGTTTGTAATGCTCGAATTTGGCCACGATTGGCCGGGGTCGTTTATTGTCCGGTGTGGTGTTTTTTGGTCCCATGCGGTGCACGCGATGAAATGTGATGGCGTTTACTGTAGCAGCTGGGAGTTTGAGTTGTGTTGTGATGAAATCTTTGACTAGTTTCTCTGCGTCTTCTGTGGGTTGCTCCGGGATGCCGGTGAATACCAGGTTGTCCCTCATGCTGCGTGACTGTAAGTCCAGTATGGTTTCTTTCATTGCTTTATTTTCTGTTGTTATTGTTGTAACCTGTGTAGTGAGTGTGCTTGACTGATTTTTTCAATGATTTATTTTCTTCGGTGAGTGTTTGTATCTGTTCCTGACTGAATTCCAGGCTGTGTCGGAGTGCGGAGAATTCTTGGTGCAAAAGTTCGATGAGTGCTATTCTATTGTCCATTGCGGTGAGTTTGGTGTCAATTGAGCTGAGAATGACGGCGATGTCGGCGATGTCTGCGCAGCATGAGGGGTCGGATGGGTTGTTTGTGTGGGTAGTACCTGAGTCTGGTGTTGAAGCCATACGCAGTCTCTTTTTTCATTACTGGGAGTGGAGTTGTTGACGGAGTTGGTTAAATCCTGGTTCATATTGATGCACAGTCGGGTGAAACAGTCGTCGATATATTCCTCAAGCGATTCCAGGGTTGTGGGTATATTGCACGAGTTCGGATGGAAAGAGGGAGAGAAAAGAAAAAATAAAGTTCCAGTAGAAAATAACTTTTGTTTTGTTTTTGTGTCTCTAGCAGCAGGGCGCCGCCATCTTAGATCTCGCACAGTCTCGTGAGCTCCGCTCAAAGTCTCATGGACGCCACCTCTCAAAGTCTCATGGACGCCACCTCACCACATATTTTACTTTCATTTTTGTGTGGCCTCTCCTTTTGCTCTTCCCATTAGTCACTTAACCCCACCCTCAGTGTCCTTGTTCCTGGTTTAATTCTAATGTAGACATGGTTTAGTCCAAGGCAAGGCAAGTTTATTTGTACAGCACAATTTGTACACAAAGTAATTCAAAGTTCTTTACAGAATAAGAAAGACATTAAAATCACACAAATCAAAACATAAATAATCACAAATAATCATCATAAAATTAACATTAAAACAGAAGTCATATGCACAGCTAAACAGAACTGTTCTGAGCCTGGATTTAAACATTGTCAAAGTAGAGGCTTGTCTCACATCTTCAGAAAGACTATTAGCTGCAAAAAAACTCAAACGCCAATTCTCCATGTTTAGTCCTGCCTCTGGGCACCAGCAGGAGGTCGGTCCCTGAAGTCCTCAGAGTGTGAGATGGTTCATTTGGCACTAACATGTGGGAGATGTACTTTGGTGCTAGGATATGAAGAGACTTGTTCACGAGCAGAGCTGCTTTAAAGTCTATTCTTTGAGCTACAGGAAGCCAGTGCAGAGACCTGAGCATAGGACGTATGTGCTCGTACTTCCTGGTTCTAGTCAGGACCCGAGCAGCAGCATTCTGGATGTACTGCAGCTGTGTTAAGGCTCGTTTGGAGAGGCCAGTGAGCAGATCGTTACAGTAGTCTAACCTACAGGAGACAAATGCATGGATAAGTCTCTTTAAGTCTGACTTCGACAGTATACCTTTGATTTGTGCAATGTTTTTAGGTAGTAAAAAGCTGCAGATGTTATTGATTTGACATGGATGTTAAAGTTTAAGTCTGAGTCCATTGTTACCCCTAGATTTCTAGATGTGAAGGTTTTAGAGAGAGAGACTGGAGGTGACTGCTGAAACATTCTTTTTTATTTCTGTGAGCCAAATACTTTGACTTCAGTCTTGTCTGAGTTTAGCTGGAGAAAGTTGTTTTGCATCCACACACTGATCTGTTGGATGCAGTGGCAGAGTGAATCCACTGGTCCATATTCACCTGCTGCAGTGAGACATAGATCTGAGTGTCATCTGCAGAGTTTTGGTAGGACACATTATTGCTGCGTATTAACTGGCCTAACGGCAGCATGTAGAGATTGAACAGCAGGGGTCCCAGGATTGAACCCTGGGGCACCCCACAGGTCAGGGACATTTTGTCTGAGATACATTTTCCAATTTCAACAAAGTACTCCCTGTTTTCTAAATAGGACTTGAACCAGTTTAGTGCAGTACCAGAGATGCTCACCCAGTCCTCTAGTCTCTGTAAGAGGATCCCATGATCCACAGTGTCAAAGGCAGAACTCAGATCTAACAGGATCAAGACTGAGACTTTACCTGCATCAGTGTTCAGGCGGATGTCATTTGTCACCTTGATAAGAGCAGTCTCAGTGCTGTGGTGGGGTCTAAAACCTGACTGGAAAACATCATAGGAGTTGTTCATTTGGAGAAAGTTAATAAGCTTTTGGTAAGCACTGTTGGTACTAGGAACAGGGAAACTCACAACATGAGAAGCGGTCTAAGTGGTAAATGACTGCAAAGGATGAACTAGCCGTTATTACCTCGTGGACGTCAAAGGTGGGTGAGCTGAACAAACACAGGACAGGCAAAAAGGAGCTAAACCTAAGAAATGCTCACGAGAAGAAATGAGCAGAAAGCTTGAGGCTTACTCAACTGGGAAAGGGGAGCAGCAGATGAGCAGAATGAGAAGAATGGAGTGACTGAAAACAGACAAAGATGAGCATGTTTGGCACAGCACCAAAACGACTAAATTCAGACAGAGAATTTATAAAGAAATACAGAATTTATACAGAGAGATGAGATACATGACAGGCAGAAGCAGAGAACATGAGACAGCAGCAAATGCCGGCAGGACGTGAGGCAGCGATTGCCCGAAAAACACACGATAGATTTAAATATGGATCACAGACCACCTCCAGTATTTGACATTAGACTTACTGGGGATGCGATGGGCAGCGATGATGAAATTATGGATGGTGGCTGATCATGTAATTCCATGCGTGAAAGGCATGATGCTTTAGATGTGGATCAACCGTTATTGATAACCTCTACTACTGCCATGTTATTGCTCAGAACTGCAATTTGTTTCCTCCGTAGGTGGCAAGCTACAGCGATGTGCATTATTTCAGATAGAGCAGAGAATTTGGGGACTGAAGAGGAGTAACAACCACAGAAAAAAACAGACAGAAGTGCAGTGTGCATATAGGCCTACTTTGAAATAAATGACACAATGAACTATGCAGGCCTATTTGAGTCCTTCCTATATTTGTGTAAAATTTGTATTAAAAACTAGCCCACTTTGTTATAAATAAAACATTTAGCTGCAGCTTAGTAGCTTTAAAAAAGTAAATATAAAATTAGGAACATTTGTGACAAGTCCATTTCAGTGGATCCTCTTTGGGTTTTTTTTTTTTTTTTTCTCACCCAGCAATTAACTGAATTAACATTAAACAATCTACATCAGCTCTGGGTTTGTAATAAATGTTTCTTTGTTGTTTTGTTTTTTTTTCCTGAAAAATAATAACCTATTAAATTCCATTGTTCTCACCTGTTTAATATGACTTTTGTTTCTGAAGTTCGCTGCAGATCTTCTGTATGTTGGGGCAGTAAAATGTGACTTTGATCTTCACACAGGACTGTAGGCTCTCATCTGTGAGGCAGGAGTGGCATTTGAATTTTATGAAGTTCATGCTCAAAATTACAATTACAGGGGAATCACACTCCTCAGCCTTCCCGGTAAGGTCTATTCCAGGGTACTGGAGAGGAGAATCTGACCGATAGTCGAACCTCGGATTCCAGAGGAGCAGTGTGGTTTTCGTCCTGGTCGTGGAACACTGGACCAGCTCTATACTCTTCATCGGGTCCTTGAGAGTTCATGGGGGTATGTCCAACCAGTCCAGATGTGTTTTGTGGATCTGGAGAAGGCATTCGACTGTGTCCCTCGTGGTGTCCTTTGGGGGGTGCTCTGGGAGTATGGGGTCCGGGGCTCTTTGCTAAGGGCTGTCCAGTCCCTGTATGACCGGAGCAGGAGCTGTGTTCGCATTGCCGGCAGTAAGTCAGACCTGTTCCCGGTGCATGTTGGACTCCGCCAGGGCTGCCCTTTGTCACCGGTTCTGTTCATTATATTTATGGACAGAATTTCTAGGCGCAGCCAGGGGCTGGAGGGGGTCTGGCTTGGGAACCACAGGATTTCATCTCTGCTGTTTGCGGATGATGTTGTCCTGATGGCTTCATTGAGCCAGGACCTGCAGCAGTGGGGCGGTTTGCAGCCGAGTGTGAAGCGACTGGGATGAGAATCAGCTCCTCCAAATCCGAGGCCATGGTTCTCGACCGGAAAAAGGTGGTATGCTCTCTCCGGGTGGGTGGTGAGTCTCTGCCTCAAGTGGAGGAGTTCAAGTATCTCGGGGTCTTGTTCACGAGTGAGGGAAGGATGGAGCGGGAGATTGACAGGCGGATCGGTGCAGCGTCTGCAGTGATGCGGTCGCTATATCAGTCCGTTGTGGTAAAGAAGGAGCTGAGTCGGAAGGCGAAGCTCTCGATTTACCGGTCAATCTACGTTCCTACCCTCACCTATGGTCATGAGCTCTGGGTAATGACTGAAAGGACAAGATCGCGGATACAAGCGGCTGAAATGGGCTTCCTCCGCAGAGTGGCCGGGCGCACGGGAGGAGCTCGGAGTAGAGCCGCTGCTCCTACACGTTGAGAGGAACCAGCTGAGGTGGCTCGGGCATCTGCTCAGGATGCCTCTTGGACGCCTCCCTAGGGAGGTGCTCTGGGCATGTCCCACCGGGAGGAGGCCCCGGGGAAGACCCAGGACACGCTGGAGAAACTATGTCTCTCGGCTGGCCTGGGAACGCCTTGGGGTCCCACCGGAGGAGCTGGAGGACGTGTCCGGGGTGAGGGAAGTCTGGGAGTCCCTGCTTAGACTGCTGCCCCCGCGACCCGGCCCCGGATAAGCGGAAGAAAATGGATGGATGGATGGAAGTTCATGCTTGAGAAAACTTGCTCACATAAGTATGTTGAGCCAAAGATCAACAGCTCCAAATTCATACTTTTCCATGTTCACATATGTGTCAGGAATGGCACTCTATGTTTCAGAAGCCAGTCTATCGAGTTTGGGAAAGTTTTCAATGTTAGTCCATTTGTGTTTGTTATCAAGAGTAGCTTCTGATGGACGACTTCAAGATTCGATGTCAGGCATTTGAACTTAGACCCCATAAATCTTCATTGGCTGTGTTGGCCATGACTGCGGATGTGTTCAGCAGAGATGGGTCGATGTTCAGTGATGAGACAGAGAAGGAGAGAATGTTTTTTTTTTTTTTCTCCAAATGCAGCTTACATTGCAATAATTTCACTGTAGAAATAATCACAATTGATGTGATTTTTTGCTTCTTTGAACTCTCTCAGGGAGGGGAAGTGAGAGACTGAACCTTTCTGTAAATCTCTGGCAAACACTGGTCATCTTTCCAAAACATCTTCCAGCATCTGTAGGGCCATGCTTCCCTTCCCTTTAAGTGACTTGTCATATCCACCATGAAGTAAAACTTTTCCAGCCTGTCAAGGTCTTCCAATTCAGGATAGCTCAGGCCTTTGCTTTCCAAGAAGGTTTTCACAAGCCCCAGACAGGTAGCGAAGCGTTTCAGCACCTCTTTCCAGGACAGCCACTGGACTCTGTTGTGCAGCAGGAGATCTGAATATGCTGTATTAGATTCTTCTAAAAGTGAACAAAACTGTCGGTGGTTTAATCCATTTGCAATCATTTTGTTCAGTCTTCATACCGAGGTTCACAACGTCATCTGCTCTCGATCCAGTGACTTTTGAAGTAAATTCACAAAACCCTTCTATGCTCCTCTCATTCTGGGTTCCTAATACATTGACACTGACAAAAAATGAGTGCTGTTTATTCCTTTGGTTTTTAAACACACAACAGCCTCACAGATGTCCTGTCCATGCAGAATTTAACTCTCGATTTTCTTTTTCTTTTTTGTAATTTATTCATGGGTAGTGCAGCAGTTGCACACACCAGAAGCTGCCTGTAGGTAAGGGCGAGGGCTAAAGACATTGATGTGATGTACATTTTACTTGACAAATTATTAAAAAAAAAAAAAAAAACCTTTGACCTTGGTTTCAAAGATAACTGTTCAGCAAAGTAAGCAAAAATATATATTTTGATATAAGTAAATAAAAATTGTATTAAAAAAATAACTGTTATTCAATTTATTTATTTTTGTCAAGGGCAAAGGAATCCACTACAAAGAGGAGCCGCAGGTTGCCCACCCCTGCTCTAAATTGTACCTTCCTTAAAGAAGGGGTGATACAATTCAATGGGGTATTAACTGCTAACATGTTATTTTCATTCTGCATTTTAATTGCTGAAAAGTATACATATTCAAAATGTTTAAAAATGAAACAAAAGAAAACGTTTTACATTTTCAACACATACATGTTCAAGCCCTCAGATTTGCAGCAAAGATGCAAAATGCCAAGGCATAAGCAATCAACCCTAAGTGAGTCAATCCAACTTAGTAACAACCAGAGAATGCTGTAGGGGACTTCTTTTTTCAGAAGCTAGAACAACAATAACATTTTTAAAGTGAAAACAGATCAATCTGTATTGTGTATCTGTAAGAGCCAATATATAAGTATACAGGTCAGAACCATAGACATCAAAACAGGAAGTCTTAACAATGAACACAGTTAAATTCATGTAGTTCTAAACAAGAGGAAACTTTAAAACGAGCTCCTAAAGTTTTTCTCATGTTTCTAAATAAAATATGCTTTTGTACTGCTGTAATTATGTAATAACTTACTGTGTGTACAGTAGGCTTTGACCACCACGTATTTGGGGAATCCAAAATCTTGAAACATTTTACATAATAATGCAATGTTGAACCAAAGATTATGCAAAATACAAAAAAGTCAAACAATTACTTCTTTAACTAAACAAAAATTTTGAATGAATAAGAAGGCACTGTTCCCTGCAAACATACATCATTACATCGTGCATGTGATTCTAACATTAATTTATTGGAGTCTTTTTTTATCACATGTATTTTTTTTTAAATGAAAATGCAAAGTTAAAATCAGTCTCTCGTCTGTCTCTATGGTTTTAGCATATTAAGCCTATAGTCCATGTGAAACAAAGTGCTATTGTACCACACAGCGCTGCTCTGTCTGTTGGTCGCCCACTGCTTCAGACAGAGCCTCATTGTCCTCAGTCTCTGTCTCCGATATGATCTGCCCCTCTCTTTGGATTTCCTCCTCGAGGTAAAACTCAGACATAAGAATGGCTTGTTTTCTCTTGAAGGACGGTTTCCCGTTCTCCAGGAGCTTGTGGATCTTCTGCCATGATGTCATCTCTGAGCGCCACAGAGCGGATCGGGCGCGGATGAACTTGGACGCCTTCGTCTCACTGCCTCGGGCCAAACTCATGCTGTCTTTGACGATGAAGAAAACATCCATTCCCAGAAAGAGAGCATTGAGAGCAATGAAGCCTCCTCTGGCTCCACGGGACAGGGCCAGGGGTACTTGGGCCACAGCCTGCCCCACGTCTGGCAGCTCAGCAGCCACTCGTGGGGTGTTACGTAGAGCCGCAGCAGCAGCTTTAGTAGCTGCGGAGGCCACACCTGCGCACATGGCGACTCCAGTAGTTGGATGAATTATTGGCCCATCTACTGTTTGTTGTATCACTTCCAGGAGACAGTCCTGGACGTTGGACACATCCTCCATGAATTTCTGAAAGGTCTCGCTGGCCCTCTTCTGCTGGGTGTGGTTGACCCCAACCTCGGTTGCCGTGGTGACTGCACTGTTGACTCCGCTGGTGACGCCTAGTCCCACCCCGGTCAAGGTGAGGGCCAAAGAGGCTCCTGCGGTCACAGGGATCAGAGCCAGCCCAATGATGGACAGTATCCCTCCCACAGCCCCGACAGAGCTGCCCGTCACACTGGAGATACGTGCGCCCATGTTCATGCGGTCCAACTGAACAGCAGTCTCCTCCAGCTCCTTCAGAAACTGCTGCATTCTGGGCTCAGACTCACTGAAGTGCTGCATGAAGCTGCTGCAGTACTCCTCTTGGAACAGGAACACCATCCTGAAGGCCTCATCCTGCCTAAGAACAATAACATAAACACACACTGACTTAGAACATATTAGTCAGGTTTATTTAATGCCATATTACAAGTAATGCAGAGAACTTCAGACAGGTTTCACCATGTCAGAAACTCTTGTTACAGGAGTCAAGTGTATAATGTGAGTGGAGTGGGTGTGTGGGCCTATTATTTGTTCAGTATTATTCTTTTAATCAAAACTTGTCTTACCTGAGTTCCTGAAGCAGAGTAATGATGTCCAGCATCTCTTGAACATTGTCTTCTGAGATTTCTTCATCGATGTTCACCACAGGACTGAAAAAGCTGAAGTCGCTCAAAGGCCTGTAAAGTAAACATTACCCTTACTATGTATTGGTCATTTTTGACACAGAAAGTCACTTCACAGTTTGGTTCACTGTTAATGTTTATCTACACTAAATTATTGTCTGCTTCTAAAATCCCAAGTCCTTATCTTTGTACAATTGGACTATTCAAACATTATTGACTTTTTAGTCACTTTCTGGTTATGCAAACTTCTTCTGTAACCACAACTGCACTTTGGCAGATTCAAGAAGGTTTGGCTTCTACACCGCGTTCCAAATTGTTATGCAAAATGTGTTTAAGTGTCATAAAGGTAAAATGTTTTGGAATTTTCATGGATGGTATTGTGTCTCAGGGCTCTGTGGGTCAATGAAATCAATCTCAGACACTTGTGCCAATTAGTTTGGCAGGTAAGTCCAATTAAAGGAAAAACTATTTAACAAGGATGTTCTACATTATTAAGCAGTCCACCATTTTCAAGCATCATGGGAAAGAAAAAGGATCTCTCTACTGTCGAAAAGATATTTCACAAAAACTTAAGCATGATCATCGTACTATTAAGAGATTTGTGCAGATAAAGGCTCAATGAGGAAGGTTTCTGCCAGACAAATTGGATTTGGGATGGATGAAGAGAGCAAATCCTAAACTATAATTACAAAGCAGCAAACTGGTATTTGAAGCTGCTGGTGACTCTGGAGTCCCACGAACATCAAAGTGTAGGATCCTCCAGAGGCTTGTAGTTATGTATAAACCTTCTCTTTGGCCACCCTTAACCAGTGCTCACAGGCAGACACGACTCCAGTGGGTCCAGAAATACACAAAGACTAATTTTCAAAACAGACTTGTTCACTGATGAGTGCCGTGCAACTCTGGATGGTCTAGATGGATGGAGTTGTGAATGGTTGGTGGACGGCCACCACGTCCCAACAAGGCGATGCCAGCAAGGAGGTAGCGGAGTCATGTCCTGGGCCAGAATCGTGGGGAGAGAGCTGGTCGACCCCTTTAGGGTCCCTGAAGGTGTGAAAATGACCTCCGTAAAGTATGTAGAGTTTCTAACTGACCATGTTCTTTGGCCATGTTTGTATTCTTCCTCCTCAGGGTACACAAGAAGAACCGTGCTTTCCGTAGCAAAATCATCTTCATGCAACAGTGCACCATCTCATGCTGCAAGGAACACCTCTGCACCATTGGCTGCTATGGGCATAAAAGAAGAGAAACTCATGGTGTGGCCCCATCCTCCCCTGGCCTCAAACCTAGAACCTTTGGAGCATCCTCAAGTGAAAGATCTATGAGAGCGGGAGGCAGTTCACATCCAAACAGCAGCTCTGGGAGGCTATTCTGATCCTGCAAAGAAATTCAAGCAGAAACTCTCCACAAACTCACAAGTTCAATGGATACAAGAATTGTGAAGCTCCTACCCAACAAGGCGTCCTATGTTAAAATTTAACTTGACCTGTTAAGATGTTTGGATTGAAATGGCTTTTAATTTCAGTAATATACTAATGTTTCTAATTGAAAAACAAACAAATGACCATTTTCAGTTCATTACAACAATAACATGGTTTGAAACTCTGTATAACATTTGAATTATACTCTGAAGGTTCATGACTTGAAAATTCATATTGACAATATGGCAAAATCAGAGAAAAATATCATTTGCATTTTGAATTTTGAATGGTGTATATATCTATTAACCCTCCAAAACCCCACAAAGTTACACTTAAACACATACAGACGAGGGTGACACTATACACATTTCCAGTAGCTCTGAGAACATGTGTCTCTTTACCCTTTCTTGATGGTGGCGCAGATCCTCTGCACAGCCTGGATGTACTGGCCCAGCTGATAGGCCAGAACCTCCACATTCTGCAGTTTGGGGCTGAAGAATTCTTTGTTGTCTCGTTTGAACTCCACCAGCAGGGGGCAGATGTTCTTAGCAGCAGTGATGATGTCCTGCACTGTGCCCAGATCACCCCCTTCAGGCAGCAGTAGCACTGGGTTCTCCTCCTGAAACACCTGCACAGAAGTGACGGCCAGTCTCTCCACAGCATCCAGGAACAAGTCCAGAGTCTGCAGCCCCATCAGGGAGGTCTTCAGAGAGGCACTCAGCTCCTCCTGCAGCTGCTTCGTCTGCTTGACACTGGCTGCTCTATCTTGTATGTCGAGCAGGAGGTGTAACTCTGTCTCTCTCATCAGTATCCAGTTGGTGAGTCCATTCACAAAGTCTTTTGCCGCCTCTATGTAAGAAAATGTGTCCAGGACATAACAGGACAGCCGCTCCTCCAGGTCCTTCCTGATAATGGAGAATAACATGTCATGAATGCATTACATGAAAAAGGATACTTTTTTACTTTAGATCACTCATTTTACAATATACGAATATTTGTAGTTAGTTACTTTCCACTCCTGCAACCCTGTTATGTGAGCTGTAGTCAGTCAACACCTTCTACATGTACTTCCTGTATTTATGTTGTCTTAAGTGCTGAAATTACAAGCTCCCAGGGACTATTCCCTGTTTGTTTTGTCTGTAATATTGCGTCAGTCTACTGGTGCCACATTTTAGCTAGTTGTTGCGAGAAAGTTGTTGCAAGAAAGTTGTTGTGCAAAGTTCATTCATCTTGAAATCTTTATCTGTCCAAAACATACAGTCAAAAAAGTGTTTTGTTTCTGTGTTGTGTGTCACTGATGCAAAGTGAGGAATTCCTTTTGCTCTGTACATGCTTCCCCTGGGTGATGTTTTCTGAAACCACATTTTATTGTTTTGCAGATGACAACCAAATATATCTGTCCATGACAGCCAGACCACAGAGCTCTGCAGGACTGTCTCAGGGATGTGCAGAGCTGATCACAAACATCCTGAACTTAAATCAAAACAAAACTGAGACTGTGGTGTTTGTCCAAACTCTCGCACTGCTCAGTTGAGGCTCCTTGCTAAATTAAAGCTCTACCTTTGACTGGTGTATTTTGAAAAAGTAACCCATGCATTTGTAGACTGGACTCAAAAGCCACCTCTTCTCCCTGGCATTTAACACTAGACGGGATATAGAGGTGTTTTATTGTTCTTTTCCTATGCATCATATTATCTGTATATTTGTTTTTTCTTGACTTTTATGTGAAGTACTTAGAACTTATTTAAAATGTGCTACACATAAACTTGAATTGAACTCGGTGTTACAATGACCTGACCACACTATGGGTTTGGGTTCAGTGAGACTGACCCTAACCTTAAAGGGCTGTATTACATGTTATATGTTCTGATCTGTGTTATAATGTTGTTCCCTCATCACAAACATACCTGGAGTTTCATTCACACAAGTTTAACACACAAACCCTGCACATTTAGGTAGAGTTCTTCTCTCAAACTGAAGGAGAACTTTACAGATGTAGACAGACTAATAAACCAGGATTACTCAAACGTGTGAATGAAACAAAAAACAACTCCAGGTATTTAAACATAACATAACATATAAACCCCAACCTTAACCCATCTATTTTAAACCGTATCCTAAAGGTACAGTATGTAACTTTCTGGAGGTGGCACATCACTTGTATGAGTCCATGTAAATAGAAAGTTTAAACCACACTTCAGACGTTTTATGTGAAAGACTAAAGCCAAAAGAACATTTTCATGAAAACAAGCAGGAGGAGGCCCTTCTTCTGGCCAAATACACTGCCTGACCAAAAAAACAAGTCACCACCAAAAAAAAAGGTCACACACTCTAATATTTGGTTGTTCCGCCTTTAACTTTGTTTATGGCACATATTCGCTGTGGCATTGTTTCGATTTCGCTTCTGATCGCTGCACAAAGCTTCTCGAGCACATCCCACAGATTCTCAATGGGGTTAAGGTCTGGACTCTGTGGTGGACAATCCATGTGTGAAAATGATGTCTCATGCTCCTGAACCACAATTTGAGCCCGATGAATCCTGGCATTGTCATCTTGGAATATGCCCGTGCCATCAGGGAAGAAACAATCCACTGCTGGAATAACCCGGTCATTCAGTATATTCAGGTGTCAGCTGACCTCATTCTTTGAGCACAGACTTTTGCTGGACCTCGACCTGACCAACTGCAGCAACCACAAACTATTTGCTTGGTGACTTTTTTTTTTGGCCAGGCAGTGTATAAATTAGTTTGTGGAGATGAAACCATGCTCAGAGTAAGGACACATGTTTTTCCAGTGCAATTAACAACCAAATTAAAAAGAACTTTGATTTTAGTCTATTTTTTGTCAAAAAGTTACATGGCTTCAATTTTAAACATTTTTGTAGGTCTAATAATGAAGTATTTATGTCATAGGGACCTGATTTTGTCCCCATATGAGAGGCAAGTTCCCATTAAGTGAGTGTGTATAGATTTTACTTCCCACAGAGTGATAAATATAATGAATTAATACAATCAATTCAAGTTTATCTATATAGCAGATTTAAAACTACTTCAGCTGAACAAAGTGCTTCATGTAAAAGTCAACAAAAACTGGTACAAATCATGGTTTCTTTTGTAAGATTAATGAGTTCGTACATGGTCCCTGACAAATAAATAAATAAATAAACAATAAAACACCAGTATAACGTGTCTACCTAGTATTAAATGCCAGGGAGAAGACGTGGGTTTCCAGTCTTTCTAGTCTTAAACTCTGTTAAAGAGAAAAAACAACAGGCAGTTTAAAACAACAATATCAAACTAACGAGAGGGAAACATAGCAGTTACTTTATTTTGCGTTATGTTCTTCTTCTTGCATATTTTCAATTTTTAAGCACAAAATCGTTTCCTGGGTTAAATGCAGGTCAGTCTGGGTTTCACTTCCACATGTGCAGCGTGAGACATGAGACACATAAGGACACATCATAGTTTCACTTTTGCTTTGACTCACCTCATTGTGAAACCAACTATAAGCTGTAATTTCTTCATTTCTGTGCTGACATGTGTGTGCGGTTTTAGTTCTCACAGTGTGATAAATCAGTGGCGGGCCGTGGATTTCACCCTTGGGCCTTCAGTGTCGTCCCACTTACACATTACAACATCACCTCAATACAGGCTAATCAAGCAACACTTAATTTCAGGAGCATTTAAAGCCAATAAGCCTGTATTACATTCACAATTAAGAGTGGGAAACTTCACTGATATTTTCAAATGCGATTTAAATATGCCAAAATGATGCTATGTGAGCTTAAACAAGTCTGTCCAATAAACTGCGCTGTTTCATATAAGACACCAACCAGACAATAACAAAACAAACTATTCTTTGAAAATAAAGTAAACAGATCATTTGCATTTTTTGACAATAGGCTGTACAACAGCAAATAACTGAAAATGTGGTGCAGCTGAGATTGAACGAACTTTAGTTTTAACAGCTCAAAACAGTTCTGTTTAGCTTTCATGCTGTATCTAATGTGAATGTGTATCCAATCACAGGACACGTGCATGTCGAGTTTGCGTCGGACAAGTTTTCAAAAGTTTGCACAGGTGACAAGGAAATGGCTAATATCAAAGCAAATTTGCACTCATTAATCAATGTGTATGAAAGAAAGAGGATTTGTATATCTGAAACTCAGTGATTGTGTGAATAATTTGGTATGGATGTGTGTGTGAACTGAATGTTTTTAGGAATGTCGTATTTGAGGTGAGAGATCTGTTGTATTCGATGTATGTACCATATGTTTACAGTTTTTTCATCCGTCTACACCAGTGGTCCCCAACCACCGGGCCGCGGACCGGTACCGGTCCGTGGATCAATTGGTACCGGGCCACGGGCCGTCCAAGAAATAATTAATTATTTCTGTTGTATTTATTATCTGAGTCTGAACAATCGTTTATTTTGAAAAATATTTTATTTTGAAAAATGACCGGATTCTCTCGGTTACATTTCCGTCACTCGAGCGCCGACAACTTAACCACTTATTGTTCCGACGGACCGCCCGCGTTACACGTTACAACTTTACAGCAATGTACGTGTATTTCTGCGTCACCCACACCAACAATCTACACATCAAATGAAAGCTACGGCATTCATCTTTCTGAATATGTAAACCATTTACACCTGTAATCACCACAGTGCTGACAGGAAAGACGTTTTAACAGAGAAGTCAGAAATGTGAATCTGGACTTCACTTACCATTGAGCGCTCTGGTTCTGTCAAACGTCAACATATTCACACAAAGTTGGTCTCATTCGTTCCGTAAAGGTCCAGAGAATATAATCCAGTCAAGAAATTATGTCCACAAAAGAAGTTAGAGCCTCCATGTCCAATCTGCTGCAGGAAAGTGAAATCTGTTCCGTCACTTCTCCGCGTAAAAACACTAGACTGGATATAAAGATCCGAGCGTAAAATTATGCGCGTGTATTGCGTAATTTTACGCAGCAGTTTTGCGTTTTAAACATGACGAAACGGACAAAACAAAGGAAGTACGCGACCGAGGACACTGTGGATGTTTGTACAAGTTAAACTAGAGGCATCTCGGACCCGGAGCGGTTCATGGAACCGAGTGAAGATCTCATGATGGACTCAGGAGCAGAGGACCTGATGAGCTGATGGACTGGATGCTGTTCCTGATCGGTAAGCGTGGTTTATTCTGCTATTAACTTAATTGTGGGTCAAATGTGTATCATGTGTAATCATTAGCATTAGCATTAGCATTAGTATTAGCATTAGCCCCCCCCCCCCCCCCGGTCCGCGGTAAAATTTTCAAGCGTTGGCCGGTCCGCGGTGATAAAAAGGTTGGGGACCACTGATCTACACCAAACTTATTTTTACTAAACAGCCTGTCCAGGGACTACAGGTGGAAATTAGTATTTTGCTACAACCTGGCACCAAACATTATTCCGTTTTTTTTTAAGGTCAGTGTAATGCCGTGCACTGTCCCTGTTCAAATAAAAGCATACCATACCGTTAAATGCCAGGGAGAAGAGGTGGGTTTCCAGTCCAGTCTTAAATAACGTTAAAGACTGAGAGGATCTGACAGACAGTTTAAAACAACAATATCAAACTAACAAAAAGGCAACAAAGCAGTTACTTTACCTTGTGTTATGTTCCTCTTCTTGCATATTTTCAAGTTTCAAGCACAAAAGTGTTTGACGTTGAGTCCTGGGTCAGATGCAGGAGAGTCTAGCTGTACAGGGCTGTTCCACTCGTGCAGACTTGAGCTGAGAGCTTTGGTGAATTCACAGCTCAGAGACGCGTAAAAGGACATATAACAGTTTCACTTTCCCTCTAACTCTCCTCATTGTGAAGCCAGCTTAGCTTTAAGCTTTAACTTCCTTTGTGACTTCCTTCAGTTCTGCCCACGGGCTGTGTCCAAGATGTGAGGATTAGATTTAGAATTGTGTCAGAATTGTGCCTTCATTTTTGTATTCTGCTGCATTTCGGCGAATATTTTACTCAAATCTAGCCTGCCGTTTGTGCAGTTTATGTGTGCACTGTCAGTATTTTCACAATAAGGCTCGTTCTGCAGTGGGTAAACGCAGAGATTTTATTTTGAAAGGCTGGCCGGAAGTCGCACTTTGCCATCTAAGCGGCGCCTTAACATGTTTAAACTTTTTGACCTTAAACGGGGAGAAACACACGCCCTGACACTGCGGTGGACTCTGAGAGGATGTTGTGAGCAGAGACACGCTGCCTGCAGAGACCTCTGTGCGTCTGATCAGGAAAAGGAAGTTTTTGCTGATCGCCATGTTGCCTTTTATTGTTTTGAAAATGATCTGCTTCTCTAAACTTCAATAATCTACTAATATATGCAAACATCTGTCTACTATTTAAAATGATTCATGTTATTGTTAGTCCTCCTCTAAGAAGGTTTGTCTCACTGAGCTCAGAATAAAACAACTCGAGTCACTAGGGAGGGCGCCCTCTAGAGGAGAAAGCAGCAATGTAGGGCCTCGGTCTCTAAATCGACTTTCTGTGTTGTTGTTGTTGTTGTTGTTGTTGAGTCAGTGGAAAAGTTAAAGCCAAATGAGATTATAACATGCACAAGTTTTCAAAAGTTTGCACATGTGACAAAGAAATGGATGATATCAAAGCACAAAAATGAATGAGAAAGAAAGAGGATTTGTGTGTGTGTGTGTGTGTGTATGTGTGTGCAGGGGTGTGCGTGGGGGTGTGTGTGTGGGTGGGGGTGTGGGTGTGTGTGTGAACTGAATGTTTTTTAGAAATGGTGTATCCAATTATTAATTAAAAGAAAAAGGGAAAGAGAAAAAGAGAAAAGAGAAGGAGGAAAACGTATAAAAAGGAAAAGAAAAGGAGAAAGCAAAAGGAAAAAAAGAAGGAAGAACGGAAAGGAAGGGAAAAAGGGAAGACAGGAAAAGTAAAAAAAATAAAAGAGAATGGAGACCTAACCCTGAGACTTTATTTATTTATTTACTTATTTTGACTTCTTACTTCTTTTTTTATATATACAGACAGAAAACAGCAAATATATGATGCAAGACAAATGGAATTATGTAGCAAAGAAAAAAGTAAACTTGCTAAACTAAATCTTTTAAACAAACGTTTGGGGGAAAAAAAGGAAAGGAAAGGGAGAAAGGAAAAGAGGATAAAAGAAGAAAGAAAGGAAGGGAAAAAAGGGAAGACAGGAAAAGGAAAATATAAATATAAATAAAAAAGGATGGAGTCTCAACCCTGAAACTGAATGTAAAACTAGTTATAACTTCATAACTTTACTCACTCATTCATTCATTTTACCTGCTCAATAATAAAACATTAGCTCATTGTGATAAATACAAATAAGAGCATGTACAAAGTCAACAAATATATGCTTAAAGATAAAAATAAAATACTTAGAGGTAGAAAATATATACAACAGCAGCATCAGAACAACAGTGCAAACATGATTTATTAAGGTGATAATTTGAGGGGCGAGATGTGGTATGTGATGTATGTACCATATGTTTACAGATCTTTCATCCATCTGCACCAAACTGTTCTTTTTACTCAACATCAGCCTGTCCAGGGACGACAGGTGGAAACTAGTGTTTACGCTATAACCTGGGACCAAACATCTTTCCTGTTTGTTAAGGTCAGTGTCATGTTGTGAACTTTCCCTGTCTAAATAAAAGCAAACCACACCATATATTCACATATTTTACTTTCATTTTTGTGTGGCCTCTCCTTTTGCTCTTCGCATTAGTCACTTAACCCCACCCTCAGTGTCCTTGTTCCTGGTTTGAGCCCAGTTTAATTCTAATGTAGACGTGGTTTAGTCCAGGGTTAGTTCCAGGTCGGGCTGTAAAATGAACTCATAATTGAAACAAAATCACAATTTCAAAGGACAAAAAGGTTTTAAATGTGATCCGTGCATGTTTCAGTATTTTAGCTATCACTTCCGGGCCCTATTCAAACCCTCTTTACGGTTCGCTGTAACGTTCTGTACAAAGCTCCGCCCACAGGCCTACATCACCCATGCTCCCACGTGTCAATTCTCCATAAATATGCAAAAACATGATACAAAACTGTACGCTACAACTTGACAAACCTGATGTGATGTGCAGTAGTTTCTTTAGTGGGATGTAGCTGATTGTGTTGTGATAGTGCTCTGAAGGGGGAGTGACTTAGCATGGAGAGCAAAGAGAAGGGGGAGTCGGAGCGTTGAAAATGAAACTCATAAAACATGTTAATATGTTGTTTTGGGTGAATATAGCATTTTCAAAACAATAAAATGCAACATGGTGATCTAAATATGTTGTGTGTTAGCAGTTAATACCACATAGAAGTAAAATACCTGCTCTTTTTTGTGTTTTCTTCCTCTTACTAGTTTTATTTAGTGTATATTTTGTCACTGTTGTACATGTGTATCAGCATCTTATCTATATTATTATTTACATTACGGTAGAGTTCCGGGTTTAGTCCTGATTTAGTTCCAGCAGCAGTCACTTCTAGGCCGTGTGAAGGGACTGGAGGGAGAGGGAAGCGGCTGGGGGAGAGGGAAGTGCGTGGTCAGCTGGAGCAGACACTGGAGAATCAAAAAGAACCACTGCTGACAACGCACTGTCCCCCAAAGACCAAAACAACAAGCGTCAACAGCACGGCATCAGATATGACAAACAAGGAGGTGCACCACAAGCCCAAACCCAGAGCCCAGGGGCCGCTTCAGGTTTCAATTAAAGGGCCCGTGTTACGCTGTTTTCTGATTTGTGTTATAATGTTGTTTCCTCGCCACAAACATACCTGGAGTTGTGTTTTGTTTCATTCACGCATGTTTAACGCACAAAAACCCGCTCCTCTCAAACAGAAAACACTCTGTTCCACCTTGTGATGTCATCATGTGGTAATACAGGAAGTGCGCCGCTGTGTTTTTAAACTCCACACACCTTCACTAGAATCATCTGGATCATTTCAGCCCTGGAATTCAATCAAATCTCTATTAAACAAAATGGTAAAAGTCAGGCGTTAGTGTGAAAAAGACAACTTCATGACATCACAAGGTGGAACGGAGCATTTTGAGCTTTGGAGACGTGGACAAAACACAACTCCAGGTCTGTTTTTGAGAAGGAAACAGCATTAGAATATGATTTAAAGCTCACTTTTATGTAATATTTGACATTTAATAGTCAAATCAGATGCAAAAATCCTAATTCACAACACTGTAAAGTTCCTGTCTATGTGTTTTATAATGATTAAAAAGAAAAAAGAGGACGGTTGCCATAGCGATGACCCATTTTAAACTAAAATATTATGTGTGTTTTATTGTGAAAAGGTGCTCAAAACACTGGCATTAAGTTAAAACCTTGTGAATAGTTTATAGTTGAGTTTTAGTCTAGAGTTTCATGGGGGACTTTGCTCTGTAACTGTCAGATCGCACATTTATTGACCTGGTTTATGGTTATTATCTCTGTAAATATTGGGCCTATTCAAATGAAACAAAAACAGGTCATTAAGTGTCAGCGAACCTGCCCTTTCCTCTTAGGTTGGCGGTGCAACTCCAGCTCCCACAGATCAATGCTGTTGTTGTGTCCTGGGGCAGGTCTCCTAACACTTTATTCCTCCAACGTCTTGAAGGTGGAAAAGCGCTAAATTAAAGTGTGATGATCTAATGTTTATAGTCTGAAATGATGAGTGTTATCTCCCCCTGCTGGTCATTGTTATAACTACAATTAGGTTTGGCCATGTTTATGTTTATTTATGTTTATGTTTATTTATTAAATATGGGACAGTGCACATTGATCAACATGTGTTTGTACTGCATGTAAAAGTACCAGAGTTAGCCATGCAGGCTAATTTTCATCCATAGTCCCATTGGCAGGTTGATGGCAAGACAAAAAAAAAGGACATAGGCACAGAAAACATTCAGTCCATCACACATGACAAAGCACATTAAAGATCAGTGAATAATACTGTAAAATAAGAACATGCTAAAAGCACAGCACATACATGAACAACAATAAACATAATTCAGTCACTCAACAAGACAGAGACATTTGCTGTGATGCAAAAACACATACAGATAAGTTATGTTCACATGTCTGATTGTCCAGAAGCCACCGCTTCACAAATCTACTAAAACTATGGATAGAAGTCATATTCCTTATTTCTGTGGGGACGATTCCAGGAGTGAGCGGCGCAAACTGAAAAGGCCGACTGTCCAAATGAAGTTTTTCTAAATGGAATTTTACAGTCTCCTCTGCTTGATGACATGGCCACTCATTAAACTCTTTTTTTTTTAATTGTAATTTATTTTTATTTTTATTTTTATTTATTACTTCTTTCTACATTTTAGATGCAGACAGAAAACATCAAATATATGAAGCAAAATATATGAAATTATGTAACAAAGAAAAAAGTTAAATAAAAACTTTGAATGAGAGGACATGTACAAACACACACTCATTTTTATTTATTTATTTATTTATTTATTTTTTACTACTTTCTACATTTTAAGACATCAAATATATGAAGCAAAAATATCTGAAATTATGTAGTAAAGAAAAAAGCAAACTTGCTAAACTAAATATTCTCTGATCAAATATTACAAGTGGAATTATTTATGACATTTGGATGTGAATGTGATTGTCAGTTTGACTTTTGGTTTTGGTGCAGAATAATCAAAGGAGATGTTTTAGTTCAGCCACTGGTGAAAATATATTCAGTTAAAGTAACTTGTACAGAGTTTTCAATCCAAAACATTGGGATTTTCAGCATTCAATTAGCAAATCCTAAAAAAAAACAACTGACTAAATAAAACTAAATAAATAATAATAATAATAATAATAATAATAATAATAATAATAATAATAATAGTTATTATTATTAATATTATTAATAATAATAGTAATAATAATGGTGACTGCTTTGAGGATTTGAATGTTTTATTATTATTATTATTATTATTATTATTTATTTTTATGTAGTAGTTATTTAATTTTTCTTCTTTACTACATAATTCCATACATCTTACTTCATATATTTCATTTCCTCTGTATATAAAATGTAGAAAATTATATATATATATATATATATATATATATATATATATATATATATATATATATATATTAATTAATAAAATAAAAACATTGAATGAGTGGGTGTGTCCAAACTTGTGACTGATCATCTATTTAAACAAAATCTTGCACAAAAAATATTAAAATTAATTAAACAGTGAAATAGCCTCTGCTCTCCCTGCACTCTCTCCACTCCCCTGCTCTCCCTGCACTCCCTCCACTCTCCTGCACTCCTCTGCACTCCCCTGCACTCCCCTGTTCTCCCCTCCACTCCGCTGCACTCCCCTGCACTCCCCCTCTCTCTCCTGCACTCCCCTGCACTCCCCTGCTCTCTCCTGCACTCCCCTGCACTCCTCTGCACTCTTGAATCAAAGTGAACAGAAAGACCAAGCAGAGAACCAAGAATCAGACCCGTGGGTGCTGCTCCTCGCCCTGGGACACATCAGCTGTAATTACCGTAGACAAACGTGCAACCACTTTTAAACAAACCTCTGTGGTGTCCCCCTAGAGGACAATTTACTGTAGCACATGTAGCCCCATAAGCCAGAGCTAGAGGGCAGATCAGACCAGAGCCACGATCAGACCCGGGATTTGCCGCTTCCAGGTGGGAATGCCGCAGGGAAGGACGGTGGGGGTAATTGTTTAATGGGTGGGAATGTTGTCCTAAATCCAGACTCGGAGCAGGGATCACTCCGGTCTTTATCACAGAGCGGGTCCACTGGGACGAGCTGCAGTGGAGTCTGGGTATAACCTCGGGCTGTGTGAAGGGGGAGGGTGAAGAAGAGTAAAGAGGTCCACTTTCTAAAAATATGGAACATTTCTCAGTCACGAATATTCAGCCTCCACTGGAACAAACGCATGAGATTAAAACTGTGCCAATAAAGTGTAGAGCAGAAATGAACTGAATCTTAACCATGGATTTTAAGAATGATGGAACATTTAAACTTAAAGCTAAATATTAGTCTGTATCTTTAAATATTACACAAAATTTGGTCTTGTGAGATTTAAACCATGTTAGAATAGAACCATTTATGCAGGTTTGTGCGTTAAACATGTGAATGAAACAAAACACAACTCCAGGTCTGTTTGTGATGAGAAAACAACATTAGAACAGATCAGAAAACAGTGTCACAAATGCACACACACACACAGACACACACGCACCCCCCCCCCCCCCACACACACACACACACACACAAAGTGCTTTTTCTGTTGGTTTAAGTCACATTAACTAAATTTTCATTCAGAAAGTCCAACCTCTTAAATTATCACATTTTTAAATAGTGTTTTTCCGCCTTCAAAGCTTTTTACACCAACGAATCATGAAAATCACATGAAAATCACATGAAAATCACATGAAAATCACATGGAACATAACATTTTGAGCTTTGGAGACATAGACAGACTAATAATATAGAACTTCTCAAACGTGTGTGAAACAAAACACATGTCCAGGTGTGTTTTTGATGAGGTAAAAACATAACATGACTTAATGCTCACAAGAGTCTGTTTTGGTTAATACAGGACCTTTAAACTTCTTACATTTACTCAGAGGTGTTTTGATGGCTGCAGAAAATATGTTAAAATAAAGTATAATTCTCACTGTGTATGGGAGCAGTTCACTTCTCCACAGATCTGAACTTTCCCTGGTTGTTCCGCCTTGTCTCCATGGAGAAGTTTAACACCATACTGATTCAGACAAAACAAAAACATCTCCATAGCGACAAGCACTTCACTACAAAAGTTACATAGTGCATAGTTTTGATTGTGTTTTGTTAAAGGGGGTCGTCTGCATGTATGTGTGACCTAAGTACAAATGTATTTTTGGATTTGGATTTTGATTAGTTCAAACTGGGGCAGCGGGCAGCGGCTCTCCCTAACTGGGTCAAATGTGTGTTTTTATAGACAGTTGTCGGGACATTAGATAAAAAAGCTGGAAATTGGGACGGTCTTGTTGATACTGAAACACAGCTCTTATATTAACAAACCCGAGCAGGATTTAGCAACGCAGGTCTGCTCTCTGCTCATGTGCTGCCTAAACTTAAAAATAATGATGATGATAATAATAATAATAATAATAATAATAATAATAATAATAATAATAATAATAATAATAATAATAATAATAATTATTATTATTATTATTATTATTATTAAAAAACACAAAACATTCAAATCCTCAAAGTAGTCACCTTTTATTATTATTTTATATATACAAATAGAGGAAATGAAATATATGAAGTAAGATGTATGGAATTATGTAATAAAGAAGAAAAGTTAAGTGACTACTACATAAAAAATTAATTAATAATAATAAATGAAAAAAAAAAATCAAATCCACAAAGTAGTCACCCTTTTATTATTATTATTAGTTTTATTATTATTATTATGATGATGATTATTATTTTTTTATTTATTTATTTATTCATTTATTTATTTATTTAATTATTTAATTTCTGTAGTAATTATTTAACTTTTCTTCTTTATTACATAATTCCATACATCTTACTTCACATATTTCATTTCCTCTATTTATATATATAAAATGTAGAAAATAGTATATATTAAAAAAAAAAAATTAATTAATTGTAAATGTAATGTACGTACAAATATAATAATACATAACAGTGCTTTTAATGACACTCAAAGATGCTTCACTCAAAGCTCAAGACAAAACATAAATGAAAGAAGATGCAGTTATTTGAAGGTGTTTTTGAACAGGTGAGTTTCTGGGGGTTTGTTGCAGATGGTGAGTGTGGATGAGTCTCTGATGTGTTTGGGCAGAGAGCTCCAGAGGGTGGGGGCAGCAGCGGAGAAGGCCCTGTCCCCCCAGGTCCTGTGTTTAGCCCTGATGGGGGGAGACAGGAGGTTGGCATCAGCTGATTGGAGAGCCCGGGTGGGTGTGTGGTGGAGGAGGAGGTCAGAGAGGTGGGTGGAGGCCAGGTTATGGAAGGACTTGTGCACAATGGTGAGAAGGTGGATGAGGAGGCGGTGCGGGTGAGGAAAAGGTGTGGGGGAGGAGTGGGAGGTGCAGGTGAGAAGGAGGTACAGGTGAGGAGGAGGTGCGAGTGAGGAGAATATGAGGAGGAGGAGGTGAAGAGGAGACAAGGAGATGCGGGTGAAAAGGAAGGAGGAGAAAGTGTGTTTAAGGAGGAGGTGAGGGTGAGGAGGAGAAAGCGTGGGTGAGGAGGAGGAGAACGTGTGGGTGAGGAGGAGGTGAGGAGGAGGAGATACAGGTGAGGAAGAGGTGTGACTGAGGAGAATATGAGGAGGAGCAGGTGAAGAGGAGACAAGGAGGAGGTGCGGGTGAAAAGTAAATGTGGGTGAGGAGGAGAAAGTGTTTTAGGAGGAGGTGAGGGTGAGAAGGAAGGGAGGAGGTACGGGTGAGGAGGAGTTGAGGCTGAGGAGGAAGTGCAGGTGAGGAGGAGGAGGTACAGGTGAGGTGGAGGTGTGAGTGAGGAGAATATGAGGAGGAGGAGGTGAAGAGGAGACAAGGAGGAGGTGCGGGTGAAAAGGAAGGAGGAGAAAGTGTGTTTGAGGAGGAGGTGAGGGTGAGGAGGAAGGGAGGAGGTGCGGGTGAGGAGGAGAAAGCGTGGGTGAGGAGGAGGAGGAGATACAGGTGAGGAAGAGGTGCGAGTGAGGAAGAGGAGGTGAAGAGGAGACGAGGAGGTGCGGGTGAAAAGGAAGGAGGAGAAAGTGTGTTTGAGGAGGAGGTGAGGGTGAGGAGGAAGGGAGGAGGTGCGGGTGAGGAGGAGAACGCGTGGGTGAGGAGGAGGAGAACATGTGGGTGAGGAGCAGGTGAAGAGGAGACAAAAATGTGGGTGAGGAGGAGAAAGTGTTTTAGGAGGAGGTGAGGGTGAGGAGGAAGGGAGGAGGTACGGGTGAGGAGGAGTTGAGGCTGAGGAGGAAGTGCAGGTGAGGAGGAGGAGGTACAGGTGAGGAGGAGTTGCGAGTGAGGAGAATATGAGGAGGAGGAGGTGAAGAGGAGACAAGGAGGAGGTGTGGGTGAAAAGGAAGGAGGAGAAAGTGTGTTTGAGGAGGAGGTGAGGGTGAGGAGGAAGGGAGGAGGAAGGGTGAGGAGGAGAAAGCGTGGGTGAGGAGAAGGAGAACGTGTGGGTGAGGAGGAGGTGAGGGGGGGGAGGAGGAGATACAGGTGAGGAAGAGGTGCGAGTGAGGAGAATATGAGGAGGAGCAGGTGAAGAGGAGACAAGGAGGTGCGGGTGAAAAGGAAATGTGGGTGAGGAAGAGAAAGTGTGTTTGAGGAGGAGGTGCGGGTGAGGAGGCGAGTATCAGAGTTCTGAATGTACTGGAGTCTATTTAAAAACATACCATTTGGAATACTACATGTGTATTTAAGGATCACTGTGTAATCAAATTATATTATTATTATTATTATTATTATTATTATTATTATTATTATTATTGTTGTTATTACTATTGTTTTTATTATTATTATTTTATTAGTATTATTATTATTATTGTTATATTATTATTATTATTATTATTATTATTATTATTATTATTATATTTGAGTTACTTTAAAATAAAATTGCAGATTTGGTGAGCAGATTTACGATGCTATTTTCACTAACCCTATTATTACAGCTACTACTCGAGTAAAAGTTGTGGTTCCTCTTCCTACTGTGAGTAAATCCACAAGTGACAAAAGCTTTACCTCGACAATGTGAAATGATTTGAGCTCCCGTCTCGATCAGCTCTGATTTATTTTATTTTTCAATTTTTCTCATTTTTTTTTTCTACATTTTATAAATCTTTATATTGCCACAAGACAGTTACTCCACATACTTGTTTAAACTTCATTTGCTATGGATCAGACCTGGACGACTGAGGGATTACACAGACAGTTTAACCAAGTAAAGACCGGACTAAACCCGGACTAAACCTGGACTAAAGCACTAGATCCTACCTAAACCAGGAACACCCCACTGTTCCCAAACCAACCTTACAGAATGTGTGTCATGTCTTCAAAACCAGGAAAACATTTATTTTAAAGTGTAGTTGTAATGACAAGATTTGTCCACCAGAGGGAGACAAACTCCACGGAGCGGCTCTGGGGAACTGTCCTTTCAGCACCACAGCGACAACAGCACCGCCAACCAGAGTATCTTCATTTCTTTTAAGCTTTAGGCTGATGTATTCACGATTTATGTAGTCCACACGAATGAATACTGTTACAAACTTAAGAAAATGCGCATAAACAGTTGGTGGATGAGCTTTAATCGCGCGAACAACGTCAAAACAGACCAAGAAAAGTGCGCTTACTTGAAGGTCTGCTGCTGCAACAATTGGATCCCGCGATATTAGCTCCGGGGACATAAATCTCATGCAGCGTGCACAAAAGCTTTTAAGGCACAGCGCAGCAGCGGCGGAGAGGCGCGGAGAGACGAGAGGAGAGAGGCAGCGGGCAGCGGGGAGTGTGTGAATTCCGTATCCCACCCCCTTCTTCCGCCGCCCCTTCCACAAACGTGCACACACAAAAAAAAGAAGCGGAATTAAAACATCTTCAATCGCTGCGGCAGACTGTGGGGCCTTCGGAGGCTGCAGACACATAACAGGAGAGGCGAAGCGAGCGGGAGACGCGATTTGGGGCTGAATCGCCAACGAACGAACGAACGAACGAACGAACGAGTGAACGGACGCGAGCGTGACACAGGCGCTTGATTGTGTAATAGATTTTTTTTTTTTTTTTTCCCAGAAGAAGAGCAGCAAAGAAGGAACCAGTGGAGGAGGGGGGGATTGCAACATTCAACATCGTTTATTTTCTTCGCTGTTTCATGGCGCAAGGGCTACAAGGAGAGCAGGAGCGTGTTATTCTCCTATCTACCACCAACACCACCACCACCACCACCACTACTACTATTATTACTACTACGGCTACTGCTGCTGCTGCTGCTACTGCTACTGCTCCTGCTCCTGCTGCTGCTGCTCCTATCCTGGCGTCCTCCTCCTCCACGGCACTGATTTACCCCCGGTTCTCCAGCAGCGGGAGGAAACCAAGCGCCAGCCGCGTCTGTGTCGAGTGATGCCCGCTCTGCCTCTGTCCCGCTCCGCACAAGAACAAGAAGAAGACCCCCATTTTCGGCGGAAAGCTTCCCAGAGCTTTAGGGATACATATGGAAACTGGCGACCAGAATTTTAGGAAAAAGGAATCTCCAAGCGGTTTATTTTTTGGTTTGCTTTCTATCTAGGCTGCTCATAAGAAGCTCTGGTAATTAATTAATTAATAAATGAATTGAGTCGTTGAGGCTTGATTTTACCCCACATTTCATTGTCTAGTTGCGTGCGTGTGTGCGTAAATATACAGATAGATACTGTAGGTAGATAGATAAATAGCCAGGGCTGATCATTTACGCGTCGTTGTGTCGGTTTTGATTTGGCTGCTCGCTCTTGTGTTCGCTCTAATATGAAAGATTCCCTCGCTGCTGTCTCTTTCCTCGCGTTCTTCCGTTTGATTCACGCCAGGACGCTGTAGTGGACAGGGTGACGTTAAAGCGCTAAACCCCACTAGTTGTTTTAAGGGACTGTTTAAGTGATTTAGGAGACGTAGAAGAGTCCGCGCGCCCGCCTCATGCCCGCGTGAACATAGGAACAGGTAGTTTTTAGGCCTGCCTCAGTTCAGCTTCATCTCAGTGCCATTTATAGTCACTGCCAGTCCGCGCGTAAGGACATCTCTGCGCCCCGGTTCAGCTGCAGGCCGGAGCCGTGTCCTCTCTGCACACGTCTGATTATTATTGTGGTTCAAATCCAAACGCCAAAAAAAAACAGAGAGGAGACACGAAACTCGGTCTTCCTCTCACCTCCCTAAACCCTGCGTCCGTTTTTCTCTGTTGAAGTCCTCACCCAAACGCAACCATAAGGTTCCTACCGCATCCTCCTCCTCCTTCCCTCTCCTTCCGCTCGAGTATATCCCGCTTTTTCGGTTTGGTCTGGTCCCGTAAATTTTCAAATATTTACTTCTTGTACATTAAGAGGAAAGGGGGTCCCCCTTTCATGGAATGCGGAAACATGGGTCTCTTCGACCGCGGAGTCCAGATGCTGCTGACCACGGTGGGAGCCTTCGCGGCCTTCAGTCTCATGACCATCGCGGTCGGCACGGACTACTGGCTGTACTCCCGCGGCGTCTGCAAAACCAAGTCCATGAGCGAGAACGAGACCAGCAAGAAGAACGAGGAGGTGATGACCCATTCAGGGCTGTGGAGGACCTGCTGCTTGGAAGGTGAGGGCTGACAGAGCGCGCACGTGTGGGGGTTACAGGCTTTTGGGGGACACGTGGGCGCACAGACACATGTTTAGTCTCTGAAAACAAGAACTTCTCTGTGGGTGCACGTGTTGGTCCTGTCAGGAGAATGACACTGGAGTTTTATTGCAGAACAGCTGTTTGTTTTTGGGGGTTTTTTTGGATTATTGGACACAACAGGCACGTGCTGTTTGTGTCACGTGAAACATGTCTAGCTAAAGTGCATTGATGTTTGTTATCTTACTGGTACTGGATAAACTAGTCCCATAAGGTTTTGGTTTTGGCCTGAGCGGGCGACTTGGGATTTGTAAGGTGGTGTTTGGTCCACAGCACTTTACAGTAGGCGTACCATGTCCATCCATGTGCTTACTCTGGATCTCTGGCCTCTTAACGTCCCCCCAAACTACCCTTTTGGTGTTATTATCCAGAGACGATCTTCTTATTCTTCAAAACTTCTCAAGAAAAGCGTATTCCATGTTGGGATTGGTTTTGGTCAGTCAGTATTTCCAGCAAGCCCATTCTTTTCACGTTACCTTACACGAAAATGAAAATACACTGGGTTTTTTAACATATAAACATAACCGTGGTCTTCAAATACACTGTTTCCTAGTACTTTTCTGCATAAATAGTAGTTTTTCCCTGCAGGTGTAGTGTTCTGAGTGCAGTTTGGGTCAAATACACAGACATATGCAATAGTTTAAAGATATAACTCATCGGCGGGATGTTTTGGTCGAACAAGTCGTCAAAAACAGCCCTATAAGTCTTTGTGATAATCTAACAAAACATGTCCTCGTCGCTGCAGATAACGGACAAGTCTGACACAGTTTTCTACAAGTAATAGTAAGTAAGTGTCATAAGTAACAAAAAAATACACCAGTCCCATGTTACACTATTTCCTGATCTGTTCTAATGTTGTTTCCTCATCACAAACAGACCTGGAGCTGTGTTTTGTGTCATTTGCACATGTTTAATGCACAAATCCTGCATATTTAGCCTGAGAAAACTACCAATTCATGACATCACAAGGTGGAACAGAGCATTTTGAGCTTTGGGGATGTACACAGACTTACTCAAACTTTTGTGAATGAAACAAAACACAACTCCAGGTCTGTTTTTTTTTGAGGAGGAAACAACATTATTACATGGTCCACATCATATAATATCGGAGCTTGTATACAGTACTCAGATTGGCTCAGATTTTTGTTAAATATCGGTAAAGTAATATCAAAGTATGTGTGGGATTTTAATAGTAAGTGTTTTGGACGTGAATGCATTGATGGGATATTAGAAGGCTGTCATTCTCTGGGACATTTTGTAGTACTGTATTTTCCGGAGTATAAGGCACACCAGAGTATAAGTCACGCCGGAGTATAAGTCACGCCGGAGTATAAGTCACGCCGGAGTATAAGTCACACCGGAGTATAAGTCGTTCCGGAGTATAAGTCACACCGGAGTATAAGTCGTTCCGGAGTATAAGTCACACCAGAGTATAAGTCGTTCCGGAGTATAAGTCGTTCCGGAGTATAAGTCGTTCCGGAGTATAAGTCGTTCCGGAGTATAAGTTGTTCCGGAGTATAAGTTGTTCCGGAGTATAAGTCACACCGGAGTATAATTTACATTGGAGTATAAGTCGTACTAGCCAAAAATGCATAATAATGAAGAAAAAAACATATATTACACATATAAATCGCATCTGAGTATAAGTCGCACCGGAGTATAATTTGTTTTTGTAAATTTCAATTAAAAAATAAGTTCTTCGTTGTTGAAAAGTTGTAAATGTTAGTGTCTTGGTTGAGTTAGTTGGTTTAAACTGGTTTTATCCTGGTTGGTGTTTGGTTTAGTCCTGGTTTAGTCCCTTTAGTTTTAATGCTTGTTTAGTGGTCTGATTTAGCCGTTTTTGCTCGTCTTTCTTTAACACTTATTTCAAGTACAATATTTATGTATCTGTACTTTACTTCAGCACATTTCTCAGTGATACTTTTTACTTTTACTTCACTACATTCGAGCGAAGTATTTGTACTCTTTACTCCACTACATTTTCGAACAGGACTGAAAAGTAAAAAGTACTTTTCATATGATTTGAGGAGTTATTTTGACCATGTTCGCGGTAACATCCTGACTAAAGTTTTCAAGTTGAAGCTTCGCCTTTGAGCAAACGACAATAACCACACAAAATTTATAAGAAAAGTGAATAAATTGACTCGTATTGTTACTGCTGACCAAAATATGTATCAGTTTGAATCAATATCACTACATTTACACTTAAACTAATGAACAACAAGCTGATTTTTTCATGTGATACTTTTAGTTTTACCTGAGTAACATTTTCCCTCTATATCTGTATTTTAACTTAAGTAACAAAATGGAGTCCTTCATCCTCGTCTGTTTATTTCACACAGTATAATTCCATGCGTCCAACATGGCAGACGTCGTGCTACTTAACCCGTGCGTAACCTCTGACATATTGATCCGCAGTGGGTCTGTGTGTTTGGTTTAAGTGCAGACTTTAGCTGTTGTCGCGGGGGGTTAATGGATTGAACGTAAGGACATATTAAAGGGGATGTGTGAGGGAGTGGCGGGTCACTTTCACAATGGCTCCGTCCGATCCATAGGGCGTCAGGGGTCAGCGCACAGGGGGCTGGACCGACGCAAGAGACTCAGTTACATCTACTCGAGGAGCGTTATGAGCAAACAGTACTTTTACCACATAACGCATTTTAGTAAAGACGCTGTACCTGATTTTTACCCTCTTAAAAACGTGAAAAGCAGAACTAGCTCATTATAAAGTCGTTTGCAATGGTCCAAAGTTATTCCTCTCTTACTTTATGCATTCAGAACATCCTATTTACTCACCACGATGAGTTTATAAGCACTTTTAGCAACTCTCAGAGACCAGAGCGGCGCAAACTAGCATGCTAACTTATACTTCCTGATTAGCGGCCAATGAAATGTTTTATAATGGTATTCAGCAGACGTATTTTGACCTCAATGTTTATACAATATATCTGTACTGGGATAAGGCACATTTAGCTCAAATACACGGGAAAAATCTGGTACAGGGATTTTAATGTTTGAGTTTTTTTGCTTTTTTTCTGAAGTAACATGAAAGTCTGTGAGTGATAAGTGCGTTTATTAAATAATTTTGTGACCCATATCTTCTGAGAGTAATACATTTCTCAAATTGTAAGCATCATTTTGTGGAATTACTTGATTTTGGGTATTAATATGCTTTGTCAGATTACATTAAATATAAATTATACACCTGGATTTTTGTACGTTTGACTCCGTTTATATGTTATACGATCATTTTTGCGCTGAAATTGTTGAAAATTTGGGTTTCATGCAGCTTACCTTGAAATATGATGTACTGTGTGTGTGTGTGTGTGTGCGCGCGTATAAATTTGCACGTCATATTGTTGAAAAGACCTGGATCTGTCCGTTATTTAATGTTTTGCCGGTCAGATTATATATACTCTAGATCAGGGGTGTCCAAACATTTCTCATTAAGGGCCACATATAAAAACACAGACAAAGCCGAGGGCCGATTGAGGGCCATAGACTGGTCGGCAATACAGCGAATACTTCAAATCTGTGTTATTATTGCAAGTTAAACTGAACCACTAGACCTTTATTCATACTTACATCCTCAGTGGGACACATTAAATATTTGATACGGGCTTGTTAAAGTAGATTTTCAGAAATGTACAGTAAAAAGTATTATTTAAGGTAATATGGGACAATTCACCTGGAAGCTTGAGGGCCAAGAAAAATTGGTCTGAGGGCTGCATTTGGCCCCCGGGCCACAGTTTGGGCATGCCTGGTTTAGATCAAGCATAGACTGTATAAAGAAGTGGACTAAGTGAGTGTGACCCATAGCATTCAGCTCCAGTCAAATGAAACTCATCGAGGTTAGAACGGCAAATTTAGAGCCGAGTTCCACATTTGGAATCCCGACCGTGTGTATCATAGCAACCAAAGAGCCAATCAGGAGCGAGGCTGGTTCAGGACTCTTAGCAACACTGTCAATCAAACCTGTTGCTAACGCTAATGGGAGCGGCCGCAGGAAAAGAAGGCGCCTGATTGGTCTGTTATTAATGTACGTATCTTGAATCACGGACAAAATCGCGAAATAAAAACACCAGGATCATGTAGCGCGGGTTAGTACGAAAAGTTTAAGATCAAAATGACGAGTCTGACAGCAGCAGTTACAGAGAGAGGGGCCACAGTTTTTCAATGTAAAGTGAATCGGAGCCAGAGTAACGCAGCAGCTAGCAGGTTAGCTATGTCCATTTATATATACAGTCTATGAGATCAATTCAAAACTATTACTATTACTCAAATAACAATGTTTTTTTTAAGAAATGCGTGCAGTTCTTGTATCAGTTTATCCGTTCATATTTCAACCCTCAATCTTACACGAATCTTCCCGAACAAAATCCCGATTTATACACACAAACTTCAAACCTAAAGCAATATATAAACTCTCACGCCGTACTTCCGGTCCTCCACTGTAAACCCACATCACATCTTATACTTATACATGTATTTTTATAGTGCACAGCTCCTGCAGAGGGTGAAACCAGCTCCACAAAAAAAAGTGTTGCATAAACGCCTCCCACTCCACTCCACAGACCCGGTCCAACATTTTGAGCCATGAAATAATGAAATAATATTAATATCTTCAGTGACTGCAGTAAAGAACGCCCCGGCTCCATATATCAGCCTGATCTATTGGCAAAACGATTTACAGGTCAACCCCTAATTAAGCTCAGTGCTGGGGCGCGATCCCTTTAAGACCACCCCGCCCTCTGTTTATTTCATTAGCCGCGCTTTATAACATGTGACCTGCGTTTTAAGCGTATACTTTCGTCATTACGTACGATTCAGAAGGTGTTTGACCGTGTATAAAGCGATAGGAGGGCGGGAGGAGGGTTGACAGCTGTGACGGGGGTAGATTTTAACGCGGTCCGACACGCGACCTTTGGTGTCACCTGATGTGCGCACGCCGAGTACTTCCTGGGTTGTCAAGTGGAGTCGTTAACCTGCAGTGTGGGACAGGCGGATCTTTAATGACAGTAGAAGGAGGTATATCAGGAAGTAGATCGTAACCTAGGGGTTGTTTTGGAGGTTTGAGTTTGATGTGAAATGGTGTTTTCAGATTCTTGGATGTAATGACGTTGTGGTTCCAGATGGGGGCAGTAGACAGATTTTCCGATTGATTACATTGCATTTTGCCGTGAAATAACCGGAAGGTAAACACACAAATGTCGATCGGTTCTATCAGTGACTAGAGCAGTGCTGGAAAAAGTACGCAATTTTGTTACTTGAGTAAAAGGACAGACACTAGAGAAACAAAAAATACTCAAATAAAAGCAACACCTGACAAAATCGACTGAACTATTAGTTTAGAAATGTACTTAAAGAGTAAAAAGTAAAAGTATTTCATCCAGATTTTGGGATCTAAAACAACTTAAAATGTGCTGATTTTGATTAAAAAATAAATAAAAAATTGCTGAATTTTGTTCAACAGAAACAATTAAATCAAATCTGTTTTTATTTGTATATTTTTGTTTGCTTGAAATATGAATGTGTTAAAAATACAGTAAACTCTCAAACAAACAATCTCAAACAATAATAATAATAATAATAATAATAATAAAAAAAAAACTTTTACTTTTTAGTCCAGTTTGGAAACATAGTGGAGTAGAAAGTACAGATACTGCTCTTAAATGTAGTGAAGTAAAAGTGAAAAGTACCCGCTGTAAAATGTACTTAAGTAAAGTGCAGATACCTTAATTGTTTACTTACATGCAATACTTTTACTACTTTTACTTTGTTACGTTCCTCCATTGTTCTAAACCCCACAACTGCTAAAGGAGCTCATTGTTAAGGTGATATTTCTGCACTTGGTCAGTTTCTTTCTGTCTTCATTTGGAGTTTGTTTTAGCAAATTTATAATGGATTGTCAGAATATTGTCAGAATATTGTCAGAATATTGTCAGAATATTGTCACACATGATCTGACGGTCGCCGGTTCGAATCCCGCTCTCGACATAAATGGATAAAAGGCTGCGACAAACTAAACACCATTTTACTTGTCAACTTGTTAGCAATTATTTCTGTTTTGTCCAGTAGTCTACCTATACATCGAGTGTGCATTAAATCTCCATGGAGACAAGCAGTTGACTGAGTCTCAACCAGAAAAGTTACATAGTGTACTTTTAACTAAATACATAAAAAATAACAAATACAGTTTTTTATGGATTTATACCTCTACTACTACTTCTACTTCTATTACTAAGCCTACTACTATTTCTGCTTCAAAGGTTGTCTAGAATTTCACCCAATGACTACTACTACATCTACTACTAGGCCTACTAATACTTTAATTGAAAGCTTATCTAGAATTTTGCCCAATGACTACTACTACTACTGTTACTACTACTACTACTACTACTACTACTACTACTACTAAACCTATTACAATTTTTATTTCAAAGCTTGTCTAGAATTTTGCCCAATGACTTCTACTACTACTACTACTACTACTACTACTACTACTACTACTACTACTACTACTACTATTACTTGTACTACTACTACCACCACCACTAGGCCTACTACTACTACTACTTTTATTACTAAACCTATTAAATTTTTTACTTCAAAAACTTAGAATTTCACTTCAAAACTAGAATTTTGTCCAATAACTACTACTACTACTACTACTATTACTACTACTACTTCTCCTAGTCCTACTATTACTTTTACTACTAAACCTATTACAATTTTTTACTTCAAAAATTTTGTCCAAGGACTACTACTACTACTATTACTACTACTACCACTACTACCACTACTACTACTACTACTACCACTACTACTACTATTACTACTATCAAACCTATCGCAATTTTTACTTCAAAAGCTGTCTAGAATTGTATCCAATGACTACTACTACTACTACTACTCCCAGTCCTACCACTACTACTACTACTACTACTACTACTACTACTACTACTACTCCACCTACAACCATTTCTACTTCAAAGCTCATCTAGAATCTTGCCCAGTGCCTCCACCTCCAGTGTGAGCTTGTACTTGTTGACTTCAGGTGTTGTTACAAACCTGAGCTGACTGAGAATAACTAAACACAGTCTAATTACTAACAGTGCAGTACCAGTACGACCGTCCCATACTCTGCTAACCTGAAGTCAGTTGTTAAAAGTACATTAGCTCGTTCCTCCGCAGGTCCCTGTGTTCTCTCGTATCAAAGCGGCGTCGTACTTGTTTAAATCTGTAATATTCAGACGTGAATGAGAGTTGACATGGTTTGGCTTTTTATTCTAATGATAAAAGGTGCGCTCTCGGCTTCGGGCTTCACCTTTGCTGTTGCTGCTATGTTCCTTCGTGCTTACACTTTTTGAGGACAGATGTAGACCTGAATAATAAAAACACCAATCAGGTACAACAAAAGGACACGATGTACAAAGAGGAGGAACAGGTTTGAAGACGTTTAAAGGGACTATATCACGGAAAAAATGACTCTTGTGAGCTTTACGCTGTGTTAGAATGCTGTTACCGCCGCAAAAACATACTGGAGTTGTGTTTTGTTTCATTCACACATGTTTGAGTAATGCTCCGTTCCACCTTGTGATGTCATGAAGTGGTAGTTTTCAAGTAAATAGTTAACTTATACCTTTTGTTTAGTAGAGATGGGTAATTCCGGGTCTGAAATGATCCAAATGATTCTAGTGAAGGTGTGTGGAGTTTTAAAACACAGCGGAGCACTTCCTGTATTACCACATGATGACATCACAAGGTGGAACAGAGTGTTTTCAGTTTGAGAGAAGAACTCAGCCTGAATATGCAGGGTTTGTGTGTTAAACATGTGTGAACGAAACAAAACACAACTCCAGGTCTGTTTGTGATGAGGAAACAACATTATAACAGATCAGAAAATAGAGTAATATGGAACTTTAAAGGCGCACTATGTAACTTTTCTGCTTGCGTCCATGGAGATGTTAACATTAAACACATCTATTTTGCATTTTTTCCAATTGCTGGCTAGAAAACACACTGAAAACCAGAGAGAGTGGGGTCACCTCTTCACAGATCTGACCTGTAACTCGACCTGGTGCCGTCACCCGCTTGTCTCCGTGGAGATATTATAGCTTTAACTGTAATGCTCAGGGTAACGTTTAACATATCTCGCTTGCGTTTATTCAAATACAAGTTAAAAAAATACACTCTTACTGAGGGCAAGGTCGCCTCTCCGTAGATGTGATCTGTAACTTGGCCTCCACCTGCTTGTCTCCATGGAGATAGATACGCTTAATGATTAAAACATTCCAGACAGAGCAAATATATATCTGTGGAGACAACCATGTGGCTGGCTTTCTCAACCCAAAAAAAGTTCCATAGTGAGTCTTTAAGCTTAGTCATTTGCCTTGAAGGTCAGCTGATTATGGGGATTTTCAAGACCGATACCGATACCGATATTTTAGAATACAGAGAAACCAGTGGCAGATCATCTTTACTGTTATTTCTGGATGATACAAAGGCTGATTTTGGTAATTTTACCCACATGGTTCTCATTTGAGCTTAGTACAAATTCATTTATGACCTTGTTTTACTTCAAACCGAATAAAAATAACAGTGTCGTCATATTTTTGCTGCAAATGCTGCCTCTTTGGTAGCATCACAAGTTATTTTTCTGTCTTAAAAACATTTAAAAAAAAAAAAACTAGTCCATTTTTAACAGTTTGCAGTGGCCCAAAGTCATTCCTCATTTCCCTTATGCATCCAGAGCATCCTAATTATTCACCATGATGAGTTTATAAGCACTTTGCGCAACTTTCAGAAACCAGTGCTGCCGTGACGATAAAGCTAACAACGACCCGCAACCTAATAGTGCACTTCCTGATGATTGGACAATAAAACGCTTTCTTAAATGGACTTATTTTGAGCTGCTTATAAAACACATACTAAAAATAAATACGTAACTGTCCAGGTAAAGAATTTGTCCTCATTGTTGTACTTAAAATTGAATAATATAAAGGTGTAGTCACATTTTTGCAGTTCCCTCTCTGGACTAAAGAGTTCAAATACAGCTTTATTCGTATCTTCTGTGTATATTTTGGCAGCTGGTTGGAAAAACAAAATATCGCCCTCTGCTGGAGATTTAAGGTCGATAGCCGCTATGCTAAAAGTGCAAATATCAGCCCGTTTTATCTAATCTAACGTCTAATTTACCTGTAACTGGCCTGTTCTTTAGATTTCTGTGTACTTTGTGTATTTTTTTTCTTCAACGCAAAAAAAAAGACACTCAAAGATTTTACACTTTATACAAACAAGCACTTTTTCACTTCTGTAGCCGTCCTGGGGCAGACTGATTGAAATGGGGCTGCCGTTCTGCGCCATCAGCCCCTCCATCACTCACGCATGCATACGCCACATTCAGACATAGGCAAGGCGGGTGAAGTGTCTTGCCAATGAGCACAACAACAACTGACATCAATAATAACGGCTGATTTTAAAATGGGACAATGCATTTCTGTAATTTAGTTCAACTCAAACTCAATTTCGATACTAAAGAACAGACTTGATGCTCCATACTCAATACTGATTCTGATACCACGATGATTCTTTAGACGATAGAACGTGATTTTCAGCATTAAATGATTGTACTTTCTTTTATATTCCCATGTGGCTTTATATCTGTGTAATCCCTCAGTGTCCAGGTAGGTCCATAGTTGTCCATAGGTGTTTACTAGTCTATGTGCCTTATACTTGTTCTGATACAGCTCAAGATCACTCTAAAGCTTCAGGAAAGGTTCATTTCTGTCCTGTGAATGTGATTTTTTAGTATCGATACCCGCTCAAATGAGTATCTAGTTTCGATACTTGTTTTACTATCGTTTAGTGTCAGATTTTTGATACTTTTGACAGCTCTAGTTGGGTGTATTGCTGTTTCTGATGTCGGATTTTTCCTGTTTTACTGTTTCACACAGCGTTCCGGTTGCACAAACTTCGCCCACACCTGAGTCCACTTAAAAAAAACCTGTGCGCCTCCATTTGAGTGTGTGTGTGTGTGAGTGTGTGTGTGTGTATGCGTGTGTGCGCGTGTGGGGCTGGATAAAACATGTACCAAAACTGCAAATGCTGGCTCTCAACTAGCATCACAACTTAAAGGAGCTTTACCTGATTTTTACTGTCTTAAAAAATGTGAAAAAAACAATCTAGTTCACTTTAAACAGTTTGCAGTGGTACAAAGGTATTAAATACTACTACTACTACTACTACTACTACTACTACTACTACTACTATTCCTCACTTACCTCCTGCATTCAGAGCATCCTAACTATTCACCCTGATGAGTTTATAAGCTCTTTTCACAACGTTTGCGAACCAGTGTGGAGTACTATTGCCGTGATAAAGCCAACAACAAACTAACAGCCTAACAGTGCACTTCCTGATGATCGGGCAATAACATGCTTTCTAATTAGATGCAGACAGCACGCAGTGGACCTATTTTGAGCTGCTTATAAAACATATACTAAAAAAGAGCTCATGGGTTTCACCTTCCTGTCATATGAAACATTTTGAGGACTTTTCCCTATTCAGAAAGTATGATGTTTTGTTTTAAATTGTCAATCGCTATGGCAATGGTCAAAATTATGATTCATTCTGAAACCCATCCCGCTAATGAAACTAGTCCACATCACATCAGGTTTGTGAAGTTGTAGCGTACAGTTTTGTATTAAGTTTTTGTATATTTATGGAGAATTGTCGTGTGGGAGCATGGGTGATGTAGGCTCGTGGGCGGAGCCTTGTACAGAATCTCACAGCTAACCATAAGGAGGGTTGGAATAGGGCATAAGAGAGATTGCTAGATTACTCAAACGTGCATCTTTAGGCATGTTTTTGATGAGGGAACAACGTTATAACATGGTAAAAAGCTAAAAAAATACTCTCTCTTTGAGACGGAGATACGTGATATGAAATTGGATTGTGAAAATCTCTCTGTCCGCCCTGTTCATCTTCCCTTTATCTGCCCCCGTTGGTTGATTTTGTTCTAATATCACTTCTCCAAATCTAAATAGTAGCTCTAATTAAATGTACTTTGCTTTTTGAGACCCAATTTCCTGCGTCGGAAGTGGTTTGAATTAGCTCTGAAATGACCTGGTTGGCCCGGTTTCTGCTCCGCTCTTCTCTCGGACATAGCGCACAAAATCTGGCTTTTCTATGCTGCCATTTTGATCCTGCTCGGAAAACAAAAGGACGATTGTTCCCCTCGTAAAGCGCAGCACGCACACACACGCACATTGACACACACACACACACACGGACACAGACCCAGCTCGGATCTCTCATCTTCACTTTTGTTTTGTTGTTTTGCCAATTACAAAATAATGTGTGAGAGGAAAGGCCGGTCACAGTGTCCCTCCAGCTGTGAAAAATCCATTATCAATTCATGTTTGAAATCGCAGACGCTCAGATGTAGTCCGTGTATTGGGGCTAAGTCGTTCGTATGCGGCTCTGTGGATGGGGCGGGTTAACTGAGGACGCATGAGCGAAATGTTAAAGCTGCACGACGCAACTTTTCTGGTGGGGGGTCTGCCACCTGCTCTTCTCCGTGGAGATGTTCAAGGCGCTGCACCGGATTTTTACTGTCTAAAAAAACATGGAAAACACAAGTTATTCTTCTACTTTTGCAGTGGTCCAAAGTTATTTTTACTTTACGCATTAGAACATTTTGATTAGAGTTTATAAGCTGACAATAGCTAGCATGCTAACGTGCACTTCCTTGTTATTTTGACCTCAAGAGGCACTTAAACGCAGTGGTCCATGTGTTGTGAGCAGCAGTAGATAGAGGCAAAGAGAGGTTTAGGGCAAATGGTTGTTATACAGAACGTACACACACACACCAGCACCGCGCCAAAACACACACTCAAGGCGCACATGGACGTAACACTTTCACAGGATGCTCTTTTTGTTTCTGTTTTTTCTCCAAAGATCATGATCAAGATGCATGAGTCCAGGGCATGAGGAGGTTTTCTCTTTTAGTTTGATGTGAATCTGCAGTAGCGGCTTTGGACCGTTGTTACACACAGCAGAGAAATGGGACTTTATCACCGGGAAGAAGCTACTATTTATTAACTGAAAACGATTTACATGTTTTTTTGAATATTTAACCATTCTTAAATAATAAAATTTTGCATGAATTAAATGTACATATTAAATTACCATTCAAATATTTTATTATAGGCCAACGAGTGAGCAAAGTTCTCCACGTAGGTTTAATGTGAAACACGTCTGTGGAACATTCAGCTCCTTATTAGATCTAACCTCTTGAGAACTGAGCTCTTACGTGACATGGCTTTATTAATTTTTCTTCGTTATTTGGGCTGATTAGCACGTGATGAGTGTAAAAATAATTATCTTTTGACATTATGTGAAAAACGATGTGAGGACATTCGTTGTACGTTTTAATGATTTTGATAGAACACAATAAAGTCCGTCCATCCATCCATTTTCTTCCGCTTAACCGGGGCTGGGTCATGGGGGCAGCAGTCTAAGCAGGGACTCCCAGACTTCCCTCACCCCAGACATGTCCTCCAGCTCCTCTGGTGGGACCCCAACGCAATAAAGTCACGTTTGAATAATGTTCAAAGCTATTTATTAAGTGCCTGAACAAGCAACATTTTTCCTCGGTGTAAAAACAAAATGAGAAACGACAACTGTGCCTCTCGGAACAATGTGGCTCATGTGAAGTGCTGCTGACAGGAGCAGGACGACACATGCCTTTAACAAAATCCATCTTGAATCTAAACTATAATGTGTTAAACTCTTCTGTCGCCTTTAAGTGGCAGTTTAATGACCTCATATGTGGACACCAGGAATTTGTAGAGAAAAAACTTGTATTGTGGCCTAGACAACCCAAAAACCCAGGTAAAAAGGAGGCTGGACTTGTGCTGTTTAACTTAATCGCCTTAGCATTGCGCCCCCTAGAGGACGCTGCATCAATTGAGCATCATCTGCGCAGAATGACAAGACAGAGAGGCCTTTGTCTGTTCTGGGGCAAGACAACTTTTAGCTCAAATACATGGGAAAAATCAGGTACATGGTCTTTAATTCTTTGGCGTGAATGTTCCAGAGCACTGCATTAAACATATCAGATCTTTATAGAGGCGCCCCTGTTCACAGTAAGACCGCAGCACAGTGCAGCTTGTTATATTATCTTCTTGTGTTGTTGTTTACCACTGTGTTATTTCTAGGTGACGTCTGCCACCCCCTCGTCTCCAAGTGGATATAGTCATTATGGTGACAGGCCTCTATGTAAATGTGGCTTTTAAACATATGGACTTTGACTTGGACAGAGGGGGAGCAGTCTGTGAAATGGGGAAAGTTAAAGGTCAAATTTGAGGCCGTTTCCGTCAAGTGTTCCCTGGAGAGGCATCGCTTTCCCTGTCATCCAAAACGCACTAAAAACGTCTCGGGGTGAGGAGCAGAGAGCCCAAATCTGGAACCGTTACGATCAACTGATACGCTAGGATTATCTGCCACTATTTTTAGGACTGGATTCGCTTTGTCATTTTGGAGATTAATGATCGATGGAGTCTTAGTCCACCAAAATTTGTACTTGTAGACTACTCATGTTATTTAGAGCATAAGGATTTCGATGGGACAACAGCAGAAATGAGAAGTGAGAGAGTGAGTCCTGAAGATTTGGTGTTTTTTGATATTTATTCGTAAAAAGTCAGATTAAACTCATGATTCTCAAGTGTATTCTCTCTCTATATAAGTACATTGTTTCCTAGAAATTTCTTCTACATAAATAGTAGTTTTTGCATGAGCTCCCCCTGCAGGTGTAGTGTTGTAAGTGCAGTTTGGGTCAGATACACAGAGATTCGCAATGGTTTTGAGAGCTTTGGCCACGCCCCCTTTTTAGTCCAACAAGAATGTCTTTAGTAAACTATATCTCTGTATATTTTTGGGTAATTCTGCTTCTTGTGAGTTGAAATGAAATATGTTACAATAAAGACCGAGTTTCTCTCCATAGTTGTTGGGGATATTATGCCATTTAGATTTTTGTTTTAGCTTTTTCCCATGTTATAACATTGTTCCTTCATCAAAAACCTGCCTGAAGAGGTTTTAAATGTCATCCATACATGTTTGAGTAATTTAGTGATCTCACCCAGGCCCTATTCAAACCCGTCTATACAAAAACATGATACAAAACTGTGCACAGCAACTTGACAAATCTGATGTGATACCCATCGTTTCTGTACTTAAATGTGCACTATGAAAACTTTTCTGGTGAACATGGAGGATATGTCACTTGCTTACCTCCTTGGAGATAATGTTTTGAAATGTTGCACAGTATGGCATTTAACTTACCTATTGCCGTGGAGACAAAGCCAGCCAGGCAAAGTTCCAAGTCAGATAAAATGATGAGAAATGAACTTAGGGTAATGTAGCCATGGTTCAGTGTTGTTATCATGGTGGGAGGAGGGAATGTCCGCTGTGAGAGGTGGGACTGATGCTGCTGATGCCATCTTTGTGATCTTATTGCTAGGCATGGTCACATAGACTGTATCTATAAAGGGACATAGCTAACCTGCCACCACGTTCCAAATAGGAAGTGATCATGGACACACTCCCCGTTCCATTGACTCTGGCTCCAATTCACTTTACATTGGAAGACTGTGACCCCTCTCTCTGTAACTGCTGCTGTCAGACTCATCATTTTGCTCTTAAAATGTTTGTATTAACCCGCTACATGATCCAGGTATTTCACTATTTTGTCCGTGATTCAAGCTATGAACTTTAATAACAGACAAATCAGGCGCCTTCTTTCCTCGAGGTCACGCCTGCTAGTGTTAGCAACAGGTTTGACTGACAGCGTTGCTAAGTGTGCGCTCCATGCTAAATCAGCAGTGCAGGCATTAAGGGACGTTACCTTCAACAGCCTCTCTCTGGATTGGCTCTTTGGTTGCTACGATACTCGCAGACGAAATTCCAAACATGGAACTCGGCTCCAAACTCACCCCTCTAACTGCTCTAGCCTTGATGACCTTCATTTTACTGGAACCGAACGCTGTGGGTGACGTCACACTCACTTACTGTTCTGTTTTATACAGTCTTTGCTTGATCACGATAACACATTTTGAAGTGCAATATATAAAGTAAATATAGACGATAAACGATAATATTGAAACCAAAATTATCCCCCCAAAAAGTATTCTAAATATTACAACAACTGTTTAAAAAATGATCTGAAAAAAATGAAGAGCTGAATGAAACACTTAAGTAATTAGTGTTCATAAAATAAATTCATAATTCAATCTTCTTCAGCTCAAATCTCATCGTACAACAGAAGAATAACCCAAAATTTCTCAGTACTACAAAGAAAAAGTACCCACGATAAATATTCACACGCAAAAAGTATTGTGTTCCATGTAACTTATGCTAAAGTCGATATAGTGATCAACGGGACACACCTACTGGTCAGCACTACCTTATCTGGAGGATTTGACCTGTGGTGCATGTTTTTGTGTCCTTGGGCAAGACGTCTATTTTGCCTCTCGATGGCTCAGACTGGAGGCCTCACTTTCCCCAGTCTATACCCCAGAAGTGGTTTGCAGTCATTAGCTGTGGCTTGAATAAATATTGGTTGTACTGCAGCAGTAGGTATCTGGGCTCTAAATGTTTTGTTTTTGATGAAGAAACAAAAGTATGAAAAAAACTGAAAAATTCCCTTTGCGCGCTGTCAAGCCTCACACAACTTCATATCTTCGCCGTGCAGACATGTGTGTTACAGATGAATTGGACCCTTGAGGCTTCCATACCCCCACCCCCCTCCTCCTCCCGTCCTCCTCCTCCTCCCCCCTCTCCCTCCTTGTCTCTATCTGGGACAAGAGTGCTCCCGCCCCCGGACGCTTAGCCAGGTGTAGCGTACCGCATTCGCCGCTAATCTGAGGCATACATCTTCATTATTGTGCGCCCCCTGGCCTTGGCGTTTGGCGCTGCAGTGGTCTCTTCAGTTTGGGACGTGTTTTTAAAAGGGGGCGAGCTTGGGTGTGGGAGGAGCGCGGGGATATGGTGATGATGGAGGACCAACAAGATGGCCGATGTTTTGTCTCTATTACGGTTTAAAGTCGCTGGTTGGTTTGGGCCATGATTCAAGACTAAAGACGGTGTAGAGCACAGGCCTGACACAGCAGCAGTGCAGTGGGCCGCTGCTGTGGGTAACGTGTATATGAGAGCAACAGACAATGAATTTTAATAAGATAATAAAATAGAACAAAAGCTCCCATTTTCCATCCAGAATACACATTTCTTCAATACTTCCTGAAGATCTGAGTTTGTTGAGTCACCAGTGAAAGTCCCCAAATCCAAAGGGGCGTGACTGACAGGTGGATTAGCCAATCAGGGACAAGCATGGTGCCTTCATATTGGAAAAAAAACATGGCAGATTTATGAAGAATCAGTTTTGCATGATACCGTGATGAGATGAGATCAATTTAGATTTTATTTGTTAATGACCAATGAGCTCCTTTGTTTCTCATGTGTCACTGAAACAAACAAATCTGATTGGATGATCGTGTTTGACCAAGTTTGAGATGCAAACGGAGGACGTAGGGACCAGACCAATATCAATCTGTGTAAAACAATGCAGAGAGAGCTCATTCTGGATGGAGCTGGAGGAAGTGTCTGGGGTGGGGGAAGTCTGGGAGTCCCAGTTTAGACTGCTGCCTCCTTGAAGAAAATGGATGAATCATTCTGGATTAAAACATTTTCATACTATCTTCATTAAAGGTGCACAATGTAACTTTTCTGGTACTGTCTGGAGGCGGGATTGCTTTGCCTAGAATGTTTTTTTGGGGGGGTTTCTTTGTTTTTTATTGCTACACATATACTTTCACCTGGCTCAATGAAGATACACTTTGGAAAGGCTTTGGAAATGCATCACCGTGGAACATTTCAAGCAAAGCAATAACACCTCCATGGAGCCAAGCAGGTGATGAACCCTCTACTAGAAAAGTTACATAGTTCACCTTAGAGCTCGACGGATATGGGGTTTTTCATGGTTTTGATGAGCTCAGACAATATTCTTGGGGCGATACATAGGACCGATTTTGAGCATTTCTACCCACATGATATGATTTGAAATGGCAACAAACGTATTTCACTGCAAATCCATCAGAAAGTGGTGTAGTAACGTTTTGAGTAGTGCCCTTTTCGCATTAAAGTGTTCAAATGAAGCTGAAAACCAAAACAACAAATCGACCCATGCAAGCGTCAGATCGATATATCGGCCAATCAATATATCAGTCTGTATCTGGGTCTGTAGTGCACATTTACATACGGTATTATAGCCATGCCTTTACATCCCTGCCTCAGTTCGTGGTTGGCCTGCGGTCTCTCTGTAGTCCACCGCGAGCCTTAATCCAGGTCACAGCTGTATGTTGGTGGTACGGGTGTCATAATGCTCCGTAATGCCACTTTAGTTCCGGGACCTCGTAATCCTGATCTGATCCTGACATGAGACTAATCCCTGGACTTGATCCGGGAGAGTGAAGGGCCATGCTTCAGTTCATGTGACATACAAAACTAGAGATGGACGATATGGGTTTTTTCGTGGCCGGTGGTGATAACAATTGTCTAGAATTGAGAGAAATCAATGTCTTGGGGCTGATTTATAGGGCAGATGTTGATTAGTTTTACCATATTCTGTCGTACTGTTCTATATATGAAGCTGGAACAATATTTTTTGGGGTCAGTATTTATCAAGTGTACTTTTTCTGCGAAATTTTTTGGTTACTTTTTGGCAATATGATAAGATTTAAGCCGTAAAATTTGAATAATTAACTTGTGTGACTCATTAAAGATGCAAACTAATGACTAAAGTGTTTAATTCTGCTGTTTATTTATTGCAGCTCATGATTTTTAACAATATTGTAGATTTAGAACAGTTTTTGTGGCTTAAATCCGCTCTTGGGTTTTGTGTCAGTGGCATAAATTAGTTTCCATATCATCGTTCATCGTGTATATTTACTTCAACGATATATTAAACTTCAAAAGGCCGACCTATAACAGAGCAGTGCAGACAAATTTAGTGCAGTACCCATTTTCAACTAACGTGTTCAAACCATAGACTGTATATATAAATGGACAGAGCTAACCTGCTAGCACTTCGGGCTCCATCGACTCTGGCTCCAATTCACTTTACATTGAAAAGCTGTCACCCCTCTCTCTGTAACTGCTGCAGTGAGACTCGTCATTTTGGTCTTAAAATGTTCATATTAACCCGCTCTAAAGCCATGAAATATAATGAGCTTTTTGCAGCGGTGGAAGAAGTACTCAGTGTTGTTACTTGAGTTAAAGTACAGATATCAGCGCAAAAAAAAAATCTATTCACCTCAAATAAAAGTAAAAGTATCACATGAATTGACTCAAGTATTAAAGTACCTGTTTAAAAATGTACTTAAGGAGTAAAAAGTAAAAGTTGAGAGTGGCAGGAGCTCCGTTGGTAGAGCATTTGTCCACTGACCTGAAGGTTGGCAGTTCGAATCCCGAGCTTGACATGAACATCATCACTGACTCACAGGTTGACGATGCGATTCCCGCTCCTATAGATGAATCCTGTCATTGTGTCCTTGAACAAGACACTTAACCTCCCTCACCCTGTTAACCCAAGTATTGTGCACACAGTTTGAGATAAGACTTCAAATGTTGTGGCTTTGTTAAAACATTCGTGTTGTATTTTGTTCAATAGAAGCAACTAAATCGATATTTTTTTGTAGCTGTTTATATTTCTTTATTTTGTTTCCTCAAATTGTGAACCCTCAGCCTTTTCAGCAGGTCTCAAACAATACTCAAAAATACTTACTTTTCAGTCCTGTTCAGAATTGTAGTGGAGTTAAGTGGACTTAAAATAAAGTACCAAATACCTAAAATGTGTATTTAACTTCAGTACTTTGCTACTTTTACTTTGTCCACCACAGGCTTTTTGGCTGTTTTGATAAAACCGGTCACTATTAGAGCAACATTTAATATTTAAGACAATTCAATTCAAGGCAATAATTGGGAAAATCCGCAGACGTTATCAGGGAGAACGCAGGGGGGCCATGTTGGAAAAAAAAAATCCCATACAAACTAGATACTCCCACATGGAGCCGATCTGAATGTGCCTCATATCGAGACGCCCACAGAAAACAGGAGTGAGAGAGTGTGGTCGGGCTGCAGGGCCGTGGGAGTGCTCTGAAAACACAGCCATTTTACATACTATACCCACACCACGGCTTCCACGTATGCATCACTTCATTTAAAGCCACAGTATGTAACATTTTAGCCAGAAAATAGACTAATGTCGTTGTGTTCATTGCGCTGAAAAACTTGCGCACTAATCGTGAGCTTGGGGCTGTGGGCTTGCGTCTCCACAAACCTGACTCTTAGTTGGCGTGAAGGAAGAAAAGTCGTTCTTTTGGTTATAATCTTCCGCAGTACAGGCGCCATGGAGACACAGGGAGGGCATCTGACACACAATGTATTTTAAAAGTCTTATATTACTCAAAACTGAACTTTTAGCCATGTAAAAATGTTGTTACCTTCTCAAAAACATACCTGGAGTTGTGTTTTGTTTCATTCACACACGTTTGAGTAACCCTTTATTATTAGTCTGTCACATCTCTAGCTCAAAATGCTCTGTTCCACCTTGTGATGTCATCAAGTGGTAGTTTTCAAATTAAGAGCTGCCTTTTACCTTTTAATTTAGTAGAGATTGGCAACTCCATGCTTGAAATCATCCAAATGATTCTAGTGAAGGTGAATGGGGTTTAAAAACACAGTGGAGCACTTCCTGTATTACCACATGATGACATCACAAGGAACATAGTGTTTTCCGTTTGAGAGAAAAACTCAGCCTAAATATGCAGTGTTTGTGAGTAATACCGGCCCTTTAAGATCTGTAGAATGCAGTGAACATTGATACCTAGTTGGATTTGTTACCATAGCAATTAACAACTCAAAACAAATCCCGTGTTTTCAAAGTCCTCAAAATGGAGCCTATATATAAAGAGGAAGCTGGAGCGTGGTGAGTGAGGTGGGCCAGGATCTCCCAGGAGCCGCTGTGCCTTATAACTGCCTGTCTGCTCTGATTTACCGGGGTTATTTTTAGCGGCTGTTGGGTGGGGTCTATCTTTATCCAACATGACCAGGGAACAAATCAATACGCCGCTCAACCCGGCCTGGTCTGTCCGTGCACGCCGCCCTGTGATTGGCTCAGGCGCGTCACGTGATCAGCAGTGACCAGACAGATGAGTGACTGGTTGGAGCTGGTGGTGGAGTCAAGAGTGGGTCAGTTTAGATTTATACTAAAGTCGTGGGAGAAGAACGATTTATCGAAAATGAGTAGAAATTGCAGTTTGAGTTTCAACAATTAAATCCCAAAGACTCTGCAAGGAACAAAATGTCTTCATGTTCTGAAAGATAGATGAATATAATGTTTCTTCATCACAAACACGCCTGGAGTTGTGTTTTGTTTCATTCACACATGTTTAACACACAATCTCTGCATATTTAAGCCGAGTTTTTCTCTCAAACTGAAAACACTGTTCCACTTTGTGATGTCATGTGGTAATACAGGAAGTGTTCTACTGTGTTTTTAAACTCCACACACCTTCACTTGATTTAAACTCTGGAATTGGCAGTTTCTACTAAACAAAATGTAAAAGGTTGTAGCTGTTACCTTCAAAACTACCACTTCATGACATCACAAGGTGGAACAGAGCATTTTGAGCTTTGGAGACAGCGACAAAAGTGATAAAATGTCAGATAAAACTAGATATCTTGTCTTGAAAACATATACCACTGTCCAAGAAATTTAAACTTACAATAAAAAAATAAAAAAATAAAAATACTTTAAAATTTCATTTAAAAAAACTGCCATTATTTTGTGTTAATTCAAAAGATCAAAACTGAAAGAAAATCACACAAATAGGGCAGAATTGGACCTTTCTTGATTATTTTTAAAACAGTCTTGAGCCATTTCAGAACTAGTGTAAGACCAGGTAGTAATACTCAAGAAACACATTTTGTATCATGATTGTGTTATCGAGTAGTATTGTCACGGTACTAAGAAATAGACTCGATACTTGATACTGATTCTGATACCACAATGATAATAAAAACAATCTTTCTTTAGACAGTAGAATGTGATTTTCAACATTAAATGGTAGCACTTTCTTTTATATTCCCATGTGGCTTTATATCTGTGTAATCCCTCAGTGTCCAGTAGGTTCCATAGTGGTCCATGGGCGTATACGAGTCTATGTGTCTTATACTTGCTCTGATCATAAACTGTATAAAGAAGTGGACTATGGGAGTGTGACGTCACCCATAGCGTTCAGCTCCAGTCAAATGAAGCTCATCGAGGCCAGTGGTTATAGCGGTGAATTTGGAGCATATTTGGAATTCCGACCACAAGTATCATAGCAACCAAAAAGCCAATCCAGAGTGAGGTTGTTGAAGGTAACGCCCCTTCCTGCCCACACCGCTGGTTTAACAGGGAGCAGGCGCTTAGCAACACTGTCACATCTTTATTTATGGACACAATAGCAAAATAAAAAGCCCTGGATCATGTAGAGCGAGTTAATATGAACATTTTAAGACGAAAATTACAAGTCTGACAGCAGCAGTTACAGAGAAAGGGCTAAACGTTTTTCAGTGTAAAGTGAATTGGAGTCGATGGAGCTGGATAGCGCGTTAGTTATTTCCATTATATAAACAGTCTATGCTTCTGGTACAGCTCAAGATCAGTGTAAAACTATTCAGGAAAGGTTCATTTCTGTCCTGTGAATGTGACTTTTTTAGTATTGATACCCGCTCAAATAAAGGTCCAGTTTCGATACTCGTTTTAGTACTAGTTTTTGCGTCTGATTTTCGATACTTTTGACAATCTAAGCTTTTATTTCACCGCAGCCTGTATGAGAAAAGCACATCTGGATGAGCAGCATGTTGGTTCAGTTCACTCTGGTTCTTTCCGTGCAGCTTTTGTTTCAGTCCTCTGTGCTCTCTGTTGGATGTGCATGTTAAAGTGCCTCCCATTGCCACTGGAGTTTGCCCGGGATGCCGTCTGATTACACAGAATTGATCCTGGTACAATGAAAGTGTAATTACATCGCGGTTCCACTTGGCCGCCCCGCGTCCCCTAAAGCCGTCAACACATCCCACAGACCACTAAATGATCATTAACTACAAATGCAACCCATTCATTTTAAAGCAGCGCGATTCAGTGTCGTTTCTTTCATTCTTTTTCTCATTCGAAGAAAAAAAATAAAAATAGGGGCAATCTGGCTTTTGATTAATTGTTGGTGTCTGCGGTGGAGTTCATTTGCAATCTATTACTGTGTATTTGCTTTGTGTCAGAAAACAGAGCGAAGACACTGCATCATCCTGGAGTTTGGGGAGAGGAGGAGGGTTTCCATGGATACGGAAAAGATACAATAAGGAATTACCATAGACTGTATAAAGAAGTGGACTAAGCGAGTTTGGTTTGACATCACCCATAACGTTCCACTTAAATGTAGCTCATCAAGGCTAGCAGTTATAGGGGGGGAATTTGGAGCGGAGGTCCATGTTTGGAATTCCGACCGCGAGTATCATAGCAACCAAAGAGCCAATCCGGAGCGAGGCTGTTGAAGGTAACGCCCCTTCCCACCCGCATCGCTGGTTTAGCAGGGAGCGGGCGCTTAGTAGCACTGTCAAACCTGTTGCTAACGTTAGCGGGAGCAACCTTGAGAAAAGAAGGACTCTCATTTGTCCGTTATTAATTGCCATATCTTCATTTACAGATATAATAGTGAAATAACCAGGATCGTGTCCATCCATCCATTTTCTTCCGCTTATCTGGTTTCAGGGCAGCAGTCTAAGCAGGTACTCCCAGACTTCCCTGAGCCCATACACGTTCTCCAGCTCCTCCGGTGGGACCTCAAGGCCTTCCTGGATCTTCCCCGGAAGGGAAAGCAAACAACAAAGCAACTTCTCCATCATGTTCTCCACTAGATCCAAGTTGTTTTCACTGATAACAAGGACAAGGACAATTATAGAACAGCTGTTTAAATATGGAACTTATTCATAACATTAAAATTATAATTATTCATATCCAGAACATTTTTAAACTGTTAAACTGATATAACCGCAATTAATTTGGCCATGATAATCGTGACATCAAATTTTAATATCGTCCCATGTCGAGTGTGAGCATGGGCGACGTAGGCTTGTGGGTGGAGCTTTTAACAGTAAGGAGAGTTCAAATAGGGCCCAGGAGAGATCGCTAAATTACTCAAAAACGCATAGAGGACATTTAAAAACTCTTCAGGCAGGTTTTTGATGAGGGAAAAACGTTATAACATGGTAGAAAGCTTAAAAAAACCAAAACAAAACTCAACGATTTTTGCACAAAACATCCTCTTTAAGGTGATGTGTTACATAGAACTTCAGAGCTTTATCGGATATTAAACGTTTTTTTTACATGATTTACACCAGATGCCCTTCCTGCACCAACCTTTAACCATTGAGTTGTACGTCTAGAGACTTGGTTCATATCCAGACGTGTGTTGATTGAATCTTATGGAGCAGGTTGGACAGATGGACCTCTGCAGTGGCTTAATAAACTCACTCAGAGACGAGGAGGTGCAGACACAGACATTACCACCTCTGCTTTGGCCTGTTAGCGCTCAGCTGGAGAGAAGGACAGACCGAGCCAGAGCCTCTTCAACACTCTACTGCCCCCTATGGGTCTGTGCGAGCAGGCAGGTTACTTGTTGAGTTGTATAAGGCTGGATATGGGGAAATATCAACTGAAACATAAGTATTGTGATTTATGTTTTAATAATCTGTTCAAAGTTTCAATCTGAACTGATAAACTCATATGAGAGTCGCATTTCAGCAGTGGCAGAAGAAGTACTCAATTTTGTTACTTAAGTAAAAGTACAGATACCAACGCAAAAATTAAAAAATAAAATAAAATACGTAAAATTAAAAGCATCACATGAAAAAATCTACTTAAGTAATAAAGTACCTGTTTGAAAATGTTCTTAAAGAGTAAAAAAGTAAAAGTATTTCACATGACTCTATAGTTTTTTCTATCTGTTTGTATTTATTTTTTTATTTTTTATTTTTTTCCCTTTTTTGCTCAAACTATGTTCGTGTTAAAAAAATTAAATAAAATAATTAAAATAAAATCTACAGGTCTCAAACAATAATAAAAATACTTTTATTTTTCACAGATACTGCTTTCAAATGTAGTGAAGTAAAAGTAAAAAGTATCCACTGTTATCCACGGTTAAAATGTGCTCAAGTAAAGTACAGATACCTAAAATTTGTACTTAACTACTGTACTTTACTACTTTTACTTTGTTACGTTCCACCACTGCATTTCAGAACATGTTTGTACAGAACTACAGGGTTAGCAGTATATTTTGTTGTTTATAGTAAGTGATAGTACTTGAAAAACATTCTTATTTCATCCATTCGTACGAGTTCTAAGATGAGGATTTGTGATGGCTACAGACGAGTTTGATTTAAAAACCTCCTTCCTCCTTCCGTGGTGTGAAAATCAGGCTTCAGAAGTTTTGTTTCTTCCTGTCTGTGAGATGTGAAAGAGGTGCTAAGATGTATTTCTGTTAACACATACCACTCATCATGGCTTTAGCCTTCACAAAGATACTATATTTAATCCAGACTTGTCATTGGTTCAAGTCAGGATGTTTAAAGATACTAGCTGTACAGTGGCTGATTGGTTAGTACTTTTGCTTCATAACAGTTTGGTCCTAGGTTTGATTCTTGGATGAGGTGTTTTTTTTCTTGTGTGAAGGCATGTTTGCATGTTCTGCCTGTGTCTGGATTATTATGAATTTATTTTAAAGGTCCCATATTATGCAAAATGGACTCTTATGAGCTTTAAGTCATGTTTTAATGTTTTACCTCCTCAAAAACAAAAAGCTGGAGTTGTGCTTTGTCTCATTCACACATGTTTGAGCAACCTTTTGTTATTAGTCTGTCTACTTTGCCAAAGCTCATAATGCTCCGTTCCACCTTGTGATGTCATAAAGTGGTATCTTTAACCCTTTAATGACTGAGCACATTATAGACCACTATAGCTAGCTTAGATTTGTATTCTTTTTAGCCATAAAAATCATGTTAAAGGAAGTATTAGACAACTACCTCTATTTTACATATCCATTCGTATTTTTCCTTTGCCGCATTGAAAAATCCCAGTGGCATCTGCGCTCTGATTGGTCATCTTCGAGGGAAAACGTAAGCACATTACCGTAATGACAGTAACATATTTAAAGAGCCCCGTGCCTCTGCTTTGAGATGCCGTTTGAATTTACATGATGCACAATTGGTTGCAGAGTTACGTTAATGGAAAGTCCACAACCACGAGTCCATCCATGACGATAGCATCCACCAAAATAGGGTTAAGTTAACAGCTCCTTTACTTTTAGTTCCGTAGAGATGGGTAATTCCAGGACTGCAAATTATCCAAATGATTCTAGTGAAGGTGTGTGGATTTTAAAAAACACAGCGGAGCACTTCCTGTATTATCACATGACATCACCAGGTGGAAACAACATTATAACATAGACCAGAAAATAGCGTCATATGGGCCCTTTAAGATCTGGAGAAGACTCTGAAAACTGATACGTAGATGAAAGCAGATGAAGAGGGAAGTGAACAATGTGATCAATAAATTACTGGCTCTTGTTCCTGTCTTGAACCATGACATAATCACATTTTTAAAACAACAATTTTAAAGAAACTTCCTTCGGTGGATAGGTCAAATGCGCTTAACTACTGCATAATTTGTAGTGGAATATTTTGAATTACTTCTAAGTATTCTGTATTGATACTTTGCAGTTACATCACGGGTGTTCTACATGCATCTCTATGGCAGAATGTTATGCAGTTACCACGGTGACACAATGCACACATTAGCAAACACTGCCGAAAAGTATTAAGATTGTCTAAAAAAAAAAATACCACAAATTGGATTTAAACAGCACATTTTCAGGAGCCTGTGATTAACACAAGCGTTCATGGTCTTGTTGAGGAGTTTAATTTTCAACAAAAAGGTGAGAGTGACTAACTGAAAAAAACTGTTGGCTACTGCTAGCTAGCTTGTGACTGTAATTTTACGTGTGAGAGATTTGCTTAACAACACAAATCAACTCATCACTTGTCGTAGTTCCAGCTAAGTCAGTTGTTTATGGTCAGATTGTGGTCTAACAGAGCTTCAGACAGAGCAGTGCCTACGGTTAGCATCACACCCCCAGGGAATAGTGATGACATCAGCTGCACAGTATCAATATGCGGTTTTCAGATTTCAGATTTTCTAAAATGTGAAGATGTCATAGTCCCAGATGAGGGCCGAGAGTCAGATTCCTCTATTGATCACTTTGTGCTTTGTCATGAAATATCCAAAAGGTAAACTCAACAAAAGTTAAACCTGATCATTTCTATTTGTGTCCCAAGAACTCACTGTATTACAACACAAATCTGCATTTTAACTGATCCCATCTGTATTACATATTACCCTATATAATGTGATGTCATCTGAAACGCAGCATTTAAACACCATTGGCCTGTGTAACTCTATTGTGATGTGGACAGGTCAGTATTGGTAAAACGTCTGTGTGGATAACTGGACTTGGACGTTCTGCCTGCGGGGTAATATTGCGTTACTATTTCAAATGCTATCTTTTTACTCCACTGGGGAAAATCCATCCATCCAAACCATGTCATAAGTATTTCAAAACACATTTTCATTTAGGGACCACATAGCAATGGTTAACTACGTCGTAATTGTCTCTATCTTGATGAGGTTTTAGCAGAGTCACGCTAAAATGAATAAATATGTAAAGATCAGGCTGTGGACAGAGAGCTGTGGGTGAGTTAGGGGTCAGGGGTCAGAGGTTACGGGGTTAGGGTCAGACAGTGGACAGGGAGCTGTGTGTGGATGTCACTGACAACATGTTAAACACTACACAAATAAAATGAATACCTTTGTGTTTAGAAAGAGAGATGATGTTTGTGTCTCAATGCTAACGCTAATGCTAATTTTGAGGCATAATAGACATTAAAACAACACCGCAAACTGAAGTATTCTACATATAAAAATAACTGGGTAGGTTTTATTTCAGTTAATTTTAATTGTAATAGGTTGTTCATTTTATGTTTTCCAATTTTAATAAAAGTGACTGTTAACTTTGAGACGCAGTGAGCTAGCTAACACGCTGCTGTCCCCAGAGCCTATTGCTATGCTAGTGAGTGGGTTATTTAGCTATTAGTTAGTATTTTTAAAGCACTTATTGTGTTTATTATTATTTTTATAGTGTTATCTTTATGTTGTATTTTATGTATAAGACCAGACCATAGACTATATATACATAAATGGACATAGCTAACCTGCTAGCCGCCAGGAAGTGAGCATGGGCGCTCTTCCGGCTCCATCAACTGTGGCTTCAATTCACTTACTATTGAAAAAATGTGGCCCCTCTCTGTGTAACATGATCCTGACCTTTTTATTTTGCTAATTTGCCCATAAATCAAGATATGAGTATTAATAAGACAAATCCGGCACCTTCTTTCCTCAAGGTCGCTCTTGCTAGTGTTAGCAACTGGTTTGATTGACAGCATTGCCAAGCGTCTGCTCTCTGCTAAACCAGTAGAGCGGGCAGAAAGGAGCGATACCTCCAACAGCCTCGCTCCAGATTGGTTGTATGGTTGCTATGATACTCATGATTGAAACTTGACCCTAAATTGACCCTTATAACCACTAACCTCGATGAGCTTCATTCGACTGGAGCTGAACGAATGGGTGACGTCACACTCGCTTAGTCCACGCCTTTATACTGTCTATGGGTCAGACATTGAGGATTAGCCTAGTAGTGGTGTGTGACGTAAGCTCATGAATCATACTTGTCCCTATATCAAATAATGCAGTAGCCGTGTAGTTATCGTTTGTGTTGCTAATGGCGCTGTAGTACTGTGTCCATATGTGTGAGGCGACGGTGTAGTCTACTTGAGTGAGGTATCAGGTGTCTGCTCTGGAGATGTGGCCGTTGTGTAACTTCAGACAGATGCTCTAATGGCATTGATTTGGTTCACGTTGGGGAAACACATACTGTCCAATGGATTTAATCAATTCATATGTCGCTTTAACAAAGACGTTATCGATAAACTGTTAAAGCAGACCTTTTATGCACATCGACTTTTTAGAGCTTTTAACCGTTTTACACTCTCACCATTTACTCACCCAAAATTGTATTTGGAGTGATTTGTGCAATATTTAATCACTGAAGACGCCATATTGCTGATCAACTCCTGGTTTTACCAATACACACCCACTGCTCTGTTCTCCAGTTTTATTTTCTTAATCGGTGATACTCGTTGGACTCACTATGTTTGTGATGACGTTTACGGTGACTCCAGCTCCTATTGGGCACAGCAGTTTTCTAACGTGGAAGTGACCGGACTTGTTTCTTTTATTAAGTCGTTTTAGATGAATATTGCGATTTAAACTGTGCAAATTATAACATAATGATCCAAATGTGCCATAGATTCTCACTATAGAACAGACACAAGCACAATAGCTGTGATTTAAAACATGTCTTGTCACAAATGGATGTTTTTATAATATAAGAGATAACCAAATATATTCTTTTATGGAAAAAAGTTGGCAACTTAACATCTCTAAAAGCTAATACTAATATGCAACAATAGAGAAGCATAAGAAACTTTTGCCTTGCCTGAAATGTTCCACTGTAAACTCATCTATCTTGCATTTATTGAATTACAGGTGTTTTTATTGCTCGAAAATACCTTAAAAACATGCATTCTTACAGTCAGCAGACTCGCATCTCCACAGATCTGACATGTAACTCGGCCTGGTGGTGTCACTAGTTGTCTTCAAGTTGTTTAAAAGGCTCATTCTTTTCTGATCTGTTATAATGTTGTTTCCTCATCAAAAACATACCCTACATATTTAGGCTGAGTTCTCCACACACTCTAGAAACACTCTGTTCCACCTTGTGATGTCATACGGTAATACAGGAAGTGCTCCACTGTGTTTTTAAACACCACACACCTTCATGAGAATCATTTGGATGATTTCAGATCTGGAATTGCCAATCTCTACTGAACAAAATGTAAAAAAAATTGCTGTTAACTCTACCACTTCATGACATCGCAAGGTGGAACGGAGCATTTTGAGCTTTGGAGATGTAGACAAACGAACAACAACGGATTATTCAAACATGTGTTAATGAAACAAACCCCACTCCAGGTAACAACACTCTTAACACGACATAAATCTCACAAAAGTCCATTTTGCGTAATACAGGATCTTTAACGCCATATTGCGCGACGTATTCCAGACAAAGCGCTAACATCTCCATGGAGACGAGCAGATGGCCCATACTCTCCGTCAGTTTAACTTATGGTGACATCTATTTAATTAAAAATGGATGTACAAAAGTGGAAGTGATATCATTTGAAACGCAGCGAATGTCCTCGTGAAACTTGGGCAGATCTGTATAATATGGCGTAGTCTTATTGCGAGGAGGAGCTGCTCAGATGGCTCTGTTGACTGAGGCTGGCAGACCCACTGTCACTGTTGGGAAAACAAACAGTTGTGTTCAGACCCAACACAACTGCTCAAGTCAGGGAGGAAGAAATGCATGATGGGAAAGGGAGGAAAACGAGTGTGTGTGTGTGTGTGTGTGTGTGAAGGGGGGATGGGTGGTGGTGGTAAGATAAGATATGGAGGCAGAGTGGTTAGCTTTTCTCATTTTTCTGTCTATTCAAGTTGTGTGGCATGTGAGTTATGTAACCAGGAAGGAAACGTTGGTAGATGGTAGAGTTGTAACGATGCTAAAATTCAAACTCAATTTCGATACTAAGGAATAGACTCAATGCTTAATAACGATCCCAATACCATGATGATAGTTAAAAAAGAAAAAAAAGAAACACTCTCTCTTTAGACCACATGTGTCAAACTCAAGGCCCGGGGGCAAAATGTGGCCCGCCATGTCGTTTTATGTAGCCCAACAAGGTAAATTAAAATGTATGATTGTCTTAAAATGTCAGTATATCAGGAGATGCATAGTTACACAGTCATATTTTTTACATCTATGCAAATTTGAGAGCAACCATTTTGCTGATGTGGCCCTCGTTGAAATTGACATTTGAACAGCCCCGTGCTTTAGACAATAGAATGTGATTTTCAACATTAAATGGTAGTACTTTCTGTATTTCCATGTGGCCTTATATCTGTGTAATCCCTCAGTGTCCAGTAGGTCCCATAGTGGTCCATGGTCTTATATTTATTCTGATACATCTCAAGATCGTTCAAAAGCTGTTCAGGAAAGGTTCTGACACCAGTTTTACTATCAAACTAGCTCATTTTAAACAGTTTGCTAAAGTTATTCCTCATTTTGTTCATTCCAAGCATCCAAATTAATCACCTCGATCAGTTGTGTTTTGTTTCATTCATGTTTAACGCACAAACCCTGCATATTTAGGCTGAGTTCTTCTCTCAAACTTTTATACAAAACTCATCAGTATCGGTACGGTACAGATATTGTGATATTTGTTATAGTATCTGTTAGTATTGGATCGAAACAGTGGACCCTCCACCAGAAAAGTTACATAGTGCACCTTCAAAGGGCCCATATTTATGTAGTTTCCTCTTCACAAACAGACCTGGAGTTGTGTTTTGTGTCAGTTATACATGTTTAACACACAAACTCAGCATCTTTAGTTCTTCTCCCAGACTGAAAACACTCTGTTCCACCTTGTGATGTCATGCAGTAATTTTGAGCTTTGGAGATGTAGACAGACTAATAATAAATGTTACTCAAACACATGTGAATGAACCAAAACACAGCTCCAGGTCTGTTTTTAAGGAGGTAACAACATTATAACATGGCTTAAAGTTCACACGAGTCAGTTTTACATAATAGAGGACCTTTGAATTAAAAATATTTGCCCCTTTAACATATTATAACTGCACGTACATTCCTCATATGTTTTTCTCCCAATAGAGACACGTTATCAATCTGGTCCAAGCTTTCATAAATGTGCAGACAAAGCGCTGTGCTCGGGTCTGGAGTGAGCGTGCCCCGCGGCGCTGTTGGCTCTATCACTCACCTGTCGGCCATGATAGAGAGACCGCTGTGCTTCACCTGACGGAGGCGCGATGAATGGTCTGCTAACTGGATATGATGTAAACCCAGTGTCTGCAGAGGACTGACGCGCCATTATTCACAAACGCTAATGCTAACAGGCTAGGAGTGTAAAGGGGATTTAGCATATGTTTATTTAAGCACTTTAGATTTGTGGCTTTAGAATTGAAAACATGTTCTAATCGTGACTTTTTTTTATTTGTAATGTATGTTTTGATATAGAATTTTGTTCATACTCTGAGTTCAATTCACTTTCTATTGAAAAACTGTCGCCCCTCTCTCTGTAACTCCTGCTGTCAGGCTCATCGTTTTGGTCTTAAAACGTTCGTATCAACCCGCTCTATGCTTTTATTACATCCGTTATTGTGACCGTAAATCAACGATATCAGCATTAATAACAGACCAATGACCTGCTGTCTTTCGCAGAGGTCACTCCCGCTAGTGTTAGCAACAGGTTTGATTGACAGCGTTGCTACGTGGGTGTTACCTTCAACCACCTGGCTCCTGATTGGCTCTTTGGTTACTATGATACTTGCAGTTAGAATTCCAAAAATGGGACTTTTCTCCAAATTTGCCCCTATAACTGCTAGCCTGGATGAACAGTTAGCTATGGTTGATGTCACATTCACTTAGTCCACTTCTTTATACTGTCTGTGGTTCAGACCGAGTTCTGTGAAGGTGTGAGGTAAAAACTCTTACATTTACCTGATTAATGATTATAATAAAAATGCATTGGATTTATGTAGCACTTTTCACCCAAAGCGTTTCATGTTGCATTATTTACAGTATTCACTCCATACTACAATTGTTGCCAGATCTGCCCTGGGATAGGCTCACCCAATACATTCATACTCAGCAAAATCGGTGAAGTGTCTTGCCTAAGGACACAACAATAACAACAACCACTAGAGCCATATAGGAGCAGACTAGAGGCATATTTTATTTATGGTATTATTTTTACATGAAACAACATTATTACAAGGTGAAATCTCCGAAAGCAAATAAAAAAAAACACGTCGTCTTCAAAGTTTTGGACAAAAAGCGCGTGAAAAGAAGTGCTGACCGCGCTGCTGCTGATGAGGATGGGATAAAAAACAATATGGCGCTAATCTCCAAATCGCCGCTGATTCCGGAGAAACGCTCTGTGTGAAGCTGCTGACGTCGGCCGATGCCACTCGATAACGCGGGTCTATGATCGAGGCGTGTTTTGTGTGAAGGGAGAAATAATTGGCATAACAAAAATGTAATAAAAGATAAATAAGAGAAACATGAACAAATCTTAAACTATTATGAAATCATTAGTTCAGTTAATACATGGAAATCTGATATAGCTGGAAGAAATTCTGGATTTGTATTATTATAATTTTTAGGAGCACTATGTAACTTTTCTAGTGTGGGGAGGTGTTATTCCTTTGCCCAGGATGTTCCACAGTATGGCATTAAACCATTATTATCCATCTTGTGTTTATTCAGTTGCATTTGAGCGAAAACAAAACATTCTTTCTTCCTTTAGTAAAGATTTGTTTTCTCTGTTTCGGCTACTTCCTTCCTCAAAAATGTCACGTGATGGTGTAGTGACATGTCTTGTTGGCTGCTTTACGTTTTAGTGGAAGCTTACGCCCCCTACTGTCTGACGCCGTGTCCAGGACTATATATCCCGTGTGTGTGATAAGGTGAACGCTCCCTTGTCTTGATTCATGCTCCTTGGACCTCGTTTACAGCTCTCGATGGCCTCTCTGAACCAGTGGTGGGATTTGTCACTGCTGCTCTTGTAGAGATAGTACATACACTGCCTGCCCCCTCAAAAAAAGTTGCCACCTGGATTTAACTAAGCAAATAAGTACTGGGGTTGCTGCAGTTGGTCAGGTCGAGGTTCAGCAACAGTCTGTGCTCAAAGAATGAGGTCAGCTGACACCTGAATATACTGAATGACCAGGTTATTCCATCAATGGATTTTATCTTTCCTGATGGCACGGGCATATTCCAAGATGACAATGTCAGGATTCATCGGGCTCAAATTGTGAAAGAGACGTTCAGGAGCATGAGACATCATTTTCACACATGGATTGTCCACCACAGAGTCCAGACCTTAACCCCATTGAGAATCTTTGGGATGTGCTGGAGAAGCTTTGTGCAGCGTCAGACTCCACCATCATCAATGCAAGAGGTGAAAAATTAATGCAACACTGGAAATAAATCTTGTGACATTGCAGAAGTGAAATCGAAACAATGCCACAGCGAATGTGTGACGTAATCAAAGCTAAAGGCAGTACAACAAAATGTTAGAGTGTGTGACCTTTTTTTTTGGTGCCAATTTTTATTTTTTGGCCAAGTAGTGTAGCAGGAAAATCTGAAATCCGAATATCCAACCACTGCAAGAGGCAAAACCACCTCGTGGACTGGGACAATACCAGGGTCCGCGCTGAAATCAAGAAACATCAGAGCTGGATCAGAGAGGCCATCGAGGTCCAAAGATGGGGTCCAAGGAGCATGAATTGAGACAAGAGAGCGTACACCTTATCACACACGGGATGCGGTCTTGGGGAAGGCATTGGACAGTAGGGGGCGTAAGCACGTGACACTACAGGAAGTGAAACATGAAAAGTAGGTAAACGGTCTGACAAAAAGAATCACTAACTTTATGCATTCTCACAGTGAGCAGTGTCTCCTACAAGCTAAAATCTTCATATTAAAGAAAGTTTCAATGCATTTTATACAAAACTTATTGGAATCGGTACTAGACAGATATTGGCGATACTTGTCATAGTATCAGTTAGTATTGGATCGAAACAGTGGACCCTCCACCAGAAACATTACACAGTGCACCTTGAAAGGGCCCATATTAATCTCATTTCCTGTACACAAACATACCTGGAGTTGTGTTTTGTTTCAGTCACACATGTTTAACACACAAACTCAGCATATTTAATTCTTCTCTTAAATGGAAAACACTCTGTTCCACCTTGTGATGTCATGAGTTAATACAGGAAGTGCTCCACTGTGTTTTTAAACTCCAGGCATCTTCACTAGAATCATTTGGATAATTTCACTTCTGGAATTTCCAAACTGTACTGAACAAAAGGTAAAAGTTAGCAGTTAACTTGAAAACCACCACTACATAACATCACAAGGTGGAACAGAGCACTCTGAGCTTTGGAGGTGTAGATAAAACACAACTCCAGGTATGTTTTTGAGGAGGAAACAACATTATAACACGGCTAAAAGCTCACAAGAGTAATTTTTTGGCGTAATATATGACCTTTTTAATGTGTTAGCCTGGCTCCTTATAACTGTTCATTTTCTCAGTTTAAAGTCAACGCCATAGTCCGCTGTATTCCGTCCCTCGCCTCTCTCCCTCCGTTCCTGTGTTCACCTGTTTCAGAGCAGCAGTGTCCATATGAATGTTTAATGCCCTCCGCACGCCCACTCAGATCCCTCTCTCCACCCCCCCAGCCCCCCTACCCCCATGATCACAGCAGCACGCGGCGGCACGGGGGGGGGGGGGCACATACCTCGAGACACGCGCTCAAATCACCCAGAAGTAATGCCCCCGGTGGACGCGGTTGACGCTACAAGTGGGGCGTTTTTTTGTCGTTTTGTCGTTAATGCGTTCTATGCTCTGTTTGATCACGGCCTGGTTGACTTACCTAGCTCCAACAACGTGTGAAAATGAATCTTTTATTTACCCAGAGTGCCTTGCGTTATTTATGCAGCTGGGAAGTCGTAGAGTGTTAGAAAATGCAAGAGGTAAAAAAGACATTGATTTCAGTTTTGTTTTTGTTTTTTTTATTTATTGATTTTTGATTGGTTGCCATCATATTTAAAGGTCCCATATGACGCTATTTTCTGGTGTGTTATAATGTTGTTTCCTCATCAAAAACATACCTTGTTGCATTCACACCATAGACTGTATATATAAATGGACATAGCTGGCTCCAATTCACTTTACATTGAAAAGCTGTGACCCCTCGCTCTGTAACTGCTGCTGTCAGTCTCATCATTTTGGTCTTAAAATGTTCGTATTAACCCGCTCTACTTGATTCTGGTGTTTTTATGTCACTATTGAGTCCGTAACTGAATATATGAACATTAAAACCAGTCAAATCAGGCGCCTTCTTTCCCTGAGGTCATTCCCGCTAGCGTTAGCAACAGGTTTGATTGGCACCGTTTGCCCCTATAAGCGTCCACTCCCTGCTAAACCAGCGGTGTGGACAGAAAGGGGCGTTACCTTCAACAGCTTCACTCCGGATTGGCTCTTCGGTTGCTATGACACTCATGGAACTCGATCCAAATTAGCCGCTATAACTGCTAGCCTCGACGAACTTCATGACTGGAGCTTAACGCTATGGGTGACGTCACACTCACTCAGTCCCCTTCTTTATACATTCTGATTCACATATTTTTAACACACAAACTGTGCATATTTAGGCTGAGTTCTTTTCTCAAACAGAAAACACTCTGTTCCACCTTGTGATGTCATGTGCCCTTTGATTAATTCGGTAGTGAATCATGAATCATTCTTAATTAATTATCTGCCCGTTATGATTTCATTAAGTCTTTGTTCATACTGTATTAAGGCTAAGTATAGTGTTACCAATAATTGTGTAAGTTGCCAAATAGAAACATATCTTGCATTTTTATGTTACCAGTGCTATGAATGTTAGCCGATTACATGTGAGTGGATTTAGTGCACACTGCTCTGTAAACATGTGACCATATGCAGCTGGAGTATTGAAATGTTGCAGTGTGCTTTATGTAATTTTGTGTATTCAGCTCATAACGTTTGGCGGTATAAAACTTGAATGTGAATGATTGTCTAAGGATACAGCAACTTAAAGGTCCTATATTACTCAGAATTGACTCTTGTGACCTTTAAGCCATGTTATAATGCCGTTAGCTCCTCCAAAACCCGTCTAGGTATGTTTGAATAAGGCTGCATTATTAGTCTGTGTAGCGCAAAATGCTTCGTTCCACCTTGTGATGTCATGAAGTGGTCATTTTCAAGTTAGCAGCAACCTTTTACCTTTAGTTCAGTAGAGTTTGGAGTTCCAGGACTGAAATTATCCAATAAAGGGTGTGTAGAGTTTAAAAACACAGTGGGGCGCTTCCTGTATCACCACATGACATCACAAGGTGGAACAGAGTGTTTTAAATATGCAGGGTTTGTGTGTTAAACATGTGTGAATGAAACAAAACACAACTCCAGGTCTGTTTTGTGATGAGGAAACAACATTATAACTGATCAGAAAATAGCGCAATACAATACTTCATTCCAACTTTCAAACATGCCTGATTTGTCCTTCTCTAATCAGTGACGAAAAATAAATAACGCCGCAACAAGTTGTTTCACACTGTAATTTAAAGTCTCCGTACCTGATTTTTACCGTCTTCAAAACATGAATAGAACGGAAGTAGTTCATTTTAAACAGTTTGCAGTCGACCAAAGTCACTCCTCACATTTTGAACAACCATGATGAGTTTATAAGCGCTTTTCACGTCTCACATTTCCGAGATCAGCGCGGAGTTTTGCAGCGACGGTAATGCTAACAAAAATGTGCATGCTAAGGTGCACTTCCTGATTATCTGACATTAAAATGCTTTGTAATTAGATGCAAACAGCCCACAAGATCTGCGTATATAATATATCTACTGGGTCTGCTGAATTCTACGTTAGAAAAAAGCGGTGTCCAATACGAGCTGACGTCGCCATAAACGTCATCACTGCAGATCAAGCTAGCAAGGCGGCAAATTTGTAGTTCCAAGATGATTACGCAACGCTGCTGAGTCCTACATGTATCAACAATTAAGAAAACAAAATTGCAGAACGAAGAAGCACGTACGTCATAGTTGAGGTGAAAGCGTGAGTTGATCGACAAAACAGTGTCTTGAAAATAAGCGATTAAAGATTACTCAAACATGCACGAATCGCTCCAAAGAGGGTAAATAAGAAGGAAAAAACATGGTAACATGGTTAAAAGCTCTGAAAAGTCCTGTTTGCAGAAAATGTTTTTATTGAAGCACTTTACCTTTGAAAAATGTTATAATTGTGACTTTTTTGATTCGCAGTGTATGTTTTGATATAGGATTTTGTTCATACCGTAGACTGTTTATATAAATGGACATAGCTAACCCGCTAGCTGCCGCGTTCCAAATAGGAAGTGACCATGAGCGCACTTCTGGCTCCACCGACTCTGGCTCCAATTCACTTTCTATTGAAAAACTGTCGCTTCTCTCTCTGTAATTGCTGCTGTCAAACTCGTCGTTTCGGTCTTAAAATGTTCGTATTAACCCGCTCTACATGATCCTGGTGTTTATTTATTTCGCTACTGTGTCCGTAAATCAAGATATGAACGTGAATAACGGACAAATCAGACAAAACATAAACTGCAAATCTAATCGCGATCGCAGCACTTGTCAGAAAGACATGTCCGGCTCTACCCACACAATCTTACCACCGTCTTTTGTCTGGAGTGAATGAATTATACAGTGTAAGTATTTTTGAGCGTCCATAGACCCCTCGCATAAATCAGACGTAGACTCTTTCCCTGCAGATGAATGCTCGTGCCCTCTCATACATTCACACTGACACATCTAAACACACTTACGTCGTACCTGATGTATTTGCGCGAACCCGGCCCTTTGTCAGGTCTCCTTCATCTGTCTGTGCTCCGTCCTTGACTCCAATCACTCCACGACCAGAGTATTTCATTTATTACACTCACCCAGGAAAACCGAGCGCGTGTCCCCATTGTCTTTGCTCAGAAAACGTAGTTAGAACTGATGTACGACCTAAACGTATAACGAACATTTCATTTAAAGTGACAGGTGTTCAAGTTTCTTTGGACTCCGACTTGGTTTGATGGGATAGGATCTGTCGTTATTATATTGATCGTAGTTTTACATCAAGTAAGTGGCAGTTTGTGGAAAAAAAGTTGAGAAGAAAAGTTCAGAAATACAGGAAGCAGCGCTGCATTTGAAACAGAATCCCTCTACAACACGGAAAACTCCATCCATTTTACACACAAGACAGTTTAAACCTTCATTTAACAAAATAAATGTGTTCTTATTTATTTGCGTTAATCTAAGCGAAACTATTGTGTAATTTGCGTTAACATTATGGTTGCTAGGTAAGGAATTACCTCTACGTAGGTTCATAGACTGTACATGTAAATGGAAATACACTGCCTGGCCAAAAAAAAAAAAGGTCACACACTCTAATTGTAAAGCTTCTCTAATGTCACAAGATTTATTTCTATCCAGTGTTGCATTAATTTTTCACCAAGATGTTGCATTGATGATGGTCGAGTCTGACGCTGCACAAAGCTTCTCCAGCTCATCCCAAAGATTCTCAATGGGGTTAAGGTCTGGACTCTGTGGTGGACAATCCATGTGTGAAAATGATGTCTCATGCTCCTGAACCACTTTTTCACAATTTGAGCCCGATGAATCCTGGCATTGTCATCTTGGAATATGCCCGTGCCATCAGGAAAGAGAAAATCCACTGATGGAATAACCTGGTCATTCAGTATATTCAGGTGTCAGCTGACCTCATTCTTCACTGAACCTTGACCTGACCAACTGCAGCAACCCCAGTACTTATTTGCTTAGTTAAATCCAGGCGGCGTGTTTTAATTTTTTTGATCAGGCAGTGTATGTACGACCTCTACAAGAGCAGTGTTGAACGCGACAAATCCCACCACAAACCGCAAACGAGGTTCAAGGAGCATGAATCAAGACAAGGGAGCGTATACCTTATCACACTAACAGGCTAGGAGTTTAGCCTACGTTTACTGCAGCACTTAACCTTTGTGTTTTTAGAATTGAAAAAAATGTTATAATTGTGACTTTTTTGATTTGGGATGTATGTTTTAATATAGAATTTTGTTCATACCATAGACTGTATATATAAATGGACATAGCTAACCTGCTAGCTGCCACGTTCTAAATAGGAAGTAATTATGGGTGCACTTCCGGCTCCATCGACTCTGGCTTCAATTCACTTTCTATTGAAAAACCGTGGCCTCTCTCTCTGTAACTGCTGCTGTCAGACTCATCATTTTGGTCTTAAAATGTTCGTATTAACACTCTCTACATGATCCTGGTGTGGATTTCGCTATTGTGTCTGTAAATCAAGATATGAACATTAATAACAGAAAAATCAGGCGCCTTATTTCCCTGAGGTTGCTCCTGCTAGTGTTAGCAACAGGCAGACACCTCTCATTCAGTGTTTTTTTTTTTCTTTCTTTTTTTTACTTTATACATTTTAGATACAGACATCAAATATATGAAGTAAGACGTATGGAATTATGTAGTTAAAAAAAAACAAAAAAAAAACAAACAAAACGTAAATAACTGTAATAATAAATAACTGTAGTATATAATATTTTTCGGCAAAGCAAAGAGGGTAGCAGCAGGTAATTTGAGGATTTGAACATACAATATAAATACATAGCTCCACATATTTTACTTCATATATTTCATGTTTTCTGTCTATATAAAACGTAGTAAAAAAAAATTATAAAAAATGTAAAAAATGCAAAACAAAACAAGAAAAAACACTGATTTAACCTTTCAAAACATCTGTCAGGAGCAAACCAAGCCACCGTCACCCTCCACCACATCACATCTGCCTAATGAAACAGGCGGAGAATCCAGGAATACATTTATACTCCTCTCTCTCTCTCTGGACCTCTCTCTCTCCGGCTCATCCCTCTCTTCCTGGCTCCTGCTCGCTCGCTCTCGCTCCCTCTCTCTCTCTTTTTTTTTTTTTCTCCCAGAATGCCTCACTGCTCACCGCTGCAGCAGGGCCAGAGATGACATGTGGACACTCAGTGAATTGCCAATCACCACCGAGCGAGCAAGCGAGCGGACGAGCGAGCAAATACCAAGCAGAGAGAGGAAGAGAGAGAGGGAGAGAGGGAGAGAGGGGGAGGAAGAGAGCGGGATATGAGGAGGAAGATACAGCAGGGAGAGTGAGGGGAAGAGATAGAAAGCAAAGAGAGAGGGGGTGGAGTGGACGAAGAGACGGGGAAAAGGGAGAGGGACGGAAAGAAAGAGAGATAAGAGGAAGAATAGAGCGAGGAGAGTGAGTAAGTGAAGCTAGAGAGGAGAGGGAGGGAGAAGGAGAGAGATAAGAGGGAGATACAGCAGGGGAAGAGAAGAAAGCGAGAGTGAGGGGAAGAGATGGAAAGCAAAAAGAGGGGGTGGAGAGAAAGAGAGAGAGGGGAAGAATAGAGCGAGGACAGTGAGAAAGGGAAGCTAGAGAGGAGAAGAGGAGAAGAGGAGAAGAAGGGAGAGGTGGGGAAGGGAGGGAGGAGAAAGCAGAGAAAAGGGGAACTAGAGAGACGGATAGCGAGAGAGAGAGAGCAATGGGGGAGGAGAGGAGAGGTATAGAAAGAAAGAAAGGAAGATGTGAAGAAATGAGGTAAGAGGGAGCAGAAGGGGAAAGAAAGAGGGAGAGAGATATAAGAGGACGCTAGAGAGCGAAAGGAGAAAGAGTAGAGGAGCGGAGTTGGGAAAAGGGAGAGGAAGAAGAGATAGAGAAAGGTATGGGGGCGAAGGAGAGAGAGTGGAGAGACGGAGGGGGTGAGGGAGGGGAGTTTGACGCATCTCCTGCTGCAACCACGGTCTTTTTTTTCCTACATTAAAGATTAGAGAACTGCAGAGAAGCACTACGCGGAATACTGGATGTGACCCCCCTCCCTCTCCCTCTATCCCTCTCTCTCTCACTCATTCGCTTCCTCCATCTCGCTCTCTCCCCCCTCTCCGCACAAACACAACCCCCGCTCGCTCCCTCTCCCTCCCTCCTTCTCTTTCCTTTACCTACTGCACACCATACTAGGAGCGCAGGAAGGCGAATCAATAGCCACAAATTAATCACTCTGCTTCAGGGCTGTCCGAGGAGAGAGAGAGAAGAGAGGGAGGAGAGAGGGAGATACAGAGGGAGTGAGAGAGGAGAGATAGAGAGGAGAGAGATAGAGAGGGAGTGAGAGAGAAGAGAGAGAGGGAGGGAGGAGAGAAATACAGAAGGAGTGAGACAGGAGAGAAAGGGGGAGGGAGGAGAGAGATAGAGAGGGAGTGAGAGAGAAGAGAGAGAGAGGGAGGGAGGAGAGAGATACAGAGGGAGTGAGAGGAGAGATAGAGAGTGACGGTGAGAGATAGAGAGAGGACAGAAGAAGAGAGAGATAGTGGAGAAAGAGGTGATTGGTAGAGGGAGAAATAGAGAGAGAGAGAGCAAGCGAGGGGTTGAGTGAGAGACAGTTAGAAACAGAGGGAGTGAGAGAGAGGTGATTAGAGAGGAAAGATAGTGAGAGGGAGAGGTAGAAGAGAGGAGAGGAGAAGAGGGTGAGAGAGAGGGAGAGGAGAGAGAGTGAGGAAGGGAGGAGAGAGGGAGAGGAGACGAGGGAGAGAAAGGAGAGGAGAGAAGGATAGAGAGAGAGAAAGGAGAGACAGGTAGGGAGGAGAGAGGGAGCGAGAGCGGAGAGGGGTAGAAGAAGAGATAGACAGAGCGAGAGAGGAGTAGAGGAGCAACAGAGACAGAGAGGGGAGAGAGGAGTGGGGGAGATAGAGAGGGGAGGGTGTGGGGTGAGTGGGTGGCAGTGGAGGGGGCTTGTTGTTATAAACGAGTGACCAGAGTGAGTGATGTGAGCGGAGAGCAGGGTCGGTTTTATTTGGTCTTTAAACAATTCAAATCATGTTATGATCAAATGAGATAAAAATGGCGTCATATCTTTACACACATGTGACGTGTTTCTGTGTTTTTACCAGTGGTGGAACGTCGCCAAGTAAAAGTAGTAAAGTAATGTAAAAATCTGTGTACACTTTAAGTACATTTTAAAGTGTAGAGGTTTTACTAGTACGTATCTGTACTTTTTACTCCACTACATTTTTAAACTGGACTGAAAAGTAAAAGTATTTTTTATTATTCTGTGAACAAAAATATACAAATAAAAACAGAAAAAATGACAGGTTCTGTTGTTTCTGTTGAAGAAAATTCAGCAAAATCTTTATCATCATCACTACATTTGACACTTTATTAGACCTCAAAATCTGCGCAAAATACTTTTACTTGAGTAGATTTTTTCCTGTGACTTTTTTCTGTACTTATTCCACCAGTTTTTAATATATACAGTATTACAGTTGAAGATATTTGTTCTTTTATTAACAGAATGAAAATATATAAAAAACTTTATATATATACACTATAAAAGTTTAACTTCCCATAATCTTCCTAATGATGTTTGAAATGAACAGAGCTGGGTAGTACTCAGTTACATTTACTCGAGTACCTTTTTTAAAGACATTGATTGATTCATTATTTCATATTTTATCCTTCAAAATACATTCACTTCAAATCATAAATCAGATGTTACGTCCCGACAGTTACTCTTTAAGTTACTCGAGTATTTTTCCCAAATACTCTTAATTCAGTAATTTCTTGGACCAATACTTTTTACTTGTACTTGAGTAATATTATTTGAAGTAAGGTTACTCTAGAAATTAAATACCCTGTACTGTAACTGCATGTAACATTTGTGGTAGAGAGACTTTCTCGTCTCCATGGAGATGTTGTTTCTTTACCTGGAATGTTTCACAGTATGGCATTATTAAAAGCAGGTGATGCCAGCAAGGCCAAGTTACAGGTCAGATCTGTGCAGAGGCGACGCTGTTCACTGTAAGAATGCACGTTTTACTAAGCAATAAAAACACCTAAATGTAAAATAAGAAACGCATAATATATGTTTAATGCCATACTGCGGAACATCTTCATAGTGACATACATAAACATGAATTAGAGTTTGCACATGTGTGAGGTTGGTACTCCAGTTCTTATGAGACTGTGAGACTGTATACTCCTTGTGTTCATATACTCGTGTGTTTTGGCGAGCGGTCAGGGCGCCGCCGCTTGGGGCCGTCTCATTTTGATGACATCAGTCACTTTGTGAGAATACTTAGCAATCACATTTATCGACGGCGCTGTCCAGGCCTGTTCGAGTCATGTGTGTTTGAGTAATGCCTGCGCTCGAGACAGGTCCAGAAGTGCCACACACAGAGGGGGAGTACTGTGTCCTCCTGATGGTTTGGTCCGGTTTATGTCCTGCTCGTGTTGTTGTCGTATGCGGCTCCCGGCTCCCGGCTCTCTTGGAGTTTACCTCACGTCCCCTTTAGTGGGACTTGGCACTGTAAAAGCCATCAGGCTATTAGAGCTCACAGAAATGGGATTCATATGCAGTGGGTTGGTGCTCAAAGATCTGCAGTGGAGCTGTTTACCTGGTTTAATCCTGAGTTAGACCGAATTTAGACCTGGTTTAGTCCTGGTTTAGTTCTGGGTTAGAGGTGATATAGCCTGGATTCGATCCAGTTTAGTCCTGGCTTAGACCTTGTTTAATCTTCTGTTAGACCTAGTTTAGATCTGGTTTAGTTCTAGGTCAGACCTGGTTTGGTCCTGATTTAGTCTTGATCTGGTTAAATCCTGCTTTAGACCTGGTTTAGTGTTGGGTTGGAGTTGATATAATCCTGAATTTGATCCAGTTTAATCCTGGGTTAGATCATGTTTAATTATGGCCTGGGTTAGGCCTAGTCTATTCCTGGTTTCGTGCTGGGTTAGACCTGATTTAGTCACGGTTTAGACCTGGTTTAGTCCTGATTAAATCCTGGGTTAGATTTAATATAGTCCTGGATTACATCTGCATTGCATCTGGTTTAGACCTGGTTTAGTCCAGGGTTAGACCTGGTTTAGCTTTGACCTTGGTTGTCCCAGTGCAAATCAGGCACCTTCTCTCCCAAAGTTCATCCCACTAGCATTAGCAACAGGTTTGATTGACAGCGTTGCCAAGCGCCTGCTCCCTGCTAAACCAGTGGTGCGGGCGGAAAGGGGCGTTACCTTCAACAGCCTCACTCCGGATTGGCTCTTTGGTTGCTATGATACTCGCCGTCGGAAATCCTAATATGGAACTCGTCTCCAAATTGGCCGCTATAACTGCTCTAGCCTCGATGAACGTCATTTGACTGGAGCTGAACGCTGTGGGTAACGTCACACTCAGTCCACTTCTTTATACAGTCTATGATTCACAGATGACGTCACAAGCTGGAACACTTTTCCGTTTGAGAGAGGAACTCAGCCTAAATATGCAGAGTCTTTGTGTTAAACATGTGTAAATGAAACAAAACACAACTCCAGGTGTATTTGTGATAAAGAAACAACATTATAACGATCAGAAAATAGCACATATAGGACCTATATATAGCACATATAGCACCTTTGATATAAAGTAAGTTTTCCATAGGACTCTGTAGAGTTTTTCCAGCACAGAGAGACGGCCTTGCTTTTGCTCTCCTCGCTGTTATCTCTCCATAACCTTATCTGCCTGACTGCTGCTGAGCTCGGCGCTTTTCAGGAACAAGAGAAAGAACGCTATGAAATCATTTAAATGAAGTCAAAGCCGGGACGGAAATTTTGACAAAGAATCACAAAGTATGGAGAGGAACAGTTAGAAAGAATGGGAGTTTGTGTGGGCTGGTTTCATGGAGCTAACACTAATTTGCGTGAAAAATATATGAACAGAATAACAGACACGTTGAACAAATATAGGTTTTTTGAGTCGATAACCAAGACCAAGACAAGCGCTGAAGGGTTTAATAACCTCAAATCTATAATGAGGCAGGAAAGTGCATAGGCAGAGTATGTAGGACTGGCATGAATATGTTGTGCTAGATGGACGACCATAGACTGTATGAAGAAGTGGACTAAAGGAGTGTGACGTCACCCGTAGCGTCCGGCTCCAGACAAATGAAGCTCATCAAAGCTAGCGGTTATATTGGCGAATTTGAAGCCAAGATCCATATTTGGAATTCTGGCCCCGAGTATCATAGCAACCAAACAGCCAATCAAGAGCGAGGCTGTTGAAGGTAACGCCCCTTCCCATCCGCATCGCTAGTTTAGTAGGGTTGTGGGTGCCTAGCAATGCTGTCAATCAAACCTGTTGCCAACGCTAGGTGACCTTGGAGAAAGAAGGCTCGATTTGTTATTAATGTTCATACGTTGGGTTACGGACACAAGAGCGAAATAAAAATCCCAGGATCATGTAGAGCGGGTTAATAAGAACCTTTTAAGACCAAAATGATGAATCTCGACCTAGAAAAAGACCGAACAGAAGATCTATGCTCGCCTGGGATACAGAACACACACTTCTTCAAGACGTTACAAACATGTGAGTCTGGTCATCAGTGAATCTGCCTGTTTTTAGATGAGCGTGATTGACAGGTGGATTAGCCAATCAGGGACATGGGTCTGTTGGTAGTTGAAAAAAAAAAAAGTTTTTTTAAATGATAGTTGACCAATGAGCTGCTTCGTTTTACATGTGTCACTGAAATAATATGATTGGACGATCACGTTTGACTGTGTTTGAGAAGCGATGGAGAGAGTGGAGACCAGGCTGATATCAAGCTGTATAGAAAATAAGGAGAACATGCAGGATTATATATTGTGCTAGATGGAAGGAATGTCAAACTCCCAGATGAGGGACAAGTGCCAGATTCACTTATCGATCACACTGTACTTTGCCGTGAAATATGCAAAAGATAAACTCACAAATGTCAGACCTGAACCTGCATTAAATATTATTGCCCTATAGACAGTTGCGATGTCATCTGAAACTTAGCAATTGATACTGTGCAGCTGATCTCAACATTCCCTGGGGGTGTGATGCTAACCGGGGGCACTGCTCTGTCTGAAGGTCTAGTACACAATCTAACCAGAAGGAGCGGACTTAGTTGGTACTACTACAGGAGAGCTGATTTGTGCTGTTAAACAAGTCTATCTCACATAAAATTACAGTCACAAGCTAGCTAGCATTGTACAACAGTTTTTCAGTTAGTCACTCATCTTTTTGTTGAAAATCTGAAACGACTGACAGGAAGACCAAAGATACAGAACTTGGGGAACAGTTTAACAATGTTTATTTACAGCTTGAAATATGCAAATGAAGGTAGAGTGATAAGATAGTTGAGAGCGGGTTTGTGTGCAGTAGTCCTTGAGTAGATCGTGGGCAGCGGGGTCAGAGACGAGGCGAGCCGTACCGGAAGAGGCGAGCTGAGTCAGGAGGTGTGAGGTTCGTACCGGTCGTGGAGAGCTGGGTAGGAGACAGAGGAGCTGAGCGGGTCTAGGGAGCGGGATCTGACGAGGAGCAAAAACATCCAACTTAGAAAAGAGTAGCAAAATTCAAAAACATGAGACTAAGCCAAACAGAGCGTTGAGTGTCAGGTCCTGGCTCCCTTTGTCCTCCCCAGGTGCAGCTTGATTGGGAATTAGTTGCGCAGGTGTGCATAGGAGGAGCCCAAACCTCCGCCCAGCACAAGGCTCTGACACAGAAGCGAGGGGGAAAACGGCACAAAACACAAGGCAGACTGGGATCTTGACAAAATCAAACTCCTAAACAGGACCATGAACACTCAGATTGATCACTGTTTAAATCCATTTTGTATTTTTTGTTCAGTTTTCAGACTGTCTTAAACATTTTTGACAGTGTTTTCTCATGTGTGCATCGTGTCACTGGGCTATCTGCTGAAAATTTCACCATAGAGATACATGTAGTGCACCCTCAGCGCGATATCACTGCAAAGTATGTATAAATCTGACCCTGTGGACAATATATATGTCACCCAGCACCACGACATCTTACCTTGTTCTTTTCTTGTTCGTGTTCAACTCTCCCATTGAATTGAAATGGGGCTTTCTGTTTTGCGTCACTGGTGCCTGTCCCATTCTCGAGCTGTGAAGAGGGAGTGAGGGAGTTTTGATATAAATGTCATAATTAGTGAATGAATTAAAAGGAGTTAAAATATGCTTGGTGCCGAAAGAGCAGCTGGGTCCCGGGTGGCCCCAGAGTGACGGCTGCTTTCTGCTCCTCTGTGTCTGTGCTCGGCTCTGACTGACAGGCCAGACTGAAGAACTCAACACGCAAGCAATGTTTCAGAGAGACACTTTCACTCCACGTACTACTGCCATTTATGAGCTGCCAAAACAATATGAATATACGGGCAGGTGTGCGATCTTTAAAATGGTAAAAAATAGGCAGAATTCTTGTGAAAAATGTTGGAAATCAGATACTAATTGATACTCAAACTGTTATTAAAACTAGATAGTCATTTGAGCAGGTATTAATGCAAAAAAAAAAAAAAGTCCCATTCATAGGACAGAAATGAACCTTTTCTGAAGCTTTAGAATGATCTTGAGCTGTATCAGAATAAGTATAAGACACATAGACTAGTACACGCCCATGGACCACTATGAACCTACCTGGACACTGAAGGATTGCACAGATATAAGGCCACATGGGAATAGAAAAGAAAGTGCTACCATTTAATGTTGAAAATGACATTCTATCGTCTAAAGAAAGAGTGTTTGAGTCTGTTTCTTACTACCAAAATTGAGTTTACAACACTATTGGGCAGTATTGATTGAACCAGAATTACAATTTGAATATTAAATTAGCAACTCTTACCAAAGGTTGCAATTATTGAGGTATTAGAATGAGCTCCACAAACAAAAACAAAAATACTTTTCCTGGGATACAGTACACACACTTCTTTAATACCTCTGGTCACCTGTGAATCTGCCTGTTTTCAAATGGGCGTGATTGACATGGGACATGGTTCATCTGTATCAAAAAAAAAGAAAAAAAATATGAGGGGGGCCTGAAAAACATGGTGGTTTTCTGCAGGATCAGTGAGCAAAGCCTAAACTCTGTTAATCTGAGATGAGAGAAGTGTGATTTTATTTGTAAACCAGAGGTGACCAATGACCTCCTTCGTTTCACATGCATCAGTGAAATAAACAGATCTGATTGGACGATCGTGTTTGACCTTGAGACGCGGGATGTGGGGACCAGACTGATATCAATCTGTATAAAAAGAGACATCATTCTGGATCTGCAAGTCAAAAATCTACGTTGTTTTTGTGGGGAAAAATTTGACTGTTGAGCAAATATATTCTGAGATTCTATGATTTTTGTAGTTTCGTCTATGTGCTTTTATACTTGTTCTGATACAGCTCTAATTTTGTTACTAATTTCAGTATTGATTAATATCTGATACTTTTAACAACCCTAGTCCATGGTTTATTTTGGTCTTTGTGTCAATTCTAGTTTTAACCCTTTAAACCTGTTAGGCGTGTTCTTATCAAAATGACGACTGGATTCGATCAGTTCAAATCTTAAAAGTTTATTCCCCTCACAGTTACAATCTAATACAGGACCCGGGGTCATATGATCTATCCCTCGTGTGTGCAGCAGGCGGTCTGTCTGCTTTTCCCTGGCCCCGTAACATAAAAATATAACATGAAACATGAATATGCAAATATTATGTTGAGTAGGTTGTCGCCCAGGTTCCTCCCTTCGGCCTCGCTCATCTCTCCGGGCTGCACCAGTCTATTTTTCCGGCCTTGAGTCTCATCCGACCACCCTGTAAAGGAGCGTCTACAGACCCCAACAGCCTTCCCCAATTCATATCACACAATATTGCTTTTAGCATAGTTTCAGTATTATCACAAGATGCTCCACTCTAGTATAAACATAGTGGCTGTCAGGCGACATGATTCACCTCCTACAATGTTGCCTTAACTCGGTTAAAGGAGTTTCTGCAAGGGACCAACTGTCTCCCATAATTCACGTTTTACCTTTAACCTAATTTCAGTGTTAGTAGATGTATTCAACTTTTAGTATGGTGCTTGTTAGACAACCTCCAAAAAGATACAACATTCAAAGAATATATAAATTCAGTATAAAAATGGTGATTACATAATAATATTCAAAACTTATATGATTTCAGTATCAAAAGATATATATGTATATGTGATGGCCCTAAGAAACTTTATTCAATCAATATGCATTCCATATTTTTGATATATGTATTTGTAATGCAACTTAGGAGCATTATTACTTGACATACCCTTCATTTCCCCCTTTTGACCTCTTCTAAGAGGTCACATCCCAGAGCAAGGTAACATCACGTGGCACCTGGTCCCCTCCGTCATCCTTCCTTCTCAACAGAGGATACTGTCCCCTCTGGTCCGGACGAACTGCAGTGCTAATGACCTTAAGACACAGAGCACGAATGCAAGGCACACAACAACATCTCACCAGTGCAAATATAACAAGCACGGCGACCAATGAAGTAACCAATGAGACAACCAGACCTTTCCATTTACCCAATACATTATTTAGCCACGTATTCATCGGATTTTCCACTCCAGCTGCATCGTGCATCTCTCTAGACAACATGCACAGTCCTTCTAGAGCCTTGGTCACCAACCCATCCGGAGCTGTGTTATTAGGAATAAAGGTACAACATTGATCGTTAAAAATATGACAAACCCCCCCTTTTTCTGCGAGGAGCATGTCTAGGGCCATTCTGTTTTGGAAAGGCTACCAATGATGTTGGGTGGAGCTGATCGGCCAAACCTTCTACTGCGTCCTTCGTTAAGTTACTGAACTAAGCCTAAGCAAATTATAGTAAATATAATTGATGGGGTCCACATTTTTGTTTGGGGTGATCGGGAAAATTGCAGCAATTAGAGGTATATTTTCAAAGCCGGACGCTATTTGGTCCGCTAAGTTAAATTCATCCAGGACCCCTCTAGGAATGCCAATAGCATCAATAAGTGGGGTTGTTGTGGTCCAGAAGTTCTGGCATTACTGAACGCTTAACCCTCTGAGGGTGGGGTAGAGTCTTATTAAGGTGTCCCCAGAGGGTGATGGGCATAATTAGCCGCACCATAGCACCAATGCCCGTAAATTTTGCCTTCAAATTGTACCTCAATTGCATGTCTCCGCACAGCCAATATAGATCTCCCCGTATTCTGGTGTAGGGCACTGGATTTGGAAGCTTCTGGAAGCTCTCCCCACTGCAAAGATTCATGATCGCCTTTAGTAGAATTGAAACAGATATGATTAGCTCATACTGGAGTGAACATTGGGGGCTGCACAGGCTTTTTCTGGAGAGGGTATAATTTGGACAAGTCAATACATATTTCATTCTCTTTAATGTTATTACTGTCAAATAGGTTCACCATACAATCATACCCATGATGATCGTCTAGGTGAATTGGCGCAGGGTGGGTCTTCAGAGTCGGTCTGGCCGATGAGCACACAATACAATCTGTAAAGTTAGTCACTTTGTATAGTTAACACTGGGGGGACAACCCCTTTTTTAACAGGGCATTTGGAATCTTGTAATAAACAACGGAAGATAAATCAAATTGGAATGTACTGGATGGCCCCTTGGTGTCCTGTATGGTCATTTTGACATACTTATCACATTCTGAGATTGACCGTGGGTCAAGTTTTAGGAGAATCTTTTCCACATTGGTTTGTACATGTTTTTGATTTGCTTCCCAGAGAAGGATGGCGAAGGCAACCAGCACACCCACAATCAATATCACTACAATTCCCCATTTCCCCCTTTTGCTTAGGGGGAGCTCCATGCAATCTAAAATAGCTGTGCGTGTGTGTGAGTGTACTTAACCTTCCGCCAGGACATATGACCAAACCATGTACAGGAAGGAGAGACCAAAGCCTAACACCACACCTGGAGTTTAAAACCGTCGAACGTCACCGGAGCAAACAAAAGACACCTATGGAAATATGTAAAAAGAGAACAAACAAACAAACACCAAAAATTCAAGGGTCCACCGGTCTGGTCTGTGTTAGATGAAATCACTTATGGCCTTTGCCTTCCAACCGGACAGCCCTGTCGGTGTGAGCAGTCACTCTGTATGGGCCAGTCCAGCATGATTCAGACCACTTATGAGACAGAACTTTCAGATAGACCTCAGAGGGTGGAGGCAGAGCAGCCTCCTTGGTGGACACCTCCAGCCGTTCTTCCGACACCTGAGAAGAAAAAACTAGATAACAGATGGCGCAATTGATTCCAGTATGGCTTGTACTGGAGATTTGGAAGGGGCTCCTCTTCCTGTGGTACCAATGTAGCCCCTGGCCCTGGCATCAAACGTCCAGTGAGCAAGTCATAAGGAGAGAAACCAGTAACTTTGTTAATAGACTATCTCACTGCCAGAAGAGCCAGGGGTAGGGCGTGGAGCCAATTAAGCCCTGAAGTAGAACAGATCTTAGCCAATTTGTCTGTTAAAGTGTTCAGCCCGTCCTTGACTTTCAGGATGATACACAGAACCAAATTTATGACACAGACCAAGCATTTTTTCAACCTTTTGAAGAGCATGGTCGTGGAAATGTGTACCATTATCAGACCTAATCAGAGCTGGAAAGCCATGAGTAGGAATATAATGATTAATCATGACCTTGATCACAGAAGAGTATCCTCGCGGTTCACAGAATAGGCTCCAGGTCAGATACATTCTAAGCTGTTTTTATTCAGTTTAGGTTAGTTTACCCTTACCAGTCACCAGGGGGTTCTCAGAGACTCTGGACCTGTTGGGAGAGAACTATAGACTTAAGTTAGTCAGTGCTTTGTAATCAAGACCTTATGAATTTGAAGATTTTTAAGGACACTTGTTTCAGGTTGGAGAGGAGTGTCCATCCTTTTCCTAATTAAGATCTCATGTAAAGAGAAATCAAGAATGCTGGCTGTGGATCACGTTGCCATCAGCGCTAATGGCAAAGCATCCAACCATGTCATTCTGGTAAAGTTCATGTTTTATTTCCCCATTTGCTCAAGTGATGAGGCCCCCCTCTATAAAATATAGCCATATGTAACAGTCTGTCAATTGTCAGGTGGTCTATTGTGACACTTATTTGTCCTGTTGGTTACATATTTGGTACATATTTGTCATATCTGTGCCAGTCCAAATACTGAGCTCGAGTCAATAACCTGCCAGTGTCTATCAGTTCTATTGAATGTTCAGTTGTTTGTACAGTGCTGGTGGTAAATCCCTTCTGTGCCTATTGAGAGGCATCAGTGTATATAAGATGCCATAATTACTGCCTAAACCATAACTGTCCTTTGTTAATGTTGTCCAGTTTAATGTTGTCCAGTTTAGCTGTATATTATATCAACTGCAACCTCCTCGTCCAGTTTAGCCTTAAGTTATATAACCTGCAACCTCCCCCTTTTTAACAACTTTATTTTATCTGATCAACATTCATATAATTCAAACCTTCATTCACAGCAATAATTTATTCTATTTGTAAATACTTAACATTATTTAAAACCAGGTTTTGATTAAGATTTAAATGGGACTTATTTCTTTCAGATTTTTCCTAGTGTTTAATTATCTTTAAATTTAGACACATTCATACTGCTGAACATTTTGTTTTTCATATGTCAGATGTATTGAAATGGCTTTATTGTGACTACCCTATTTAGTTGTTGTTGTTAGCTCAATTGTTTTACGAGCATTAAAAAGCCACTGTTTTATGTTCTGATAATATAATTCAGTTTAAAATACAAAGTTCAAACACATTCAGGAGCATTAACATTTTGATCTAATATAAAGTATCATAGTATATGAACTAAACATTTACACCAAACTATTTAAAGCCTTTCAGACCCCAGCGGTCTCAGATTTCACACATAATAAAGCTACATATTTCTCTTCACATTGGAAATTCTACTGTCTAAAAACTTTGGTTTCTAATTTTGTTAATTGTGGCCATTCTAAATGCCATTTCAAATGCGTTGCATATGCATTATGTAGCAGCCCCAGTTTGACAGTGCTAATGTACAATGAAAAGAAATAGCCTAAATAATGTTATATTGTTATATGATTATTTTCAGGAATGGAGGAAAACTATTTCAAATAAATGAATACACTTCTAAATTTTGAAATTAAGTTAAAAAACAAAATATTTGACTGTGTGGATCCGAGAACAGGCTCCAGTCATGAGTGCCCAGGTAAACACAGCCCAAACGCAGCAGCAGAGACAGTTCTATGGTGCCTTTAGAGGAGCAGCAGAGCACTTGAAGCTTTTGATTCAGTTCATTCATTTGTCATGTGACCAGTAGTGGAGGAGCCCAGTCCACAGATGAGTTTCAGAGCCATCAGGACTTTCTTTGGTTTTAGTTCAGTTCATGTTTCTCAGTGACGCAGCAGCCATGTTTAGACAGTCTTTAGACAACAGCAGAGCAGAGCCAGTCCAGGTCATGTGACCTTTCAGTTCAGAGCTGGAGCGATGCACCCAGAGAGCCACTGCACTTAGACCACGCCCACCCAGACACAACAGGCCAAAGACCCATCCCAAATCCACTTCAGCCAAAACTAAAATCTATTCAAAGTCTATTCCAACTTGCATGGACAAGTTGTTCATTTTCACCTCCAAAAAAAAATGTGTAAACAGTTTGCATAAGAAATCTGTATCTATATTACAATATCCTAAAGTTAAAGTGAGGAATTTTCAATAATTATAAAGACATGGTTTGAATTATTTACTTAAATTTCAGCATGATCTAATTAAACAAAATTCTTCTAATGTTTACTCGAATGCTAAAATAAATCATCACTGTCAGATGAGTTTAAAACATACTGCTCTCTCTTTGCATTGCACAAACATCATCAACTGTGGCCCTTTAACCACTGGTCTTGTATCATGTAGGTGTGGTTAAACTCAAGTTTAATCATATTCCTGGGATCATTATTTGGTAAATTGCTTTCATTCTAAACCACTCACAGAGGCACCAATATGGGATAAAGTGTATTTATTCATCATCTATCATCGGTACAATTTTGTTTGACATTTTTGATCATGGGTTCAGATTGTATTTTATAACTATGTCTGTTTATTTGTTATGCGTCCACATTTCGTTCTTTAGCTCGATAGAGATAGTTACAAATGTGCTGAACTGCAGCTTTAATGTAGTCACAAGCAGCACTGACAGTTATTACACAAATCCCTCATATTTTAGACTGAATTATATTATGATATAATCTAATAGTACAACAATATTTTAGTATAATAATATCTTGTCCTAGGATGCCTCCAATCTGCAACTCGTTTGCACCCTTTAAAAACTCTCCCACTCTTTAAACACTGTCTTGCTCAGTTTAAGAACTTTCCCATTACTTTACAAGACTTTCCTGTCACTTTACTATGTCTAATACAAGTCTGTCAGTCCATGTTTCTTTTGTCATAGTAGCGGTACAATTATGTTTGTACATTGTCAATTCTGTCCGTCTCTAAGTCTGATTTACACACCTGTAATTTGGACTATTGGGAATGGAAATGTTAGTGTAAACATAATGTATGGATCCAAACCTTTCACCACACAGAGGTCCCACCAGATTTGACCTTGTCCACCCAACGTAGAGGCCAAGACGTCTGTGCGGGGTGGGGGTTCCAGCAGGACATGTGTGATTTCAGTTTTAAAGACTCGACACTTCTAGACCCCAGGTTTTCACCTTTATTTTCTCCTCCTCCAAATGCAGCCAGTCTCTGCTCCAGCCAATACTCCATGCGGTAAAGGCTAAAAAAGAGAAGTCAGAGACCCAAGCCACCCACAGTGATTCCAAAAGAAGAAGTTCTGTCCCTGCCAGTTTATCCAAATATTGCTCAGCTGAGTGGGTCCCAAGCCCAGGGCCCCAAGCCCCCACAGTCCAAATGTCTAGTCAGAATGCACACTATCCGTCCATGTTGTACTGTATTATTTCAACTCGGTGACCCTAAACCTACACAATTATAAGAAAACTCCACTTTAGACTATTGCACCTGCCTGGTATAACTCACTTTATCACCCAAAAAATGTTAAACACAATCAGCTCACCTTGTCGGGGAGCGGCACAATTTACTGGTTTCTCAAAAGACTATACGTCTCCGGGCACAATTTATCTTATCACATAAACACACACACACACACACACACACGTTCAGCGCACCACGCCGGGTCGCCTACCTAATCTATTTTGCTCACCACGCCGGGTAGCCTATCTAATTTCAGCGCACCACGCCGGGTCGCCTACCTAATCTATTTTGCTCACCACGCCGGGTAGCCTATCTAATTTCAGCGCACCACGCCGGGTCGCCTACCTAATCTATTTTGCTCACCACGCCGGGTAGCCTATCTAATTTCAGCGCACCACGCCGGGTCGCCTACCTAATCTATTTTGCTCACCACGCCGGGTAGCCTATCTAATTTCAGCGCACCACGCCGGGTCGCCTACCTAATCTATTTTGCTCACCACGCCGGGTAGCCTATCTAATTTCAGCGCACCACGCCGGGTCGCCTACCTAATCTATTTTGCTCACCACGCCGGGTAGCCTATCTAATTTCAGCGCACCACGCCGGGTCGCCTATCTAATCTATTCAGCGCACCACGCCGGGTCGCCTATCTATAGAGTTCAGCTCAGTACTGTATCTAATTTAAACATATACAATATTAGCACATAAGCACACAAACACTTTCAGGTCGCTGCACAAAAATACTTAGGTCTCATATTTTACACCAGGCAGGGCAAAACTCTCAATTGCATAACAATCTAAAACACACCAAGTTCACCAAGTTGAGCAACACATAAGATCTAAATCTCAACATGTCCTCTATCAGATAAAAACCTTCAACACAACACAACACAACACCACATCACACAAGTTCACCACATCATATGACCCCGGGTCTGCTCTTGTTATGATATTAACACTTTTAAAAGAGAGAAAAATATATATATATATGCTCACCTTGTCTGGACCGCTCTTATACGATAATAGCGCCTTTAATACATGTTCACCTCCACTGGGCAGCACCTCTCTCCTTAATTTTGATATGTCCAATAGCAGAAATTCGGTTCCTTATCACAACAGGCTTTCTGCTCACCTTTCAGAGTTGGCGGCCGCACTTGGAGAGAAGTCCTGTCCGAGCGGAGGCGCGCGGAGTCCTACTCCCCCTCGCGCAGTTGTTTACGGCGTCAGTTTTGATCACGTCGGGGTCACCAATTGTTAGGCGTGTTCTTATCAAAATGACGACTGGATTCGATCAGTTCAAATCTTAAAAGTTTATTCCCCTCACAGTTACAATCTAATACAGGACCCGGGGTCATATGATCTATCCCTCGTGTGTGCAGCAGGCGGTCTGTCTGCTTTTCCCTGGCCCCGTAACATAAAAATATAACATGAAACATGAATATGCAAATATTATGTTGAGTAGGTTGTCGCCCAGGTTCCTCCCTTCGGCCTCGCTCATCTCTCCGGGCTGCACCAGTCTATTTTTCCGGCCTTGAGTCTCATCCGACCACCCTGTAAAGGAGCGTCTACAGACCCCAACAGCCTTCCCCAATTCATATCACACAATATTGCTTTTAGCATAGTTTCAGTATTATCACAAGATGCTCCACTCTAGTATAAACATAGTGGCTGTCAGGCGACATGATTCACCTCCTACAATGTTGCCTTAACTCGGTTAAAGGAGTTTCTGCAAGGGACCAACTGTCTCCCATAATTCACGTTTTACCTTTAACCTAATTTCAGTGTTAGTAGATGTATTCAACTTTTAGTATGGTGCTTGTTAGACAACCTCCAAAAAGATACAACATTCAAAGAATATATAAATTCAGTATAAAAATGGTGATTACATAATAATATTCAAAACTTATATGATTTCAGTATCAAAAGATATATATGTATATGTGATGGCCCTAAGAAACTTTATTCAATCAATATGCATTCCATATTTTTGATATATGTATTTGTAATGCAACTTAGGAGCATTATTACTTGACATACCCTTCAAACCCCAGTGTGACTCTCCTCACCTGGTCCTTGGTGCACGTTCTCCTGGTTGTGATTTGGTGTCAGGTGAATGACTTTGGCTCTTCTCTGATCCACTCACTCTGCTCTCAGTCTTATTGTATGTTCTGTGATACTGTGGCCCTCAACAGATCCAACAGTCCTCACTTTGTACCTCAACAACCTACTACAAATGAATGGTACTGAAGAAGCCTGCTGACTACTGCGTACTCAGTAAACAGTGTACATTTAAATAACTGGCTTGATTTATAATACTTTGTTGTGTAATTTTCATTTAAAGAGGTACACACACAGCAAAAATGTCGATAAGAAGTTTAAAAGATTTGAACTCACACGCCCACTGCTCTGTACTTACTTCCTTCTGCAGTTTTATGTTCTTAATCGGTGATACTCGTAGGACTCTGCAGTCATCTTTGTACAAATGAAAGAAAAAATCCAAGGGCAGTGCAGCTATCCATAGGACGGGCCGACACCTGCACGGCTTTTTGTTGTGATGATGCGGAGGTCAGCGGACTTGTTTCTTTTATGAAGTCATTTTAAATCAGTATTGAATAATATGAAAATAAATAATAACATAATGATCCACGGGCGTCGTAGATTAAAACTATACAGCAGACACAAGCACAATATGTCGTCTTTAAAGACCACGGCACGCTTGTAAGATCAATGCTTTGCTGTTTTAAAGGGGGGATTTACGGCGCCCCCCTCTGTCCCGCTGTGTGCTTGCGGTGCAGATCTGGGCCTGATAACAGTCCCATAGTCCTGTCACAGCACAGTTTAAATCACACGAAAGGCCAAGCGCTGGGGGTCAAAGCATTTAGGGTTTCTATAATACCACTTGTGAGCTGGCGTATGCAGAGTCGTATATTCCAGTGTGGAGGCAGACGAACGGCTGGGACATCACGATCATCTTTATATGCGTGCAGTATTTTAAATGCAATGGGGCGGGTCAAATGTCCGCAGGTAGTAAACATGTTTTGTGGTGTGATTGGATTGGACTGGTCTGTGTGTATTTTGCTTTTGTGTATTTCTCGTAATTGAAGGAATACTGGCTCAGCATATTTTTAAACATTAAAACAACCGAAAAAAAAATTAAAAAAATTATATTATATTAAATGAAATATAAATAATCAAATACCAAGTTGTAAGGTAGGTTCATACTTGTACTTGTTGTTATTTGATCCTAAATTGAGCCCATTTTAGTCCTGGACTGGGTTTAGACCTGTTGAAGTTCTTGTTCTAGTCAAGGTTTTGTCCTGGCCATAGACTGTACATATAAACGGACATAGCTAACCTGCTAGTCTGGCTCCAACTCACTTTCTATTGAAAAACCATCGCCCCTCTCTCTGTAACTGCTGCTGTCACGCTCGTCATTTTCGTCTTAAAATGTTCGTATTTGCCCGCTCTACGTGATCCTGGTGTTTTTATTTCACTATTTTATTTATGATTCAAGATATAAACATTAATATCAGACAAATCAGGCGCCTTCTTTCCCAGAGGTCGTTCCCACTAGCGTTAGCAACAGGTTTGATTGACAGCGTTGCTAAGCGTCCACTCCATGCTAAAGCAGGGGTGTGGTCTCAATCACTTGGTCCACTTCTTTATAAAGTCTATGGTCTTGGCTTATAGTCCCATTTTAAAGTAGACTGACAAAAGCTGACTGACTACATAGACCACGATCCTTTGCAAGACACTTCTCTCTGCTTGTCTCTATATCAATGTGTGTGTGTTTGTGTTTGTGTGGAACTTGTTCAAATAAAATCCCATGGTACACTGCGGGTTTGGATCAGTTAATACGCCAAACATTATTAAACAAATGAAAAGCTGCTATATTTTGACACAGATAAGCTAACAGGGTGTGAAATCAATAGCATTGTGTTCCCAGATGTTTTGGTCAGGGCTCCGCTCACACCTACAGAAATGTGTCTACATAAAAAGAAAACATGGCTTCAATATTTCTGGATAAATTAAAGCAAATAATCAAAAAAGAAGGGGGCGACAGTGGCTCAGTTTGTAGAGCGTTTGTCCATTGATCTGAAGGTTGGCAGGTCCGAATCCCGATCTCGATATAAACGTCATTGGTTGAGCGGTTCAATCCACTGACACACAGGTTGACGGGGCGATTCCAGCTCTTACAGATGAATGCTGTCAGTGTGTCCTTGGGAAGACACTTAACCCACCTCGCCCCCAGTGTCTGCGTACACCGGTGTATGAGTGTGCGTGTGAGTGGGTGAGTTTTTCTTGATGTAAAGCGCTTTGTCTTGAAGGTGAAAAAGGCAGTATATAAAAATGTGACCGTTTACCAAGCAAAAAGTACAATATATATAACCATTTTATGGTCACACTTGATTGGGAGACACTGCTGAAAGTATCCAAATGAATCTAGTGAAAGTGTATGGAGTTTAAAAACATAGTGGAGCACTTCCTGTATTACCTCATGACATCACAAGGTGGAACAGAGTGTTTTCAGTTTGAGAGAAGAACTCTAAATACGCAGGGCTTGTGTGTTAAACATGTGTGAATGAAACAAAACACAACTCCAGGTCTGTTTGTGATGACGAAACAACATTATAACATAGATCAGAAAATAGCGTAATATTGGCTCTTTAAAGTAAAAATGATGAACTCGCTGTAGAGTTTTCAGCCCTTCCTTTCTTCCTTCACTAAGACATGTTTCCATTTAAACGAGCGCTGTGTCCTTTGTTTGTGCTGCAGAGGCACTCACAGGCCGGACCCTGTGGAGCTGATTATGATGGAGACAGAGGCGTGGGAGAGCAGCGCCCCTCACTGTTTTCACTGTTATTATGAAGATGTGTTCACCTGCTCTGGTTATGGGGAACACAACTTTTTTTTTTCTCGCTCTCAGACTCTCTCAGACTTTGAAGGAATACATGCAATTGTTTTAAAATTAAACTGTAATTTTGTGTTCATAAAATTCAGAGAGATAGAAAAATAACTAGATATTTAAAGGGAACATATGACACTATTTTCTGATCTATGTTATAATGTTGTTTATTGTCACAAACAGACCTGGAGTTGGATTTTGTCTCATTCAGTTCTTCTCTCAAACTGAAAACACTCTGTTCCACCTTGTGATGTCATCATGTGGTAATACAGGAAGTGCTCCACTGTGTTTTTAAACTCCATACACCTTCACTAGAATCATTTGGATACTATCAGACGTGGAATTTGCGATTTTTACTGGACAAAAGGTCAAAAGTAGTTGTTAACTTGAAAACTACCACTTCATGACATCACAAGGTGGAACAGAGTATTTTGAGCTTTGGAGATGTAGCTAGACTAATAATTAGAGATAGACTATATTTGCATTTTTTTGCGTATCTGCAATCAGGCCAGTATTTTGTTTGGGTCAACCTGTTAGCTCAAAAACTGCATAAAACTTCATTTATTTGAACACGAGGACAATGCACAACAGTCGGCGACATGGCTTTTGTATCCAATTAGCAGCAAAACTTGGTGATAGATGAGTTTGCAATCAATTAAAACTGTATATTTGGGAAAAAATATCAAAATTAGCTCAAAATATCAGCCAAAATATCAAGAAATAGAGCTCATCAGGCTAAACAATTCTAAACAATCGGTATCGGCGCTGGTCATGAAAATTGATCTCTACTAATAATAATGAACTGTGTGAATGAATTGTAGAGGTAACATATTTTATAAGACCTTTAAAACTAAATGCCCCCCAAAAGTATACCGTGTCTTCTTTGACTTGACGTTATTCAAAGTATGTTTCTATCTTTACCTGTCACACATTCTTATACACTTTCCACGCATTTCCTCTCTCTGTTCCGAAGTGAAGCGGCTCGTCTTTGAGTGTTTGTGTTGAAAGGAGCTCCAGATGGTGAGCTCCGGCGGGCCCATCACCTTGACCCACTTTGGTCTCACGTCTGCGGAGGAACCGTCTGTCCAACGTCCCCTCTCTCCCGGAGCTAACTCAAAACCTCTCGCTAGCCGTCAGGGGCACAGGCCACGTCTTAGTTTGACACGAAAGGAGAGAGCCGGACACTCGGAGCAGCAGTGAGGTCAGCTATTGTCGTTCAACTTTCATCTGCGGAGAGGAGGGTTTTAAGAAACGCTTTGTTTATTTATGCATTCTGTTACAGCTCAAAAACAGATGGGATGTTCTTGAGCCAGTCACAGGTCTAGGGCTAATAAGGAAATGCCAAAAAAACTGAACTAGTCAAACTCAAATCTTGGAATAATGAAGGTGAAACTTTTCCGGTTCATTCCTGCCACCTGCTCGTCTCATGGGGATGTTAATGCTTTATCAGGAATGTTCCACAGTATGGCATTGCTGGGTTGCAGGTGACATTACAACATTTGATTGGACCAGGCATGCCCAAACTGTGGCCCGGGGACAAAATGGGGCCCTCAGACCAATTTTTCTTGGCCCATATTACTTTAAATAGCACTTTTTACTGTACATTTCTGAAAATCTACTTTAACAAGCCTTTATCAAATATTTAATCTGTCCCATTGAGGATGTAAGTGTGAATAAAGGTCTAGTGGTTCAGTCTAACTTGTAATAATAATGCAGTTTTGAAGTATTCACTTTATTGGCCCTCAATCGGCCCTCAGTTTTGTCTGTGTTTTTATATGTGGCCCTTAATGAGAAAAGTTCGGACACTCCTGGATTGGACATTAATGTTTAAGATTTGTCTTGTAATGCTGTGAGTTCTTGGGTCTAGTCACTAAAAGAAATGATCAGGTTCAACATTTGTGCGTTTACATTTTGGATATTTCATACAAAAATACAATCTTATCAATAGGGAAATCGGTCTTTTGCTTCCATCGGAGAGTAGGCTTCACAAATGGATTATTATCATTAACAATAAACACTATTCCACAACAGTGTCTAGAGCAGTGGTCCCAGAACCTGAAGGTCAGAGGATCGATTCCCGTTCTTCACCAATCTCGCCCAGTATGAAAGTGGTGTTTACGTGTGTGAGCCGTCAAAGTGTTGTCCAAGCCTGATCTCCTCAGACCTCAGAATCAAAGCAGGGCCAGGCTGGTCAGTACTTTGATGGAAGACTGCTGGGAATACCACATGCCGGTGTTAAAACTGTTGTTGGAAAACCCTTCACCCACATTGTCTAGTATGAAATTGGTGAGAGAGTGTTGGTGGTGGTTCGACGGGGCAGATGGCGCAGATTGGCAGCCTCGCTTCTATTAGTCTGTTCCAGGGCAGCTGTGGCTACAATAGTGTCTTACCATTGCCAAGAATTGAAATGAATGAACAGTACCCACTGGAGGAGCTGGAGGACATGTCTGGGGTGGGGGAAGTCTGGGAGTCTCTGCTTAGACTGCTGCCCCCGCAACCCAGCCCCGGATAAGTGGACAAAAATGGACGTATGGATGTAAAACGCAATATGCAAGTGTATGGAATATTTTTGCAAACTATGAGTAAAAGTATGTATATTTTTGTCAATTAAACAACTTAATATAAATGAATAAAAGTAACGAGTGGAGAATATATCCAAGTTATAGTTTTGAATATCAGAACCTCAAACAAAACCAGAAACAAGTCAAAGTCCACGAAACCAGTGCTGTTTATCAGAGTTCAAATAAAAATGACATTTCCTGGTAGAATAAAACATGGATTTAGTCAAAATAGCATGGAATTTTTGTCGACTAAACAAAAAATAAATAAAATAAACATTGGTCAAAATCTTGAATAAAAGTACAATAAACACAATTTAACCTAAAAGACAAATTTAAATGAAAACGGGCGCTGTGTAGAACCTTTGAAACCGCGTTAGTCCCTTGGATATCATCACCCATAATCCCGCTGGACCCGCGTGTTGCGTCTATGTTAGCGACAGCACATGCTATATACCTACACACCTATTGCTTTGTTCACAGGGTCGTTATCAAGATGAATACAGCGATTATACGGAAGAATGGGGCGTGATTATGAAGATGGATTTGGCGATTAGGCCTTGTGTCACCACTGCTGTGCATTATGGGATATGTCAGGCTGGAACATGCCTTAACACATTATACATTCATCCACTGGGGGCGTACTCACTGTCGTACTGTACCGTCACACGCAGATACTGTAGGGATCAGACTGTAGCGGTGACAATGGTACTAGTTCACGTGGATCAGAAGTCAGCTGCAAACTACACGCTCTGTTATGTGATTTATTTATTTGTGGGACCAGTTTTGGGAAGCGACTAAATACACTGAGTAAGAGTACAGGACTTCAGAATACAGTTACTTTCCTAAAATCACAGAAATATATTGCAGTATTTGATCAAGGAGGCTTCAGATTGCACGGTTTTGGTGTGAAATGTCTATTCTTCTTTACTTAATGAACTAAATGTGTAATAAACGGTGCTACAGACATGAAGTTGTGACGTAATCAGTGGTGGAAGAAGTACGCAGTTTTGTTACTTAAGTAAAAGCACAGATACCGGAGCAAAAAATACTCATGTAAAAGTAAAGGTATCACATGAACAAGTCTGCTTAAGTAAAAGTATTAATGTACCTGTTCAAAAATGTACTTAAAGAGTAAAAAGTAAAGTATTTAGAGCAGATTTTGAGGTTTCATAAGGCGTCAGACTGTGATTTTGATAAAGATTTGAGCTGAATTTTGTTCAACAGAATCAACTGAATCAGTCTTTTTTTTTTTTTTTTTTTTTTTTTTTTGTGTATTTTTGTTTGCTAAAATTATGAACATGTTAAAAATAAACCCTCAGGCTTTTCTGCAGGTCTCAAACTATAATACAAAAAAAAAACTTTTGCTTTTTAGTCCAGTTCAAAAATGTAGTGGAGTAGAAAGTACAGATACTGCTCTCAAATGTAGAGAAGATACAGTACAGATACCTAAAATGTATACTTAAATACAGCACTTTACTACTGAATATAATGAAAGTTATTAGTAAAATATTCAGAAAACAGCACTCTACTAGGGTCATGTAATGGAACAATTTGTTTATTTATTTAAGTACATTGAAATATAACATCTGTGTTTCAACATTTGTACATTTGTTTTGAGAGGAGGCATCAGTGCATTTGATTTTTCATTACAATAAAATCACATTTCCTTAAAAATAATGATAAATGAATGATAATAAATTTGTATATAGCGCTTTTCCACCTTCAAGACTCAAAGCGCTTTACATCAAGGACCCACTCACCCATTCACACACAGATTCATACACTAGTGCACACAGACAGTCGGAGAGAGGTGGGTTAAGTGTCTTGCCCAACGACACAACGACAGTATTCACCTGTGGGAGCTGGAATCGCACCGCCAACCTGTGGGTCAGTGGACTGGACCGCACAACCATTGATGTTTACGATTCGAAACACCAACCTTCAGATCAGTGGACAAACACTCTACCAACTGAGCCACTGTCGCCCCATTACAGCGGAATTCCAGTTTATCCCACTATTTTAATGTAGCTATTATATAACTAAATACAGTATTCCCAACACTGTTAATTCCCAACACTGAATATCTTATGAGCTGAGAAATGCCCATGTTGAACCCTCCTTTACATATATGAGCTGAACTGGAAGCAGAGGTCAAAGGTCACGATTTGGGCTCGTTTGTGTGGTGAAATGAGCCATACGAGCCGTACATCTTCTCACGGTGGACTGGAATCATGGTTTATGTTCTTGACCTCAGAGCAACTGTGGCTCCATCATCACAGTGACTTCATTACACAGAGCGCAGTGAGAAAATACAACACGATTTACACTTAAAGGTGGAATAGGTAACTTTTCTGGTGAGGGTTCTTTCAATTCGTCTTCGTGGAGATGGTATTGCTTTACCATGTTTGTATTAACCCGCTCTACATGATCCTGGGGTTTTATTTCCTTCTCGTGTCCATAACTCAAGATATGAACATTAATAACAGACCAATTACCTGCCTTCTTTTCCCAAGGTCGGCAGCGTTAGCAACAGGTTTGATTGACAGCGTTGCTAAGCACTCACTTGCTGCTAAACTAGTGTTACAGGCGGGAAGGGGCGTTACCTTCAACATCCTCGCTCTGGATTGGCTCTTTGGTTGCTATGATACTCGCAGTCGGAATTCCTAATATGGATCTCTGCTCGAAATTTGCCAAACGCTATGGGAAAAATCCTCAAAAATACAGAGACAAACATTAGTTGTGATGAAAAATTTTATACATTGGTTAGACTCAGGTAAATATGGACACATTTGAATGGACTTAACCTAGACACTGATTTTTGTGAAGGAGAGACAGGCTGAGGAGGCTGATGGTTCTGCTGCTACACTGGAGAAAGAGCAAAAGAGTGAATTGTCGGTAAAGGAAAGTGTATTTATATGAGTGTGTTTTGTTTCATTCACACATGTTTGACACAAAAACCCTGCATATTCACGCTGACTTCTTCTCTTAAACAGAACACTCCACCTTGTGATGTCACCAAGTGGTAATACAGGAAGTGCTCCACTGTGTTTTTAAACTCCGTACACCTTCACTAGAATCATTTGGATCATTTCACCCTTGGAATTTCCAATCTCTACTGAACTAAAGATAAAATGTAGCTGTTAACTTGAAAACTACCACTTCATGACATCACAAAGTGGAACAGAGCATTTTGAGCTTTGGAGACACAACTCCAGGTATGTTTTTGATGAGGTAACAGCGTTCTAACATGGCTTAAAGCTCACAAGAGTCATTTTTATGTAATAGAAAACCTTTAACAGCTGTTTCTGTGGTGATATTTTATTTCTGCAGTCATTAGCTTGCCACCTTTTTCCTGTTAGCATGAACTGACTAATGCTAACCTGCTGTGTCACAGACCAAGCAGAGGTTAATCAAATTAAAAATACTCTGCCGGATTTGTCATGTTATGTCATCGTGTACTTCCTGTTCACTTCCTGTCTCCATGGAAACAGTATCCAGTTGCAAAAAAGGTGGAGAGTCGTAGAGAGATCATAAAATTACAATATGACAGACTTCAAATCACCAATATGGAGCCAACCAGGAAGGACTTAAGACTTAGATAATCGTTAATACTGCTGCTGAAGAGAAGAAGAAGTTATATTTGGAGTGATTCACGTTTGAGTAATCTTTAATTGCTTATTTTCAAGACGCCAATATGATGATCAAGTCACGTTTTCACCTCCACCTGTACACGCCCACTGTGACGTACACATTTCGTTCTCCAATTTTATTCTCTTAATTAGTGATACTCATAGGATTCATAATTTTTTTTTAAAGGTACAAATAAAAAAAATCTGCTGCTCGCTAGTGTGATGTGCAGCTCTCCATAGGGGGCGCTGACAACATGTGGGACTTCATTGTGATGACGTTTACAGCAATGTCAGCTCCCATTGGGCACTACAGACTTGTTTCTTTTATTACGTTATTTTAGATGAATATTGCGATTTAAAATGTGCAAATTCCAACATAATGATCCACAATTGTTGTAGATTATAAACTACAGAGCGACACAAACACAACATGTTTTCTTTAAGTTAGTCCGTTGCACATAGGTAGAGGAGGCACAGCAATGAAGTAATCCTGGCCGGTCGCTGGAGGAGAGACACGGGGCCATCGTCTGCCCACACATGCAGGTTTGATGAGGCACCAACAGGAGAGGTGCATGCTGGGATATGGGGGTGTCGGCTTGGGGGAGGGGAGGGATTGGGGAGGGAGGGGGGGGGGTCACTGAGTGGGTGGTGCTTTTGAAAAACACACAGAGAAACAGTCAACGGTGGGAACCCTCTTCTGATTCACGGGTGGGCGGCCTCGGCACTGGCTTTGAGAGCATGAGATGATGAGTGGCTAAATGCTAACGGCTAAAGCTGCATACAGAGTCACTGTGGTAAAAAGAAACACGTAGCTTTCAATGCTACACGTGGGCTAAACAGGGCTAAAAATCTATAGAAAATGAATAAAAGGCCGTATGCAAAGCTGTTGTATGTCCTTTGCTAAGAATATATTCTATCTCCATGATCTTTTATCCATAGGCTTCAGAATTATGACAAAATAGGACTGTTGCCATAGCGATTCACAATTTAAAACAAAATATTACCTCTAGACAAATGAAATGTGATTCTTGAGTTTAGGAGTTCATATTACAGTTTCAGATGTCATTATCTTTTTGGTATGTTCCATAGTCTGGCATTAAGCTTGTATTTACTCATGGAATATCAGGTCAGATCTGTGGAGAGGCGATTCCACTCATAGTAAGAACATATAGTTTAATATTTAATGCCATCGTAACTAACATTCTAGACGAAACAATAATATTTCCATGGATTCAAGGTAGCAGGTGGCCCAGTGGGAGCTAACGACGCCGTAAACGTCATCACAACAAATAGTCGACACCCCCTATGGAGCAGAAGATTTAATTTATTTTTTTTAATTTGTACCAAAATCACTATAGGATGCTGCTGAATCCTACGTGTATCACAGATTAAGAAAATAAAATTGGAAGTAAGTACAGAGCAGTGACTGTTTATCAGGGAAGGTGAAAACGGCGGTAGATCAGCAAAATGGCGTCTTAAAAATAAGCGATTAACGAAGAAACACTCCAAATACAACTCTGAGAATGTAAATGGTGAGTGGAAACGACTATAACATGATTAAATGTCGATTCTGAATAATAGGTCTGCTTTAAAGTAAATATATAGTGTAAGTATATAAGTGTTTAAAAGTGCACTGTGTAACTTTTCTGCGTAGTGAGGGTCTGTAGTATTAAAGTTATTGTACTTCATGGAGACAAGCAGGTGAAGTCACAGGTCAGATCTGTGGAGAGGCGATACCCCTCACAGCAATGACACATGATACACACATGCAGGCTTGCCTCTCCACAGATCTGACCTGTAACTTAGTCTGATGGCATGACCCGCTTCTCTGCACGGAGGTAGATACGTTTTAATGTCGCACTGTTAGAGTTAGTTTAGAGTTTGTACTTTTACTTCCTCATCCCTCAGGCCAGAACCCCCTTGTCTCTACTTACCTACTATACTGCGGAACATTCCACGCAAAGCAATAACATCGCCATGGAACCCCCCTTGTGTCATTTGATACCTCCCAATGCGACTTTAATAAGTGATATTGATCGCTCTTTATGTAATAGTGATGTAATCGTGGGTTGTAGGTCGGACGCGCTCAGCCCTTATTTGACCCGTCGATATCTCCTGAACGCTTCTACAACATATGAGTTTATTAAAGCTCAGTGTTATATGAATAAACCGAGAACAGACTGGAAATATTGAGACAGGTTTCAGTGATTTGTGCATTGTATTGGTCTAAATTCTACGAACAAGATGATAGAATGGGTTTCAGCTTCCTATATGCGCCATTTTGAGGACTTTTTCCTCATTCAAGAGATATCATTTTGTTGTTAAATGTTAATTGTGACGCAGACTGTCCCATGGATGAACATTTTAGACCTACTAAAATTAATAAAAAAATGCGTATACCCTCAAAAAATAACTTTAATAATATTGTAAAAAATATATTTTGGCTACCTCTATAATCACTTAAACACTGTGTTCCACTTTGTGATGTCATGCAGTGATACAGGAAGTGTTCCGTTGTCTTTTTAAACTCCATTCTTCACTAAATTTGGATCATTTTAGCCCTGGAATTGCTCATCTCTACTGAGCTAAAAGTGAATGGTAGCCGGCAGTGGCTCAGTTGGTAGAGCCTGTGTCCACTGACCCACAGGTTGGCGATGAATACTGTTGTTGTGTCCTTGTGCAAGACACTTAATCCACCTCACCCCCAGCATCTGCGTACACTGGTGTGTGAATGGGTGAGTGATTCATTGATGTAAAGCGCTTTGAGTAACTTGAAGGTGGAAAAACGCTATATAAAAGCGTTACCACTGTAAGAACATTTGTTTCTGGTGTAAGCGTCAAAAGAGGACCAAGAGTCTGAAACATAAAGTCAGGATTTTAATGAGTTCCCACGCAGGTAAAGTAAACAATGAAGCAACGGACTCTCAGGAAAGGATAGGAAAAGGGTCCTGAGATGTGCATGGTAACAACTTTTATAGTGTCTCTCAGTGTGTGTAAAATGGGTCCTCTTCTGGTCTTCATGGCCTTACACATTAAGAAACTTTAGTCAAAGTCGAACAAGGTGAGTGTTTTACAACCCTCTCAGAGTTGGGGGTCACACATTCCTTAGTAAGAGGAGCTACAGATGAGAAATCTGACCTTGTCGTTAAAGACTGACGGCAGGACCAAAGATACAGACTGAATGAAAGTAGACAGAGCAGACAGTTGGGAGCGGTGTCATATGCAGTAGTCTTGGAGCAGGTCGTGGGTCGCAGGGTCAGAGGCGGGGGTGTTTGTACCGGTGGTTCCAGGGTGCGGGATTACCGAGGATACACAAAAAAAAATAAACCGGAGCATGACATGAAAAAAAAACAGGAAGATGACAAGACCATCTGCGCCAGAGTGTCTGGTCCTCAGTCCTTTAGTACTCACAGGTGAAGGCTTGATTTGCTTGATCAGAAGCAGGTGTGTGGAGGTGGTGCCAGAGTCTCCACCCAGCTTCAGGCTCCAACACAGAAGGGAGGGGGTAAGACAGTACAGAACACACAAAAAAATCTCAAATCCTGACAGGCCTTAAATTCAATGACCAGAAAACAGCTGTGATCTTATTGTCCACACGTCCTTGTACCCGTCCGCTGGTCTGCACGGCGTCTTGGCGATCCCCCACTCATTCCATATCCACCTTAGCGTGAGTAAATCAAGATACCAGTTTGATTTAGCGCTGCACAGCTAGAAAATACCTTACACCATTTACCAAAACTACCATTTCATGACATCACAAGGTGGAACAGAACATTAACATGGCTTAAACCTCACAAGAGTCAATTTTGCGTAATGTAGAACCTTTAAACTATAGTGATTTCAAACAAAATTGTGCACACGAAAGCGACTATAAACTTGATTTTAAATAACTCAATTTGAATCATGATCTGCAGTAATGGATATATTGAAGGCTTTAATGTGTTTTTATCAGTGCTGTAGCCTCTTGCATAAAGCGTTGTCATTCTTCCTCTTCTGTTGGACTAGTTTTGATGTTAAAAGTGTGAAGGAGGCGCCTGATTCGGGACAGAGGGAGACCTGCGGTGCGAGATAATGGTTGAATTTTTGGGTGAAAATTGCACAGCGTCCCCAGCCTCAGGTGCCTTTCTATTTTGAGAAAGAGGGCAGGAGCAAAATGAGCGTTTGTCTTGGTTCCGCTGCCTAATAGCACGAACAAACCAGTGTCAGTGATGATGGGAGGGATTGGCATGAAGGACGGTTCTGTGGTAAAGAGAATCAAAGGAGTCCCACACAGTTTGATACACGGCTCACAATACAACACTTTCTTAAACAACCACCTGGACAAACTTAATATGATATTTTAAAGGTCCGATATTACGCAAACGTGACTCTTGTGAACTTTGAGCCATGTTATAATGCTGTTACTTCCTCAAAAACATCATCTCCAAAGCTCCAAATGCTGTTGCATCTTGTGGTGTTATCAAGTGGCAGTTTTAAAGTTTATTTTTACTAATTTGCTGCTGCTTACTCTATGAGACACTAGAAAATCTTAAGTTGTTGCCTTAAAAAAAAGGAAAAATTTGGCTCAGTTGATATTGCCAAAGAAAGTCTTATTATTACTTGATGACATCACAAGGTGGAATAAAGTGTTTTCTGTTTGAGAGAAGAACGCAGCCTAAATATGCAGGATTTGTGTGTTAAACATGCGTGAATGAAACAAAACACAACTCCAGGTCTGTTTGTGATGAGGAAACAACATTATAACAGATCAGAAAATACAATAACATGGGACCTTTAATGTTGAAACTTCTTGCTGAAACATTGATACTAAAAATCAGTTGAAAATTACAAAATACGCATTCACAAAATCAAAATAACTTCATTGTTATGTGAAAAGTCTGTGATATAGCTGTTATCCCAAGTGTCTTCCTCTGTACTGTCCCAGGACTGGTCTTTGGAGCTCCATAAATCCACCCCCTCGGCTCTGTCCCTCTGCCCGCCCTGAGAGCTCCGGTGTGGGCAGCAGCAGGAGCAGGACGCGGGTAATGTGGTACTTTATGGATGTGAGGACTGAACAGGACACGAGGGGCAGAGGGTTAGAGCGTAGATCAGCCAGTGAACCCAACTGTGCAGAGGGGACAGCGGGCTACAGTAGACTGCTTAAGTTAAAGGAGCTGTATCTGATTTTTACTGGCTTCAAAAACGTTTAAAACAGAAGTAGTTTGCAGTAGTCCAAAGTTATTCCTCAATGAGTTTGTGCATTTTGCAACTTTCAAAGGCTAACAATATGCTAACAGCGGTACTATCTGGTTCACGGAGGATAAAAATGCCGTAGAATTACATGCAGACGGCACACAGGGTCTCAATTTGACCCTAAGAGCTGCTTTAAAATATATTTGTACTGAGGCAAGACAAATTTTACTTTATTACGGGGAAAAATTTGTACAACCGATTAAAACTTTGCATGTTCCATCCAGTGAGGCTCATCTGGTTTTCTGATAATTTATTTTAATAGAATCTTTTTCCAGACCAAGGTTTAGTTTGTTTTCATCCCTGAAAAGTGGTCACAGGATTGGTCAGCTGATTTAAACAGGATTTGGCTCTGTCTTTATTCCAGTGGAGGCAGGACGACAGCGCCATCTGCAGTCCGGCTTCTTCCGGACAGTATCCCAGGTGTGTGAGAGTAGAAAGGCCCCCTCGTCCTGGATTAAAGTCAGATTAAGCATGTTTTATTGTACATTTAGGACATATCGATAAAGTACTTAAAACATGATTTAAGTTATGGATTGAATTGACACTTGATTTATCCTTTTTTCCTGATTTGTTTAAGTTTGTTATCTTCATATTCAAAACAATATAATGTACCAACAGGTGAATTTTATACATAATCATTATATACTTTAAATATTTCATACAATGCTCAACAGAAAGTATTTTATTTTTTACCATTGTCTTATAATTTTGGGGGAATTTGTTTGAAAAAAAAAACGCATGTGGCATTGTCCAAGAAAACAATCCGCTGAATGATTAAAATCTCTGAAAAGTCCATTTATTTGAATAGGTCTGATTTAAGAAAAAAAATTGACTGAAGAACAAATTCTTCAACTCTGTGACACTGACACATTTTGCATTTTAAGCTCAAACTAAAACACCCCAAGGCTCTACTACATTTCACTATTACATAAGTTATAGACTAGCTAGTGCAAAAAGTTACAAGCTGGAGTTTCTGCAGAGGTCACATGTTCGATAAAAAAGTGTAAAAATGAGTTTAGGGTAAAGCTGAAATCTCTCCAAAGTCACGTCCCTGGTGCTGTGTGGGTTCATGTAAAGCTTGTGGGCATAAACTTTTATTTTTTAAATTCTTCAATCGCTGATAGTAAGTCGGTTTTGCTTAAGCGGAGTATAGCACAGTCGCCATGGAAACTGCCTCCTATGTGGAAGCGCTGGTCAGATCTGAAACAGTGGTGTGGGATGATATTATTACTGTGTTCAATATTAGTGGGATTCACTGCAGTATCCAGCACAAGAGGAAGGCGAGGCTGTAAACTCCGGGATCGCATTACATTACTTAAAGAGCGGGTATTTTACTTCTATGGGGTATTATCTGCTAACATTTAACATATTTAGATCATAAAGTTACCTTTTGTTGTTTTAAAAATGCTATATTCACCCCAACGACGTATTAGTATGTTTCATAAGTTTCTCTTTTGTTTTTGAGTCTCCCCTATTTTTTGTCAAGGTGCTGTGTACAGTTTTGTATCATGTCTTTGTATATTTATGGAGAATTGTTGTGTGGGAGCATGGGTGACGTAGGCTTGTGGGTTGAGCGTGGGTCAGAATCTTACAGCTAAACATAAGGAGGGTTCGAATAGGGCCCGGGAGAGATTGCTAAATTACTCAAACATGCATGGATGACATCTAAAACCTCTAAAACCTCTTCAGGCTTAGAAGAGGAGAGACACTTTTGTCCTAAGGGTTGTGATTCACTTCAAATTGGATCTGATGACTCGACCTGTTGAGCTGCTCTGAGACTTTTATTTGAGCTTTTCTATTATTATTGTGTTTTATTGCTTCATGTGCTTAAACTGCTCCTCGGGGACAGATACAGTGATACTGATTGATTAATATCTTGTCTGATTGTAGCCTGGATCACTTTTGTTTCTGTGCAGTGATGTTTGGGAGGAAATATCTCAGATGAGCATTATATTGCGGTGATGACATTAGGATTCTGTTCTTGTGCACTTTCCAAACACATCCAGCAGCGTTCACATGTGAGACAAGACTGAAACATGAACTAATAAACTGATACAAGAATCACATATGTTTCAGAACATGTTTGTAGAGGTCTGTATCTGCAAATAGACGTGGGATAGTCCTGGACACATCTACAACCATGCATGTCTAGTTTTAGTCCTAGTTAGTTGTGGTATTGTCCTGGTTTAGTCCTGGTTTGGTGTTGGTTTAATCCTGGTTTAGGCCTATTTTAGCCCTGGTTTAGCCCTAGTTTAGTCTTGGCTTAGTCCTGGTTTACTCCAGATGTAGCCCTGGTTAAGTCCTGGTTTGGTCATGTTTTAGTCCTGATTTAGTTCTGATTTAGCTCTGGTTTAGTCCTTATTTAGTCCTGGTTTAGTCTCGATTTAGTCCTGGTTTAGTCTCGATTTAGCCCTGATTTACTCCTGGTTTAGTTCTGGGTTAGTCCTGGTTTAGTCCTAATTTAGCCCTGGGTTAGTCCTGGTTTAATCCAGATTTAGCCCTGGTTTAGTCCTGGTTTAGTCCAGATTTAGCCCTGGTTTGGTCCTGGTTTAGTCCAGATTTAGCCCTGGTTTGGTCCTGGTTTAGTCCTGATTTAGCTCTGGTTTACTCCTGGTTTAGACCTGGTTTGGCCCTGGTTTAGTCCTGGTTTAGTCCAGATTTAGCCCTGGTTTAGCTCTGGTATAGTCCTAATTTAGTCCTGATTTAGTCCTGGTTTCAAACTAATTTAGCCCTGGTTTAGTCCTGGTTTAGACCTGGTTTAGACCTGGTTTGGCCCTGGTTTAGTCCTAATTTGGCCGTGGTTTAGTCCTGGTTTAGTCCAGATCTAGCCCTGATTTAGCTCTGGTATAGTCCTAATTTAGTCCTGGTTTCAAACTAATTTAACCCCGGTTTAGTCCTGGTTTACTCCTGGTTTAGTCCTAATTTAGTCCTGGTATAGTCCTGGTTTAGAAAACACATCATAAATCTAATCACAATGCTTGTCAGTAAAATCATATATTCCCCTCAAAATCGTTAAGCCGTACGTGCCGAAAGCGCTCCGTCGTGTGGACCTTACCTTACGCCCTCTCTCGCTCTCAGGTCGTGTACAAATGAAAATCCAGTTATAAAACATTCAGGGGTTACATGTGGCAGAGAAAGGCCCTGGTTAAGTGCCACATAAATCTTTTAACATAATAAGTGAAGTCGTTTCCCCAATGGGCCACTCCGCTGTTACAGATCGCATTGGAGTGTAAAGTATAGGAATGCCGGCGTGCACATGTGAACGGAGCAAAGATAAGCTCCAAACAAACTCAGATACGAGGAATTTCAAGAGCTGTGCAGTTAATCAGATTTTAAAGCAGACGTATTGTGCTTGTGTCTGCTCTATAGTTATAATCTGTGACACCCGTGGATCATTATGTTATAATTTGGACATTTGAAATCGCAATATTGATCTAAAGCAGCTGAGTAATAGAAATGTGTCTGCTTATTTTTGCGTTTGAAAACTGCATCTCAAAGCAGAGGCATGGGGCTCTTTAAATATGTTACTGTCATTACGGTAATCTGCCTCCGTTGTCCCTTGAAGATGACGAATAGGAGCGTGGATGTCGTGGTCAGTCACTTATTGGATGCGTCAAAGAAAAAATACGGATGGATATGTAAAATAGAGGTAGTTGTGTGAAAAAATGCAGTACGTTCTGATACTTCCATTAACATGATTTTTATGGCTAAAAAAATTATAAAAGTCTAGACGAGCTATACTGATCTATAGTGTGCTCAGTCCTTAAAGGGTAATAAAGAAATAAAGAAAAGAAAATTGGAGAACAAAGTAGGTACAGAGCAGTGGGCGTGGAGTGAAAACGGGAGTTGATTGGCAAAATGGCTTCTTGGAAAAAAAAAAAAAAAAGTTCAAACATGCACTTTGAGAGGGGAAATAACTATAATATGGTTAACATTTCTGAAAAGTTGATTTTGCAGAATGAGTCTGATTTAATTGGGCTCAAGATTTCTAATTTCTAATCATCAATTTCCATGGAGATGTTATTGGTCTCCGTGGAAACAAGCCGAAGAGCCAAAGTTTAGTCTTGGATTAGTAGTCCTTCTCTAGTCCTTATGTAGCTGCTGGTTTAATCCTGGTCCAGCATTTTAAAGTCCTATATTATGTAAAATTGACTCTTGCGAGCTTTAAGTCATGCTAAAATCCTGTTACCTCCTTTAAAAACATACATGGAGTTGTGTTTTTGTTTTGTTTCATTCACACATGTTTGAGTAATCCTGCATTATTAGTCTGTCTACATCTCCAAACCTTAAAATGCTCTGTTCCACCTTATGATGTCATGAAGTGATTGTAGAGATTGTCAATTCTAGGGCTGAAAAAAACACAACTCCAGGTATGTTTTGCAGGAAATCACATTATCACATTGTTTTGTCCTGATTCAATCCGGATCTAGTCCACCATAACCCATAAACCCACTATCTCCTCCACTCCTCCACTCTCTGCTCCCCTCACACAGCGCCCTCTTGTGTCCGTTCGGCAGCGGCGGTCTCATTATGATGGCCTGGTTCAAAGGTGGGTCACGGGTTGGTCATTACAGAGAACAGACAGCTGCCCGCGCTTTCAATCGACCCACATTAGCGTATCATTAACTTCCTCATCCCCCCGGCCCCCATTATACGAACAGGTGTGGGTCACTATGGCGCCAGGTGTTTCTGATGGCGGTCTTGGCAGCTCGGCATCATGGGAAACAGCGAGGGGGTATAGGGGAAGGGAGGGGGGGGCAGTTATTACCCAGCGGTGAAAGGGCCTCGGTTTGATATCGACACCTGTGAAAGGAGAGTTCAAAGTGCATCAGATGAGAGGCGGTTAGCTTTTCTGTGTTTTTTTTTTTTTTATGAATGAAGACCAGTGCAACAGGAGGGAGGCTACGGCTAGGATTCAGATGACATCGCTACATTTTAGGTCTAGGAAAAATATATGAGATATATGCAAATAATGATAATACTAATAAAAATCAACCTCACATCAGGGTTTTGAGTAATGCAATTGAGCAGTAAAATAAAAAATAATAATAATAGAAAAGCTCAAATAAAAGTCTCAGAGCAGCTCAACAGGTCGAGTTATTAGCTTCATTGTCAGGGCAGTTTGAGGTGAGTAACATCCCTCAGGACAAAACAATCCCTCCAATGTGTTGTCTTTATCCTGCAGTCCCACAGTAGCCTCCAGGGCCATCTGGATTATCTGGAAAATTAAAAAAAAGTCAATATATGAATTTTTGTCTGTAGTTTCAGTTTTCAGATTCTTGTCATTGGAGGTTCAAGGACCTTGTCTCTAATGTAAACAGTAGATTATTTCTTTTGGATGGTCCTTATGGAAAAAAATTACACGGAAAAATTGGATTGAGTGGTTTACGTATTGATACTTTACAGCTGAGTCATCAACATTATCTCGATATGTGATGCTAACTGGATGCACTGCTCTGTCAGAAGCTCTATTAAACTTTAATTTGAGCTTTATTTTAACATAATCTGACTAGAAAGAGCTGACTTAGCTGGAACTGGTGAGCTGATTTGTGCTGTTAAACAAGTCTCTCTCAAATAACATTACAGTTATGAGCTAGCTAGCATTAGCCAACACTTTTTTAGTTAGATACTCTTCCATTTTTGTTAAAAATCAAACACTTAAACATGATTACGAATGCTCGTATTGATCACAGGCTCCTGAAAATGTGTGTTTGTATTTTTTTTTTTTCAGTTTTAATCATTGTGTCACCATGGTAACTGCTGAACATTTCACCATAGAGATTAAGTACAACACCCCCAGCACAGTGTCACTGCAAACTGGACTCACCGAAGCTCTACGACCGTATTATTATTGAAGCAGACCTTGTTGTGTGCTTGTGTGTGCTCTATGGTTGTAATCTGTGACTTTGATCATTATGTTATAATTTGCACATTTTAAGTTGCAATATTCATCAAAAACAACTTAATTAAAGAAACATGTCCGCTGACTTCTGTGTTAGAAAACCGCGGTGTCCAATTTGACGTCAGTCCTTCCTATGGATAGCTGCAGATCAAGTTAAGGCGTACTGGATTTTTTCTTTATTTATACCAAAATCCTACAAGTACCAAATCTTACGAGTATCACCGATTAAGAAAATAAAACTGAAGAACAAAGTGCGTACGTCACAGTGGGCGTGTGCCAGTTGAGTTGAAAAAAAAAGGGACTGATCGACAAAATGACATCTTGAAAATAAGCAATTAAAGATTACTCAAACATGCACGAGTCACTTCAAATACAACTTAGAGAGGGTAAATGGTGAATGGAAACGACTAAAACAAGGTCAAAAGCTCTGAGAAAGTTGCATTTGCAGAATAGGTCTGATTTAAGTATTTTCTTAGATTTAAAATGACAGGCTTTCGACAATTATCATCACTATACTTATGCTGCAATTAAGAGTTCAACATTTCCAAGAACTTTTTATAAAATCCTTTAATAAAACAGACACATAAGTGGGAGGTCAAGCGTCTGAAAAGCACTGAGAGATGAGATGTTTCAAAGCTTTGTCTGCACTGCCAGGAAGGAACTTTCTTGGAATCTAATTTACATCTGACTGTTATAGATGTTGATTCTGTCTAGGGATGACATGTCATTACCTTAAAGAGGGTGCATTTATTTCTATCGGGTATTAGCTGCTAACGCATAACCTATTTAGATCATCATGTTTCCTTTTACTGTTTTGAAAATGCTATATTCACCAAATAAAATTAATACTTCGCCGAGGGACATTTCTATGGTTAGAAAGAAACATGTTTGTTTCTCAATGCTAACGCTAATGCTAATGTTGAGGTATAGAAAACATGAAAACAACACCCCAAACTGAAGGATTCTACATATAAAAATAATTGTGTAGTCTTTATTTTAATTCATTTGAAGTTTAATAGGTTGTTTATTTTATGTTTTCTGATTTTAACAAAAGTGGCCGTTAGTTTTGAGACACAGTGAGCTAGCTAGCATGCTACAGTGCACAGAGCCTATTGTGCTTTTTTCTAATATCACAAATCTGTGTGAAATACTGCTACTTTTCACTCTTTAAGTACATTTTTAAACATGTACTTTAACACTTTTACTCAAGTAGATTTTTTCCTGTGGTAGTTTTACTTTTACTTGAGTATTTCTTTGCTTCAGTACCTGTACTTTTACTTAAGTAACAAAATCAAGAACTTCTTCCACCGCTGGAACGCACACACACACACATATCACTCTCCCATCGTCTTTCTCAACACTGAAACTATGTTATAACACAAAGAAAAGTCTCAGCGGAGAATTTCCTGAGTCAAACTTATGAGATAGAGTCTGAGTATATCTCGAGTCGTGTTCATTACGAGCGCGTTTGATTAATGCGGAAAGCGGTTTTAGAGTTTTACAAAAGTGCATATTTCTGTCGTCCCTGGGTCTATCAGCGTAAAATAAAAAGAGACTGACAGATCAAAGCCACCTCTGTTAGAATGTGGCAGCAGTGAGCCTGTATCGTAAACTGTATATATAAATGGACATAGCTAACCTGCTAGCCCCGGTGTTCCAAATACAGAGTGAGCATGGCTGCGCTTCCGGCTCCATCGACTTTGGCTCCAATTCCCTTTACATTACATCCTTGTATTTTTATTTCGCAATTTTGTCCGTAAATCAAGATATGAACATAAATAACAAATCAGACGTCTTCTTTCCCCGAGGTCGCTCCTACTAGCGTTAGCAACAGGTTTGATTGACAGCGTTGCTAAGCTCCCACTCCCTTCTAAACCAGTGTTGCAGCCGGGAAGAGGCGTTAAATCCCGGTTTAGACCTGGTTTAGTGTTGGGATAGAGTTCATATAATCGTGAATTAGATCTGGTTTAGTCCCGGGTTAGATATTGTTTAATTATGGCCTGGGTTAGACCTGATTTAGTCACGGTTTAGGCTGGGTCTGATTAAATCCTGGGTTAGATTTAATATAGTCCTGGATTAGATCTGGAATGGATCTGGTTTAGTCCTGGTTTAGACTTGGTTTACCTTTGACCTTGGTCCTTCTTTCCCTGAGGTCGCTCCTGCTAGCATTAGCAACAGATTTGATTGACAGCGTTGCAAAGGCCCACTCCCTGCTAAACCAGTGGTGTGGGCTGGAAGGGTCATTACCTTCAACAGGGTCTCTCACGGATTGGCTCTTTGGTTGCTATGATACTCAAGGTCGGAATTCCAAATAAGGAACTTCAGCTCCAATTTCGCCCGCGTAACTGCTGGCCTCAATGAGCTTCGATGAGCATTATTGGTGACATTACGCTCACTTAGTCCACTTCTTTTTACAGTCTATGGTCTGTATGAAGCTGTTTGTTCGCTGCATCTGCCTGGAGAGGACAAAGGACAAGTTTAACTGTTTCCCTCCTGGACCAAAATAAATGAAAACATGGAGGGACAGGGACAGGGTGCAGATCGAGCAAACATATGTATTGAATCTTGACACCCATATTGGAATGATTTGATATTATTTCAAATATCATTGTATCCGTAATGGCAACAGTCTTCATTTCTCATCATTCTGAAGCTCACGACAGATAAAATAGATGTTTTTTGCTACAGTTAAAGGTTTTATTGTGCAAAATGAACTCTTGTAATCTTTAAGCCTTGTTATAATGTTGTTACATCCTCAAAAACATACCTAGAGTTGTGTTTTGTTTCATTCACACATGTTCGAGTAACGCTTTATCATTAGTCTGTCTACATCTCCAAAGCTCAAAATGCTCTGTTCCACCTTGTGATGTCACGACGTGGTAGTTTTCAAGTTAGCAGCTACCTTTTACCTTTTGTTTTAGTAGAGATTGGCAGTTTCAGGGTTGAAATGATCCAAATGATTCTAGTGAAGGTGTGTGGAGTTTAAAAACACAGCAGAGCACTTCCTGTATTACCACATGATGACATCACAAGGTGGAACAGAGTGTTTTCTGTTTGAGAGACGATTTCATTCAAAAGTTGCAGGGTTTTTGTACTAAAACAGGTGAATGAAACAAAACACAACTCCAGGTCTGTTTGTAATGAGGAAACAACATTATAACACAGATCAGAAAACGGCGTAACATGGGCCCTTTAATATATCATATCGTCACTTGAATTATCATGATTATTATTAACTGCACAATCTTGACATCCTTAATCCTATCATTTGGTAAAGAATCTGAAATATTTTGAGGTTGGTATTCTGTTGTGGTTTGTGAAAGAGTTTACACATATATTTTTTTTTCTGTGTCTTCAAACAGGAAACTTCAAAGGCATGTGTAAACAGATAGACCACTTCCCAGAGGAGACCGACTACGAGGCCGATCCTTCAGAGTACTTCTTACGTGAGTACAGTCTGCGTTTGTTGTGTACTGCTGGGTTTCAGAAGACATCGCAGTATTCTACAGGCCAATCATATTTAATACAGATGGGAGATGGGATTTGAAATGAATACTCCACATTTGTGTTATATAGTGACAGTTGTAGATTCTCTGGGGTTGTGATGCTAACTGGAGGCTCTGCTCTGTCTGAAGCTTTTTTACTCAAGTTAGACTTTAATTAGAGCTTTATTTTAACACAATCTGACCAGAAAGAGCTGACTTAGCTGAACTACAACAGGTGAGCTGATTTGTGATGTTAAACAAGTCACACTCATGTAACATTACAGCCACAAGCTAGCTAGCGTTAGCCAACAGTTTTTCAGTTAGTCACTCTCGCCTTTTGTTGAAAATCAAACTACTAAATAGGATCATGAACACTCAGATTGATCTCCAGCTCCTTTCATATTTTAAAACAGTATGAAGTTTAAAAACACACTAGAGCACTTCCTGTATTACCACATGATGACATCACAAGGTGGAACAGAGTGTTTTCTGTTTGAGAGAACTCAGCCTAAATATGCAGGGTACGCTATTTTATGATCTCTTTTGATGTTGTTTCCTAGTCACAAACAGACCTGGAGTTGTGTTTTGTTTCATTCACACATGTTTAACACACTGTTCCACCTTGTGATGTCATCATGTGGTAATACAGGAAGTGCTCCACTGTGTTTTTAAACTCCGTACACCGTCACTAGCATCATTTGGATCATTTCATCCCGGAATTTCCAATCTCTACTAAACAAAGGGTAAAATGAGCTGCTAACTTGAAAACTACCACTTCTTGACATCACAAGGTGGAACAGAGCATTTTGAGGTTTGGAGATGTACACAAATTAATCATAACGTGTTGTGTTGATGGGGGAAACCAGAGTGCCTGGACACAGACTCCACACAGAAAGTTCACTTCACTATGGGCCAAAGATCACATTAATTAGGCAACAAAAGGGAAGTGTTTTGCTCAAGGACAAAACTGCATCACTCATTGTCCCACGCTGGAATCGAACTGCAGACTCTCTGGTTAGCGGGCTTAGATCTCCTCTCTTTGACCCCCCATCGGCTCGGCTCCTTCTCTGTAACAGTAGCTGCAGTCTTACAGCTGTGTGCCTGTAAACACATCGATTTGGGCTCGTGTTCCCAGTGAGAGCAGGGCTGTAGCTTTCACAGAGACAGACGCTAATCCCAAACAACACAACACACACGCTAATGTACTCCCCGTCTACTCACAACACACACACACACGCACACTGAGCAAGTTTGAGAATTTACACGAGAAACATCTTAAAGGGCACATATTACACTGTTTTCTGATCTGTTATAATGTCGTTTCCTCGTCACAAACAGACCTGGAGTTGTGTTTTGTTTCATTCACACATGTTTAACACACAAACCCTGTATATTCTAACACTCTGTTCCACTTTGTGATGTCATGGATTAACCCAAACCTGAGCCAGGACCAAGCCAGGCCTAACCAAGGACGAAACTAGAATTAAATTAGGTCTAACCCAGGCCATAACTAAACCAGATCTAACCTAGGACTAAACCAGATCTAATCCAGGACTAAACCAGATATAATTCAGGACTAAACCAAAACAAACCCAGGACTATATCAGATTTAGAATAAACCAGATCTAACCCAGGGCTAAACCAGATCTAATCCAGGACTAAACCAAATCTAATCCAGGACTAAACCAGATCTAACCCAGGACTAAACCAAAACACACCCAGGGCTGTACCTGATATAATTTAGGACTTTATCAGCTCTAACTCAGGACTAAACAAGGTCTAGCCTTGGACTAAATCAGGACCAAACCAGATCTGTCCTAGAACTAAACCAGATCTAAACTAGGTCTAACTCAGGACTAAACCAGGTCTAAACCAGAGACTTTTTCTCTCAAACTGAAACCACTCTCTTCCACCTTGTGATGTCATGTGGTGTGTTTTTAAACTAAAATCATTTGGATAATTTCAACCCTGGAATTACCACTGAACTAAAGGTGAAATGTTTTTTTATTTATTTTTTATTAATAATTTAACTGTAAATGAATCGTTCAAATTCAGTAGATGAACTGCAAAAACAATCTAGAGGGTTTGACAGGGTTAAAAACTAGACAGATAACAGACAAACTAATATGTATGTTAACAACAGAAAAATAACAACATTCAACAAAGAGAGACAAATAAAAACAGAAAAGGTAAATGTAGCTGTTAACTTGAAGACTCCCACTTCATGACATCACAAGGTGGAACAGAGCATTTTGAGATGTAGACAGACTAATAATAAAGGGTTACTCAAACAAAACACAACTCCAGGTCTGTTTTTGAGGAGGTAACATCGTTCTAACTTGGCTAAAACCTCACACGAGTCCATTTTGTGAAACAGGAGACCTTAAAGCGTCGGCCATGTTTAAATTCCTCCTGCATATGTGTGTACCTCATCTACATGGTTGCATCGGGTTCAGAGTAGACCTGGAGCTGGTCCGGAGGAGGATGCTGGGTTTCCACGGCAACTGTCAGGGCTGCGTTTCCATGGCGACCGGCGCGGTGTAGCATCCGCAGCGGTCTCCACGGTAACGGCCCGGCTCCCTCGGCGACTGTTACAACCTACTTAGGAAAAAAAACTAAACGCTGAACAAAAATCAGCGTTTAGTTTTGTGCTACTGTCTCGGGCGGTCGTTGAGTACTTTTGTATCTGAGTTTTTGGTTAAAATCTTTTTGGCAGCTCAGAAAATCCTGGACTTGTTTCGGAATTTGGACGGATTTGCTTTTAAGAGGCAATCTGGAAGGCTTAATAAGTTGTTGGAAAGACGGAGAGGAGCGTTGTTTTGTAAAATTGTTCCTGTTTTTGAGGGAGATGTTCTGAAATTTAGTACAAAATGGGCCAGTGCGAATTAGCCAACAGTCAACTCGAGTTTCATTAATATAAAGTGTCTTTTAGCGAGTAACAGGGTGCAGCCAAATGTATTCAAGTGGAAGAAATACTACAATTACAACTACTACAATGATCTACTAATCTTACCACTACTGCAATGATTAATGCTACTACTATTACTACTACAACTACTACTATAACTACTATTACTTTACATTAGTGAAGTTTTTCTTTTAGTTTGTTTATGTTTTGGGGAATCATAATGGAAAACTAAGATTCAACTACTACTACTACTACTACAACTACTAGTACTACTACAACTACTACTACAGCTACTAGTGCTATCCACTACTACTGCTATTACAGTCAAATTTAAATATAATATATAACAGTGGGAGATGTCATAGGATTAACTACTATAACAAGTATTAGTATAACAACTACTACAACAACAACTACTACAACTACTACTACTATGACAGATCTACTAATCTTACCACTAACTAACTAACACTACCTCTATTACTACTACAACCACTTCTATGACTACTATTACTTTACATTTGAGAAGTTTTTTAGCTTGTTTTTGGGAATCATAATGGAAAAAATAAGATTTAACTACTACTACAACTACTACTACTACTACTATCTACCACTACTGCTATTACGATCAAATATAAATGCAGTATATAACAGTGAAAGATGTCATAGGATTAATTGCTACAACTATTATTAGTGCAACAACTACAACTACTACTACTATGATAGGTCCTGCAATGATCTACTAATCTTACCACTACTACACTAACTAACACTACTTCTATTACTACTACAACCACTTCTATGACTATTGTTACTTTGCATTAGTGATTTTTTTAGTTTTGTTTGTTTTTGCTTTTAGGAATCATGATGGAAAAATAAGATTCAGCTAATACTACGAACTAATACTGCAACTACTACTCTTATACGAAGATGTAATGGATTATGTACCTCTACAACCCCAATTCCACTGAAGTTGAAACGCTGTGTAAAACTTAAAAAAAAAAAAATACAGAAAACAATTATTTGCGAATCCTTTTCAACCTATATTGAACTGAATAAACTACAAAGACTTGATATTTAATGTTCAAACTGATAACCTTTATTGTTTTATACAAATATTCACTCATTTTCAATTTGATGTCTGCAACATGTTCCAATAAAGCTGGGACAGGGGCATGTTTACCACTGCGTTACATCACCTTTTCTTTTATTTACTATAACAACTAACAACTACCACTGCAACAACTACAACTGCTACTACTATGAAGTGAAGTTTTCTTTAGGTTGTTTTTGTTTTTGGGAGTCATGATGGAAAAATAAGATTTACCTACTACTACTGCTACAACAACTACTACTACTACTACTACTACAACTACTACTACAACTACTACTACTACTACATGATCACTACTTCCACTACTACTGCTATCGCAATCAAATTTAAATACAATAATATAACAGTGGAAGACGCCATAGGATTAAATAATACAACTGGAAAAACTGCAACAATTATCATTTCTACCTTTTTCACTATTACTACTTTCTAACTAACTACTACTACTACTACTAATTGCCACTATTACTACTGTAGTTCTGCATTGGTGAAGACTTTTATGAAAAAAAAAACAAAAAAACCCCATTTGAATGTACATTTGTATGGTCTTTTTGTTATGTAAATATTCCGAGACAAGTAAAAGTAAAATAATATGACCAACTTTTTAAACCAAAAGTCTTTATAAAGCGTTTAAAGAACTTCCTGTATTACTGCATGACATCACAAGGTGGAACAGAGTGTTTTCTGTTTGAGAGAAAGAGCCTAAATATGCAGGGTTTGTGTGTTAAACTTGTGTGAATGAAGCAAAACACAACTCCAGGTCTGTTTGTGATGAGGAAACAACATTATAACACAGATCAGAACAGAGTGTAACATGGGCCCTTTAATGTCATAATGCAGTTGTCCATCTCATATCGATATAAATCCATGGCTATATCTTTCTGTATTGATATTTTGGGTTAAACCAGGACATTTTTTAAAAGTTCTCCTTTTTGGTATTCAGTTTAACCATCCTCTGTTTAGGACACTGGCTTTAGTCCTTCAGTTTTTCAGCGTTTTGGTCTAAAGATGTGTGGACTCAGATAATGATGGTGGGATGGCTGAGAGCGCTGTGTGCCCATGTGCTCTAACTGCTGCAGTAATGAGTCTTACACAGGCCGTCCCAGGTCGTCCCAGGACAAACTCAGGCTTTTAAGGTTAGCCAAATTTTACTCATTCTAGGGTTTGTCAAAAATATCAAAAAACAGATACTAATTGATGGTAAACTAGATGCGAATTTGAGCTGATATTGATACTAGAATGATCTTGAGCTGTATCACAACAAGTATAAGACACATAGTACTGACACAAGACACAAGTACTACCGTTTAATGTTGAAAATCACATTGTATTGTTTAAAAAAATGAGAGAATTTTTGTTTTGTGACAGCACTAACTCATTATCTACTTTAGACCGATACCATTGTCAAATCTAATAACATATTTAGATCACCATGTTACCTTTTATTGTTTTGAAAATGCTATATGTGCCCAGAACAACTTTTACTTTTGTTTTCGGTGTTCTGGACTCTTCCCTCCCTTTGCTCTCCTTGTTAAGTCGCTCAGGGGCGGTGCTAGGAAGTTTTGATTGAAGGATGGGGGTGCTAAGATCTTCAATGGGGGTACTCACTTAAAAAGTTCATTTAAAGAGCCTTTTTTAAATGTATTTATTTATTTATTTTTAATATTTTTTATGTATTTATTTTAACATGTTTGAGCCACTGTTCTGAACCAGTTTAAATGTAGTTAGCCCCTGTAGTGATTTATAAAAAACTTATATGGATTTTTTCTTTTTATTATTATTATTATTATTGTTATTATTATTATTATTATTATTATTATTATTATTATTATTATTATTATTATTTTATTTTATTTTTTTATTATATTGTCAATTTGAACACTCTGCAGTTGCCATTTGAAAATTTTTTGTCAAGATTGGATGTGCTATGCAAATGGGGCAAAAGTCTTTGGGGGAACATTGGCTATTCTAGGGGAGGCTAGTGCCCTCTTATGCCCCCCCTCCAGCGCCGCCCCTGCTCCCCCTTCAGAGCACTATCACAACACAATCAGTGTACATCCCGCTAATGAAACTACTGCACATCACATCGGGTTTGTGAAGTTGTAGTGTAGTATTTTGTATCATGTTTTTGTATTTTTATGAAAATTGTCATGTTGGAGCATGTGTGACGTAGACTTGTTGACAGGATTGTACTGATAACTGTGAGGAGGGTTCGAAAAGGTCGCTAGATGACTCAAACATGCATGGACGACATCTAAAACCTCTTCAGACATGTTTTTGACGAGGGAACAATGTTATAACACGGGAGAAAGTCCAAGAAGAATAAGTTGATTCTGCATAATACCCCGTCTGTAAGTCCCCAACTGTATGTAAAAGTACTTCATAGCTAAAGTTTCTCTGAGCGTCAGTTTCTCGGACCCCTGCTCGCGTGGCCTCACCTTTGCTGCGCTGTGATTGGTGGAGCAGGCGCCAGTGCTCCCTGTGGCTCTCCAATTAGGACACTCATATCCATAAATATTTTAGCCTGTTTCTTATATAGGGCAGTCCGGGCTCCGTCAGACTGTGGGTCTCGTGTCAGGGGGAGAGGAGGCTGTGGGTGTGACAGTGCTGGAACTAACACAGAACTCATGTCTACGGCTAGTCCTGAAGTGGTTTAGCTGGCTAATCGGTTAATGTTGCCTTATTCTACCGATTGTTTTTAAGTTTAATAAGATTTGTCTAGGATTTATTTGCACAAGAGCAAAGAGGAGAAGGCGTAGACGGAGTTTGCTAGAGTTTTGGGAGTGAGTTTAATATCTTATTGCTTGGGATACAGAACACAGACTCCTTCAATACTTTACGAAGATGTGAGTCTGGTCATTTGTGAATCTCCCCGTTTTCAGATGGGTGTGATTGACAGGTGGATTTGCCGGTCGGGGGCATGCGTGGTCCACTGTAAATTGAAAAAATAAAGAAAAAAAATATGACAGCGGGCTGAAAAACATGGCTGATTTCTGCAGAATTAATGAACGAAGCCTAAACTCTGTTAATATGAAGTGAGAGAAATGTGATTTTGTTTGTAAATCATAGGTGACCAATGAGCTCCTTTGTTTCACATGAGTCACTGAAAAAACAAACCTGATTGGATGATTATGTTTGATCAGTGTCACGTTTTAAAAATAAAACACAATAGGAAAAATCTGCGAAGTATCAGCTTTATTTTTTACAATTATTCTATATGTTCTGCAGATGTAAAACCCCTCACCACACACTTTATACACTTTTCTCACACAGGCATTAACATTTTCTCACATTTCTCTCTCGTTTAAACACTCTCAAAGTTCAAACCTTCGTAGGCGCCTTTGTCGGTGCAGAACGTTTCATCGTGGGGGGGGGGGGGGAGAAAACTTGCAAACATACAGCACTTCAGAGTCACACTGCGATCAAACATTTATGTAAATTTGTCTGAACACATTCTGTACAGTACAGGAGACACGGCACGGAGGAGACTGATGGACAATGGTCTACAGTCCCTCAGCCAATCAGGACGCAGAACACAATGCACGTTCATACACTGTATAAAAGCACGTAAAATTGCACAAACTGTTATAGCGAGGGACAACTGTACTTATCCGTATGTGGGTACCTGAAATTTTGGGGTGTAAAGTCTTTTTTCTGTCCTGTGGTATGACATGCCGGTGTAGCAAAATACAAAAATGATTTCATGTGAACAGACGACCCAAACGCAGTAAAATATATGAGATTATGAGTTCTGTGCATTGTTCTTAGGGAGTCTATAAGGTGTTCGTATGGCGATCGGAGGCTGTTTGTAGAAACTCTCTGACACGATCATCGACCTTGCTACAAACTCACAAATGCTCCATGAACACTGTGTTTTCTTAAGGCAGCCTCAAGAACACCGCAGGTAGACCATTCACAGCTGTTCATTCATGTAACTGAGGCTTTAATCAATGCTGGTATCAATGATTTTTCTGTTGTATTTGTTGGTTGAGGTTTAATTCCAGTGAACGCTCTGATATTTTGATATATTTTTGCAACATTATAACTTAAATATTGTGGAAAAATTTGAAGTGGCCATTTTTTGCTTTTGTTTAGTTCTCATTAAACCTTGTAGAAGTCGAATAAATTCATGGCATTTACCTGTAAAATGTGGTAAAAAATCGGGTTTAGACCTGGTTTAGACCTGGTTTAGACCTGGTTTAGACCTGGTTTAGACCTGGTTTTGACCTGGTTTAGACCTGGTTTTGACCTGGTTTAGACCTGGTTTCTCTAGTCCTTGTTTTGACATTGCTTTTGCATATTAAAATTCCCTCATAACTGTACATAATCGTTTATCAGGGGGATTGTGGGGGGAGGAGGGGGGGGGGGGGATTATGCAACAAACATGGCATCATTTTCGGTGACAGTCCACAGGAAGTGACATCACAGCAGACTGTCCAAAATCGCGGGGACACTCCGATGACATCATGGTGTCACATCACGGTCTGGCCCTGGGTTGCTGAGCAGAAAAACGGAGGATGCAGCCCCCTCCTCCCTCTTTTTCCCCTCATTCTCTCTGTGGCTCTCTCTCTCTGTCTTTATCTCTCTGCCTTGTCCACTTTCTCTCTCTCTCTCTCTCTCTCTCTCTCTCTCTCTCTCTCTCTCTGTGTCTCTCTCTCCTCTCTTAGTCCCTCTCTAGTGCTCTTCTCTTTCTACCTCCCTCTCTCTTTCTTTGGGTTGCTGAGCAGATATATGGAGGAATGGAGGATGCAGCCCCCTCCTCCCTCTCCCCCCTCCTTTTCTTTCTCTCCTGCTCTCTGTCACACTCTCTGTTTCTCCCGTCTCCTCTCTTTTTCTTCGCCCTCTCTCACTCCTCTCTCTCTATATCTATCTCCTTTCTCTACTTCATCACTCTCTCCTACATCTTTTTTCTGCTCCATCTCTCACATGCTTTCTCTCCTCTGTGTCTCCTCTCTGTCTTTATGCTCTCTTTCCCCTCTCCCTCTATCCCATCTCCCTCTCTCTGTAATTTTCTTTATCTCTGCCTCTCTCCCTCCCCCCTTTATCTTTCTCTCTGTTTCTTTCATTCTCTCTCATTCTCTCCTCTCTCTGTTCTTCTTTCTCCCCCCTCTCTCCCTCCCTCCCTCCCTCCCTCCCTCACACACACACTTTACTCTCTCTGTTCTTTTCTTTCTCCTCTCCCTCTCTCTCTCTTTCACTCTCTCCGTTCCTCTCTTTCTCTCGCTTTCTCTCTGTTCCTCTCGCTCTCTCTCATTCTCTCCTCTCTCTGTTCCTCTTTCTCCCCTCTCTCCCTCTCTCTCTCTCTCTCCCTCCCTCCCTCACACACATACTTTACCCTCTCTGTTCTTTTCTTTCTCCTCTCTCTCTCTCTCTCTTTCACTCTCTCCTCTCTCTGTTCCTCTCTTCTCTCTCTCTGACACAGAAGCATCAGTCCTCAAAGGCTGCATTACACACACACATGCAGTTACATAAGACAGGTTTAGACATGATTTAGTCCAGGTTTAGTCCAGGTTTAGTCCAGGTTTAGTCCAGGTTTAGTCCAGGTTTAGTCCAGGTTTAGTCCAGGTTTAGTCCAGGTTCAGTCCTGGTTCAGTCCTGGTTCAGTCCTGGTTCAGTCCTGGTTCAGTCCTGGTTTACATCTGGCTTAGTCCTGATTTAGATATGCCAAGTCCTGGTTTCAGTGGTTCTGTAGGCTAGGTAGTTTAGACTAGTTATATCATATCAGTCCTGGTTTAGTTCTGACCTAGTCCTGTTTTAGTCCTGGTCTTGTCATAGTTTAGTTCCGATTTAGCTCTGGTTTAGTCCTGGTTTTAGTCCTGTATTAGTCCTGTTTTAGTCCTGGTTTAGATCTGGTTTATAGGCTGGCTAGTAGTTGTTTCATTGGATAAGTCGTGGTTTACCCATATGTAAACAAACAGGTTGTATTTGCTAACTATCCTATTGTTGGGCTTACCAGGCTATTTTCCTAAATCCTAATTTAGGCTTGGTTTTGTCCTGGTTTAGTCCTGGTTTAGATCTGGTTTAGTCCTGGTTTAGATCTGCCGACTCCTTGTTCCATTGGTTCTGTTGGGCTTACCAGGCCAAGCTATTTTCCTAAATCCTGGTTTAGTCCTTGTTTGACCCTGTTTTATTTCTAGTTCAATTGTATCTCATGCCACATTTACATTTGTCCTGCTTTGGTCCTGGTTTGAACCTGTTTTAATCCTGATGTAGACTAAGTTTGGTTGTGTTCTAGTGCTGGTTTAGTCCTAGTTTAGTTCTGGTTTAGTCCAGTTTAAGATGCGGGTTTGGTTCCAGTGTAAATGTGGTATGTGGGAAAGTACTAGGGAAGCACCGAGCCAATGTTTTCAGTTTTGATACCGATACTTTGACTTTAATCATCTACTGATACTCGATAGTGACTGATCCCACTGTGGGGATGGAAAATGACTCTTATTTCCTTAAAACATAGTTAAAGAGATCCAATTTTTATATGCAGCTGTTATGTCACAATAACTACTGAAGAGCTTTTGCATGAATAAAAGTTCAAAACTTACGAGAATGTTAGTCCTAATTGGTGATATTTCTTTTAGTCTTGGTCTAGTCTTGGTCTAGTCCTGGTCTAGTCCTGGTTTAGCCCTGGGTCAGCCCTGGTTTAATCCTGGTTTAGTCCTGGTTTAGTCCTGGTTTAGTCCTGGTTTAGTCCTGGTTTAGTCCTGGTCTAGTCCCGATTGAAGCCTGGTCCAGTCACTGTTGAATCTAAATTTTGCCAGCCATATTTCCCAGGCCTGTATCGACTCAATGAACTCGTGCTGAACTGTTGTGGGTGTCACTTTGCCATTAGCCAAAGTTAGCCCCGCTCCTCCAGATAGACTCCACCCCATTTATGTACAGACTCCGCCCCATCCTGTGCAGCACGTGTGAGTTTCATGTCCTTAATACAGTTCAGTCCTGGTTTAGTTCTAGTTTATTTTGGATTGAATGTTGGTTTAATCCTGCTTCAGTCCTGTATGTGTCCTGATTTAGTCCTGGTTGTGTCCTGGTTTGGTCCTGTTTCAGTCCTAGTCTAGTATAGTCCCGGTTTAGTCCTGTTTCAGTCCTGGTATAGTACAGTCCTTATTTTGTCCTGTTTCAGTTCTGGTTTTGTCCTGGTTTTGTCCTGGTTTTGTCCTGGTTTTGTCCTGGTTTTGTCCTGGTTTTGTCCTGGTTTTGTCCTGGTTTTGTCCTGGTTTAGTCCTGATTCAGTCCTGGTTTAGTCCTGGTCTAGTCCTGGTGGTTTAGTCCTGGTTTATTCAGTATATTATGTGTACAGTATGGGCAGTGCCTGGTGCAGCTGGACTCTGGACTGGCCCAATAAAATCAATGGGTTTGGGGCAGGACACAGAAGAGGAGGGTTTGTGGGGTGGGACGATGTGAGTTGGTAAAAAAAATATTTGCAAATAAATCTGTAAACTTTCTTATTGTCCATGACTTTAAAAAAAATGTTACCAAGCATCCTAGTTTAGTCCAGAGTTAGACTTTAGACTTTTTGGGTTCAACTCCTGGACGGTATGGAGCCTCTGTGTGGAGTTTGCTTGTTCTCCCTGTGTTCCCTTATCACTTATAGTAAAACATGTACTGTAAGCTCCACTTTAGGGACAGAAAAGAGATTCCAAAACTCTGAGGGACTTTCCTGAGTAAATAAAGGTCAGCAGTGGACTAGTAGAGCCTCGCTGAGACTTAGACCATAGACATGTGGTAGATCTACACTTGAGCCGGGACACTGGTACAGTCAGAAGATACCTGTTAAAGTGGATACTTCTTACTTTTACTTCACTACATTTGAGAGCAGGTATCTGTACTTTCCACTCCACTACATTTTTGAACTGGACTGACAGTGAAAATATTTTTATTAGAGACTGAAGGTTTATTTGTAACAAGTTCGTATGTCGAGCAAACAGAAATATACAAATAAAAACGGCTAGAAAATAAACGGCCGAGTCAATTATTCCTACTGAAAAAAATTCTGCTCAAATCTTTATCCAGATCACTACATTTGACACTTTATAAGACCCAAATACTTGTACTTTCTACTCTTTAAGTGCATTTTTAAACAGGTACTTTAATACTTTTACTTAAGATTTTTTTTTCATGTGATACTTGAGTGTTTTTGTGCCCCATTATCTGTACTTTTACTTGAGTAACAAAACTGAGTACTTCTTCCACCACTGAACCCAGATGTGCGTGCAGGACTGAGCTAGAATCAGTTGGCACCATTAAAATGACAGGATAAATGTTTTTTCTATAATTATTCAGTGCAATAAAAATTAAAATAAAAATGAAAAAACATGCTTTTATTTTAGTATATTTTTTGGTTTAAAAAAGTTACATACTGGGCTTTAATAAGAGGGTAAATTCAAGGTCTTGTCTCTGGCATGATTTAAAAATGCATAGGGTCTAATGCGAACCAGATCAAACCTGTGATCTTGATAAATCTTATTATAAAAACACCCCGCCCCCTGTCCCCCCGTCCTGTGCCCGACCGGTACGACGCACATGTCAAACACACATGTCCGTCTCGGTCACGGTGACATTGTACTGATCGTCTCCACAGCAACAAACAAGACATCCATCCCATCGACCCATTCATAAAAGCCAAGCGCTCATGACACACGGCAATAAATGAAAACTCCATCATTTGTGTCCTGGGTGACCGCGGCGACGAGCGTTACAAGTTTATATCTTATTAACGTGGAAACAGACACAGCGGCGGGTGAGACGGAGCAGAGGGGACAGGGTTTGACGGGGCTGAACGATTTGGGGAAAGAACAGGAAGAATTGACACAAAAAGTGAAATATGAACTGACAAACTAATACAATAAACGAATATATAAATGGACATAGCTAACCTGCTAGCCGTCGCGTTCCAAACAGGAAGTGAGCATGTGCGCACGTCCAGCTCCATCGACTCTGGCTCCAATTCACTTTACATTTGAAAACTGCTGCTGTCAGACTCGCCATTTTGGTCTTAAAATGTTTGTATGTGTGGTGTTTGTGTGTGTGTGTGTGTGTGTGTATGTGCTGTTTGTGTGCGTGTGTGTATGTGCTGTTTGTGTGTTTATCTCTACGTGTGTGTGGTGTTTGTGTGTGTGTGTTTATTAGTTTTTCTATGTGGTGTTTGTGTGTTTATCTCTGCGTGTGTGTGCCATTTGTGTGTATTTATCTGTGTGTGTGTGGTGTTTGTGTGTTTATCTCTACGTGTGTGTGGTGTTTGTGTGTGTTTATTAGTTTGTCTATGTGGTGTTTGTGTGTTTATATCTGCATGTGTGTGCATGTGCATTTATCTGCGTGTGTGTGGTGTTTTTGTGTTTATCTCTGCATGTGTGTGCCATTTGTGTGTGTGTTTATCTGTGGGTGTGTGTGGTGTTTGTGTGTTTATCTCTGCTTGTGTGTGGTGTTTGTGTATGTGTGTGTGTTTATCTGTGTATGTGTATCTGGTGTTTGTGTGTTTACCTCTGCTCATTTGTGTGTATGTTTATTTGTGTGTGTGTGTGTGTGTGTGTGTGTGTGGTGTTTGTGTGTTGGGGGGTGTGTGTGTGTGTGTGTGTGTGTGGCATTTGTGTGTGTTTGTGTGTGTTTAAAATGGTCTTAAATTGTTCATATTAAACCACTCTACGTGATCCTGGTATTTCACTATTGTGTCTGTAAATCAAGAAATGAACATTAATAACGGACAAATCAGCTGCCTTCTTTCCCCGAGGTCATTCCCGCTAGCGTTAGCAACAGGTTTGATTGACAGTGTTGCTAAGTGACATGAGGGGGCGGTACCTTCAACAGCTTTGCTCCGGATTGGCTCTTTGGTTGCTATGATACTCCTGGGCAGAAATCCAAATGTGGAACTCGACTTTAAGTTTGCCGCGAGCCTCTTTATTTTAGAGTCTACAGTTAGTACAGACGTAAACTACAGGGTTAGCGGTTCATTTTTTTGCAGAATAACACTCCATGGAGACACAGGAAGGGCATTTCACACACAGGGTTTTTGAGTTTTGTGGAGTAAATTAGGGTACTAGGTAACTGCAGCCTTTCCAATTGCACCTATTTAATTTGTACTTTTGATTTGAATTCGGTTCAGTGATGGTGAAGACCTGAGGAGGTGAGAACGGGCCTGGATAAAAATGATAGTGAATGACTTTTGTGAAGAAATATACAAGCGCAAGACACTAGTGCTGTAGTTCTTTAGTCTTTTAGTTGTTGATTAATCGGTAGATGGATTTTAATCAAACCAAAACTTATTTTTTGGTATTAATGCACTAATCATATAATTTAGATTAGAGTAGCTCAGTTGGTAGAGCGTTTGTCCACAGATCCACAGGTTGGCGGTGTGATCCCAGCTCCCACAGATAAATGCTGCCGTTGTGTCCTTGGGCAAGACACTTAACACACCTCGCCCCAGTGTCTGCGTACACGGGTGTATGAATGTGTGTGAATGGATGAGTTGTTCCTTGACGTAAAGCGCTTTGAGGGACTTGAAGGTGGAAAAGCGCTATATAAAAATGTGGATTTCTATGGGACAACAGCAGGAAAGAGAAGCGAGTGAGTGAGTTAGCTGGTGTGTGATTTGGTGTTTTTTGATATTTATACGTAAAACGGCAGAAGAAAATTCTGTAACTGGACAAAATATTTTAAAGTGAAGAAGTTTTGTTGCTCATACAAGAGGCTTCTTCACTTCTGGTCAGGTGGCTTAGTGTAATTCATCAGTCCTAGCCAATAAACAGAAGCTGCAAACAAACAGGTGTGTTTCAGTGTAGTTAGCTCCTCCCTTCAGACAGATATAAGACGGTGTCCACCAATAATCTGACCAGAACTGATTTGGCTTGGATGAGCAGCTTTTTGAATTTTTAATTGGTCTGGACGACTGAGAGATTACACAGGCATCTTGTAAAAAAGCAGGTTAAACTCACATGATGATGATGATCACATGATTCACAAGTTTAATCTGTCTTTATATAAATACATTGTTTCTTACAGCTTTTTTCTGCATAAATAGTAGTTTTTGCATGAGCTCCCCCTGCAGGTGTAGTGTTGTGAGTGCAGTTTGGGTCAGATACACAGACATACTAATAGTTTTGAGACTATTAGTTAAACAAGAACTCTTTAGTGGATAACAGCACTTTAAATGATACAAACGTTCTTCCATGTCTTTGTTAATATTGTGTTTGCAAACTAATGGCTTAAAGACGCACTGTGTAACTTTTCTGACTGAGGCTCTTCAAAACACCTGTAAGATAAACATATTGGCCAGACTGTGGAACCTTCCAGGCAAATCTCCATAAAGACAATTAAAGACACTGAGTAACTTTCTGGCTTTCTGGCTTCTTGGGTTTTGCCTCTCCACAGATCTGACTTGTAACTTGGGAAAGCGGTGTCACTTGATTGTTTCCCCGGAGATGAACGCTCGTATTGTGTGGTGTTTGTGTGTTTATCTCTGCGTGGTGTGGAGTTTGTGTGTGTGCATCTATGCGTGTGTGTTTATCTGTGTGTACGTGGTGTTAGTGTGTTTATTTCTGAACGTGTGTGGCCTTTGTGTGTGTGTGTGTGCGTTGTGTCTGTGTGTTAATCTGTGCGTGTGTGTGTGTATTTTGTTTGTGTGTTTATGTGTGTGTGTGTGTGTGGTGTGGTGTTTGTGTATGTGTGTGTTTATCGGCGTCTGTGTGTTGTTTGTGTGTGTATCTCTACGTGTGTGTGTGTGGCATTAGTGTATGTGTGTGTTTAATCTGTGTGTATGGTGTTTGTGTGTTTATCTCTACGTGTGTGTGGCGTTTGTATGTGTGTATGTATGTGGGTGTGTTTGTGTGTGTGTGTGTGTATGTATGTGTGTGGCGTTTGTGTGTATGTATGTGTGTGTGTTTATCTGTGTGTGTATGTATGTGTGTGTTTAATCTGTGTGTGTGCAGTGTTTGTGTGTTCATCTCTACGTGCGTGGCGTTCACATGCAGCTGAAGTGTGGGACACGGCGACGCTCTGGCAGGCGGCGCTAATGCTGTCACGTACACTCACCGCTGTGACGTGTGGATGGGAGGGGTACTGCGTCAGACGACGATTAGCTGTGAGAAAGAAGGGAGTGAAAAAAGGAGAGAGAGAGCGAGGGCTGGGGGCACGTATGTAAGACACAACAGCTTAGAGGGTTAGGCTGCTGCTGGAGTTGTGGAGATCCAGAGATGTCATTGCTTTGGCTAGGATGTTCCGCAATATGACATTAAACATCCCTATATTATGCAAAATTGTGAGGGTTTTAGCCTTGATATAATGTTGTTACCTCCTCAAAAACAGACCTGGAGTTGTGTTTTGTTCCATTCACACATGTTTAACACACAAACCCTGCATATTTAGGTTTCTGAGTTCTTCTCTTAAACAGAAAACACTCTGTTCCACCTTGTGATGTCATGCGGTAATACAGGAAGTGCTCTACAGGAAGTGATCTAGTGTTTTTAAACCCCATAGACCTTCATTAGAATCATTTGAATAATCTCAGCCTTGGAAATGATGATCTTTACTGACCTATATTTAGCTGTTAACCTGATTACTACCACTTCATGACATCACAAGATGGACCAGAGCATTTTGAGCTTTGGAGATATAGACAGACTAATAATAAAGAGTTACTCAAACATGTGTGAATGAAACAAAACACAACTCCAGGTATGTTTTGGATGTGATTACAGCATTATAACATGACTTAAACCTCACAAGAAACAATTTAAAGTAGTATAGGACCTTTAAAAGCCAGTATCAGATACAAACCTCTGTATATGTTTAGCACATTACATAATCTGTTCTAACACTCGGGTATCACTCTGAAGTAGTGCCTTTTAATTTCACAGCTGCAGACCTATTGTATATTCATTACACCACTGTATGCAGATGCCTATTAGACAAACCCAATACACTCTAAAGATATTGCCGCTATTTAAAAGGACACACTCATAGACTTAGACGATCTCATAAATACAAAAGCAAATGAGCTATTATCGCTTAAACCAAGATTATATTAGCGTCAGTTTAAGCAAATGGGCCTATTCATTTTTATCAACTTGCTTGTCTTACCAGTGGATACATTGAGTAACTGACTTGAATGCTTTGTAATGATAAAGAATAGGGTTTTATACAGTAACCGTTTGAGGTAATTGGATTGTGAGTTGTGAAAAAATTAACAAGGGAGATACACTGTTATGATTGGACTAAACCAGGGTTAGACCAGAGAAAAAGTAGTACAATAACTATACAAAATAAGATCTTAGCCAGGACTAAACCCAGACTAAACCAGGCTGGATGGACACTAAACACAAGAAGGTTAAAGGTCCTATATTATGCAACAAAAAAAATTGACTCTTGTGAGCATTAAGCCATGTTATAAAGTCATTACTTCATCATTAGGAAGCAAAAAGATGCTATTGATGCTTTGCAGTGACATCGCGCTGGGGGTGTTCTACATGTATCTCTATGGTAGAATGTTCAGCAGTTCCCGTGGTGGCACAAAGCACACATTGGCAAAAACTACCAAAAAAGTTTAAGATTGCCTGAAAACTCAATGGATTTAAACAGCACATTCACGTTTAGGAGTTTGCTTTTAAACAAAAACGTGAGCGCGACTAACTGAAAAACTGTTGGCTAACGCTAGCTAGCTTGCGACTGTAATGTTATTTGCAAAAAAACTTGTTAAACAGCACAAAACAGCTCACCTGCACACCTCTTTTCTGGTCAGATTGTGTTAAAACAAAGCTCAGATTAAAGTCTAACTAGCTTCAAACGGAGCAGTGCCTCCAGTTAGCATCACCCCCCCTGAGAAAGTTGATGACATCTGCTGCAAAGTATCAATACGTAACTTTTTTGGGTGCACTGTTCATCCCGTGCTTGTCTCCATGGAAACCCGACACGAGCGGTAAAGTCCTGTGCGCACATCTCGAACCATCAGCATCGCCCGCTCTATAAAGCGAAAAAGACCTGTGTTTATTTCTAATCAATTCACAGTCAAATTAAATTCAGCGCGCGTCGTCTGGAGCTTTTTAAAACCAGCTTTGTCAGCGATTGTGTAAATTCCGCTCAAATCCCGCACTATACCACCCAAGCTAATTTACCTCTTTGTTTATGCTTATCTCCATGCAGCCAGGTGCCAATCGGGCTTCATTTCGGTGGCGTTTCGGCCCACCTTTGATGCCATGTTTGATGAGGAGGTTGTTGCTAACGAGGCTACGGGCTAGGACAATTCTACTGGACTGCATGTGTGTGTGTACATGTGTGTGTGTGTGTGTGTGTATGTGTGTGTGGGGAGGGATTAATAGGCGTTTGTAGTATTAAATCAATGCACAACCTGACGAGCGTGACCCTGTCCTCTGCATCAGCACATTTGGAGCTGATTAAGAGCCAATGCAAATTTAGCCCTCGGAGCTGATCAAGGAGAGACACAAAGTTATAAAGGGGAAGGTGCAAAGAAAGAGAGAAGGAGAGAGAAAGAGAGACAGAGGAAGAGAAGTGTGAAAGGTGGAAATTACTAAAACGTGTTGCAGGTAAAGAGGTTCATTTTGTTAACTATATATTTGTGCCAAAATATAAATATAAAAGTAACTGATGATGAGTTTTCAACATCCAGTGTCATTTTAATTTTAGGAGAGCAATTGTCCTCAGAACAAAAGTGTCCCTCTTCTTTGTCCTGAAGCCTGCGCATTAAAGCAGCCTCCAGGGGGCGCCAGGTGAACTCTGGAGACACAGCAGAAAAGCCTCGCCTAAGCCTTTTCCTTCTCTCTCTGCTCTGTTGTTGGTGTAAAATGTTTGTAGCGTTTCAGAGCTAGCTGGTTAGCATGCAGGATTGATGCAGGAAAAACAAACAGCTCAAATCAGACAATCTAATAGTCTTTAACTTCAAGGCTCCACCCACAAGCCTACGTCACCCATGCTCCCACACGACAATACTCCATAAATATGCAAAAACATGATACAAAACTACACAACAACGTTATAAATCTGATGTGATGTGCAGTAGCTTCATTGTTGCTACATCTAAATCATACACGGATCATATTTTTTGTCATGAGGCCGATCTCAACAATTCCCAAAAGACGTGAAGTAATTCCAAGTTTGTAGCACTACGAAATGTGGCTAAAGAGTCAACAAAAAGTCTCTATATGTAACGCACTGGGTTTGACTAATGGTTTATGCATTACTCACTGGAAGTACAGCACTTCATCACAGCATCAAGCTAGCACTCAGTGAGATTTTTTAAAATATATGTATGCGCTTTTGGTTGTCTTGTTTATGCCTGAGTTCTCTCGTCTCCAATCATCTCAATCTGGTGCTTAACTCCACACTGGCTAAAGTGGACCCGGGGTTGAAGTGAGCTGAAGAGGGCTAGTCCTGGTTTAGTGCAGCTTTTGTAAAGTGCGTGGATTCACAAATTATGAGTAATAGAATGTTGTGTATCAAAATGGCTGGATGTGTTGTTCAAGTATTGGTTTGGCCGTGGTCACAGTGAAAGTGTCGCACTGGACACCAGCCCAAACCACTGCTGTTTTAATCAATACATTAAAATATCACTGAGGATGTACTGTGTCCGGCAGAGTGACCCAACACAGAGCAGAGGATGTACAGGAGAGGGTCAGAGGAGGAGAGGATGCAGAGGAGAGGGTGCAGAGGAAGAGAAGGACAGAGGAGGAGAGAGGGCAGAGGAGAGGGTCAGAGGAGGAGAGGATGCAGAGGAGAGGATGCAGAGGAGAGGGTCAGAGGAGGAGAGGGTGAAGAGGAGAAAGACAGAGGAGGAGAGGATGCAGAGGAGAGGGTCAGAGGAGAGGGTGCAGAGGAGGAGAGGATGCAGAGGAGAGGGTCAGAGGAGGAGAGGATGCGGAGGTGAGGGTGCAGAGGAGGAGAGGGTGAAGATGAGAAAGACAGAGGAGGAGAGAGGGCAGAGGAGAGGGTTAGAGGAGGAGAGGATGCAGAGGAGAGGGTCAGAGGAGGAGAGGATGCAGAGGAGAGGGTCAGAGGAGGAGAGAGTCAGAGGAGGAGAGAGTGAAGAGGAGGCAAGGATGCAGAGGAGAGGGTTAGAGGAGGATAGAGTGCAGAGGAGCGGGTCAGAGGAGGCGAGGATGCAGAGGAGAGGGTTAGAAGGAGCAGAGGATGCAGAGGAGAGGATGCAGAGGAGAGGGTCAGAGGAGAATAGGATGCAGAGGAGAGGGTTAGAGGAGGAGGGAGTGCAGAGGAGAGGGTCAGAAGAGGCGAGGATGCAGAGGAGAAGGTCAGAGGAGGAGAGGATGCAGAGGAGAGGGTTAGAGGAGGATAGAGTGCAGAGGAGAGGGTCAGAGGAGGCGAGGATGCAGAGGAGAGGCTTAGAAGGAGCAGAGGATGCAGAGGAGAGAGTGCAGAGGAGAGGATGCAGAGGAGAGGGTCAGAGGAGAATAGGATGCAGAGGAGAGGGTTAGAGGAGGAGGGAGTGCAGAGGAGAGGGTCAGAAGAGGCGAGGATGCAGAGGAGAAGGTCAGAGGAGGAGAGGATCAGAGGAGGAGAGAGTGCAGAGGAGAGGGTCAGAGGAGGAGAGGATGTAGAGGAGAGGGTCAGAAAGAGCAGAGGGTCAGAGGAGGAGATGATGCAGATGAGAGGGTCAGAAGTAGCAGAGGTATTATATAAAGCCCAAACACTGAATAAGAATCCAGTGAATCGATATTGTCCCATGGCGTGTGTGATGTAGACTGCTGCAGACTGGGAGATCCCTGTTTGGCCTGGTTCCAGTCTGTTTTCACAATCTCCAGTTTTTTTTCAGCTCAAAGTCACAGAGTTTCCTCCATCTGGACCCAAACACGATGCCAGATCCAGAGCCCACTGTGGTAAAGCGGAAGTGCCAATCATTGCGCGGTAAATAGACCCAGGCTCAGTAAACAGTTTCATTCGTTCTTATTATAATGTGAAATAACTGTAGTTTGGGCTAATTCACTGCCAAAACAAAGGTACTGATTCATCATTTTTGACTTAATCCAGATTCCCTCACCACATGGTACTTTAGTTCTATATTGCAGAACAAAACAACTTTTTTTTAAGCTATTGATATGATTAATTTTGTCTACTTCGTTCGCTTCTGATGCGCAGCGTATGACATAAATTAGCCCCTTTAGCCATGCATCAAACACACAGTACACTTGACAAACGCTCTTTTGATGATCTGATTCAGCTCTTAGTCACAGCCTTTGCTTCACGATTACATTACAGTGACATTAACTTTGCATTAGGGACAGATGCTAAACGGCTATTAGCATTTAGCCGTTTGACTTAAGCGTACGTCCCGGTCCATCATTGGGACGTACTAATAAAGTTATGACCCCGGCGCTAACAGCTAATGACTCGGTTGACCCCTTTAGCTTCTTTAGCGACATAAAAGAAAGCTCGCTGTGATTAGCCGAAGGTCGTGGATTTGATTTGGGTCGAGGTCAGGTTTTAGCCCCTCCTCCTCTCCAGTCTCATGTATTTATGCATACACACAGATACGGGAGTGTGGTATTCATTCGCCCCGATCCAACAAGGATCCACTGTTCCTGATTTTTACCATCCCAAAGTTTGTATAAGTACTTTCCTCAACTCTCAGACACCAGAGTGGAGTTTTGCTGTCTCTGTAAAGCTAACAACAACGTGCACTTCCTGATTATCGGACCACAAAGCTCTGTATAGATCCAGACAGTTCACAGCGGACATATTTGACATATTTTGACCTCAAGGACTGCGTGTACAACATATTTGTACTGAGCAAGGGAAATACACGGAGGAAAAAATAAGGTACATAGACTTTAAGGTATTACGTATTACACAATTTAAAAATATATAGTAGCAGTGGTAATAATGATGATGATAATAATACTTCTAATATTACTACTACTACTACTACTACTACTACTACTACTACTACTACTACTACTACTACTACTACTACTAATAATAATAATAATAATAATAATAATAATAATAATAATAATAATAATAATTGCACTTCACACTGTATTCATTATTCAGACTGACAGAAGTGAGGCTGCCAATCTGCACCATCGGCCCCTCCACCACCAATACTGGGCAATGTGGGTGAGGTGTCTTGCTTAAAGACACAACGTCAGAACTTGGTCTGAGCAGAAATCGATTCCGTTATTGTCACATTAGGGCACCACTACTTTAACCACTGCCAATCAAGTAGTAATAGCAACGACAACGACAGCAGTAGTAGTGGTAGTAGTGGTAGTAGTGGCAGTAGTGTTCGTAGTGTTAGTAGTAGTAGTGGTGGTGGTGGTAGTAGTAGTTGTAGTAGTAGTGGAAGTAGTAGTAGTAGTGGTGTTGGTGTTGGTAGAAGTGGTAGTAATGGTAGTAGTAATAGTGGTAGTAGAAGTAGTGGTAGTAGTGGTAGCAGTGGTAGTAGTGGTGGTGGTGACGGTGGTGCTAGTAGTGGTAGTAGTGGTGGTGGTGGTGAGGGTGGTAGTAGTAGTTGTAGTAGTGGCAGTAGTAGTAGCAGTAAGGGTGGTGGTGGTGGTAGAAGTGGTAGCAGCGGTAGTAATGGTAGTATTAATAGTGGTAGTAGTGGTTGTGGTGGTGGTAGTAGTGGTAGTCGTAGTAGTCCTATAAGTAGTAGAATATGTTGTAATAGTAGTAGTAATAGTTGTTGTTGTAGTAGTAGTAGTAGTAGTAGTAGTAGTAGTAGTAGTAGTAGTAGTAGTAGTAGTAGTCATCTATAAGTATAGGTTTTGTTATAATAGCATTAGTAGTAGCATTTTAAAGTGTGATTCTTGCTCTCCAGATGTCACAGATAACAGTTACATTTGTAGTATTTTTAAAGCGTGCCATCTGTGCTCCTCCTCTCTGAGTAAGGGCACGTTCACACACATTTGAATATCCTGATCATGGTCATGGACAAAATTATAATAACAATTGTCTGTTATTAATGTTCATGTCTTGATTTACAGACACAACAGTGAAATACACTGCCTGGCTAAAAAAGTCACCACCTGGATTTAACTAAGCAAATATGTACGAGCCTCCTGCAGTTGGTCAGGTCGAGGTTCAGCAGAATGAGGTCAGCTGACACCTGAATATACTGAATGACCAGGTTATTCCATCAGTGGATTTGTTCTTCCCTGATGACACGGGCATATTCCAAGATGACAATGCCAGGATTCATCGGGCTCAAATTGTGACAGAGTGGATCAGGAGCATGAGACATCATTTTCACACATGGATTGTCCACCACAGAGTCCAGACCTTAACCCCATTGAGAATCTTTGGGATGAGCTGGAGAAGCTTTGTGCAGCGTCAGACTCGACCATCATCAATGCAAGAGCTTGGTGAAGAATTAATGCAACACTGGATGGAAATAAATCCTGTGACATTGCAGACTAACTACAGTGACAGTGCGTCGCTCGTGTCTCCTCAGCAGTGTTCCTGTACCTGAGCCTGTCGGGGTGTGCGTGTGTGTGTGTGTGTGTGAGTGTGTATGTGTGTGTGAGAGTGTGTGTGTGAGTGAGAGTGTGTGTGTGTCTGTCAGTCTGTGGCACCCCGGGGTGCTCTGTGTCGACAAACCCTCAGGCCTAATACCACGAGCTCAGAGCTCCTCAAAGATGGAGAGGGAACATGTGAAGTCAGCAGGAGACGGAGAGGAGAAGAAGAGAGGGATAGAGAGAGGAGAGAGAGAAGAGAGAGGGAACATGTGAAGTCAGCAGGAGACAGAGAGGAGAAGAGAGGGATAGCGGGGAGAGATAGAGAAGAGAGGGAACATGTGAAGTCAGCAGGAGACGGAGAGGAGAAGAAGAGAGGGAGAGAGAGAAGAAGAGAGGGAGAGAGAAAAGAGGGAACATGTGAAGTCAGCAGGAGACGGAGAGGAGAAGAAGAGAGGGATAGAAAGAGGAGAGAGAAGGAGAGAAGAAGAGAGGGAGAGAGAAGGGAGAGGGACTATGTGAGGTCAGCAGGAGATGGAGAGGAGAAGAAGAGAGGGATAGAGGGAAGAGAGAGAGGTGGAGAGAAGAGAGAGGGAACATGTGAAGTCAGCAGGAGACGGAGAGAAGAAGAGAGGGGGAGAGAAGAGAGAGAGGGAGAGAGAAGAGAGAGGGAACATGTGAAGTCAGCAAGAGATGGAGAGAAGAAGAGAGGGAGAGAGAAGAGAGAGGGAACATGTGAAGCCAGCAGGAGACGGAGAGGAGGACAAAAGAGAGAAAGAGAGAAGAGAGAGGGTTGGAGAAGGGAGAGAGAGGAGGGAGAAGAGAGGGAAAGAGAGGGAACATGTAAGTCAGCAGGAGATGGAAAGAAGGACAAGAGAAGCATAGACGAGGGAGAGGAGGAGAGGGGTAGAGAGGAGAGAGGGAAAGAGAGGGAGAGGAGAGGGGAGGAGAAAAGAAGAAGAGAGAGTGGCAGGGAGAGAGGAGAGAGAGAACATGTGAAGTCAGCAGGAGATAGAGCGGAAGATGAGAGAGAGATGGAAGAGGGAGAGGAGGAGAGAGAGTAGGGAGAGAGGGGGGACATGTGAAGTTAGCAGGAGAAAGAGAGAAAGAGAAAAGAGGGAGAGAAGAGAGCAAGAGAGGAGCAACGAAAGAGGGGGAAAGAGTAGAGAGGAGGAGGAGAGAGAGAGTGAATATGTGAAGTGGAGAGAATACGTGCAGAGGACAGGGTGGAAGAAGCGAGAGAAAGAAAGAGAGGGGGGTTACGACAAGAAGAGGAGGTGGAGAAAGAGTGGAAGGTTACACAATGCCCCTTTAAGTGCAGATGTTGCCTCCGTCATGACATCTCTCGTAGTTTTGGCGTGGCATCTGGTGCAGGGTCTGTTCTGGGGATAATTGGGAGATGTGCACGTTACAGTGGCTGATACTAATTAGGTTTGTTTGACTTTTAGCGTCTCCTCGAGAGTCGACAGACCCACAGACACACGACGAGCTCAAGACAGATTCGCGTTTATGAATTCACTGGTTAAAGCCGCACTGTGCAACTTTATTTCATGCTAAAACTAGTATCGAAACTAGATACTCATTTGAGCAGGTAGTGAGATTAAAAAACTAAAAAAAACAGGGATAAAGTAAAAAGTGTTCCCATTTTTTCCCACTTTCCTGGTGGAGTGTACAATAACTGGTTGTCGCCATGGAGATGACATCACTCTGCTCGAAATGTTCCACCATAAGTATGACATTAAACTAATCCACTGATCAGACCAGGCCTGTCAAATTTGTTTATTCATTTTTATTTATTTAATTATTTTTTGCTATAAAAGAATCATAGTTGAGCAAATTCCAGACACTAATGCCATACAGTGGAATATTTCAAGCAAATCATCAACATTTTTATAGAGGTAACCGCGAGACACATTCCCCAACATAGCGCACCTAAAGCTCTCTATATAAGACTGATGCACCTCTGTAAACTAAATTGTGAGGAAGCAGCTTTGATGGAAAATTACGGAGACAAAATAATAAAACGTAAAACACATTTCAGTTTAATTCAATTCAAGTTTATTTCTTTGGCATATTTAAAACGACTTCAGCTGCTCAAAGCGCTTCACATAAAAGTCGACACTAAACAAATCTACAGATAACACGATACAGAGGAAAAGAGCAATAAAACACCTGTATATCCTGTTTAGCTGGTGTTAAATGCCAGGGAGAAGAGGTGGGTTTTCAGTCGAGTCTTGAACTGCAGGATTTGACAGGCAGAGGGCGCTGTTCCATAGTCTTGGTTCTGCTGCAAAAAAAGCTCCGTCACCTCTGGTCTTGAGTCTGGCTTTGGGCGCAGCAGCAGGAGAGTATAGAGCTGCAGTAACTCCCTCAGACCCATAGAGTGCGCACATTCTCAATCAGGAGTAAAAACATAGAAGCAAGGCAAGGCAAGTTTATTTGTATAGCGCAATTCGTACACAAAGTAATTCAAAGTGCTGAAGTGAATAAGAAAGACATTACAATCACACAAATCAAAACATAATAATAATCACAAATAATCATCATAAAACTCACATTAAAACAGAAATGTGCAGAATACAAACCTTTATAAAAAAAAAAAAAACCTTTTAGTCATTTCACACATTTCATTTCCATCAGCAACATAGATTGTACCCAAGAAATACTATCTCGACTTACAGTAAATATTTGTCAGTATGCGCCTTTTTAGCATAGACTGTACATATAAATGGATGTAGCTAACCTGCTTCCAGCTCCATTAGCTCCAATTCGCTTTCTACTGAAAAACTGAAACTGCTGCTCGTCATTTGGTCTTAAAATGTTCATATTAACCCACTCTACATGATCCTGGTGTTTTTATTTCACTATTGTGTTCATAAATCAAGATATGAACATTTATAACAGACAAATCGAACGCCGTCTTTCCCTGAGGTCACTCCCGCTCGCGTTAGCAACAGGTTTGATTGACAGCGTCGCTAAGCGCTCGGTCTCTCCAAAACTAGCACTGTGGGTGAGAAGGGGCGTTACCTTCAACAGCCTCGCTCCGGACTGGCCCTTTGGTTGCTATGATACTCGCCGTCGGGATTCTAAATACAAAACTCGGGTCCAAATTCACCCCTATAACCGCTCTAGCCTCGATGAGCTTCATTTGACCGGAGCTGAACGCTGCGGGTGACGTCACACTCACTTAGTTTCTTCCACTTCTTTATACAGTCTATGTTTTTTAGGAACATTTTTATTGACATCTCTGTAAAGCTTAAGTATGAGGAAGTAACTTTGCATTCGTAGATGGCCAGTAATAGAGATAAAATACTAAAATGTAAAACACATTTTAATAAGAAGCCTGCAACTTACCACCTCCTCCACAAAGACCCACATTAACGCATGTAATTTCGACCGCACTGTAAACCCGGTTCTTCCATATTTTATTTGGATGTTCCTAGCAGTGAAGAGCTGTGATGTGCGTGTTCCTAATCGTGTTTTATTTGATTGAAAATGCAGAGTGGGGCGGTTGGTCCACGCTGACATTGCGCTAGGGTTAACTGAGCAGAGCTGGTTTTATGAAGAGGAAGAACGCCAACCCCTCCAGTAGTTTAAGCGCTCCCTCTCTCTGCGCCGTCTCTATGTGAGCTCCCTCTGTCACCTTCACACCACACCGCCCCATCAACAAGCTCCCAATCGGCTCTACAGTTCTATTATCGCAATGAGATGTATTTATTTCATATTTTTGGTGGATTTAACGACGTTGTACCTGAGTTTTACTGTTTTAAAGAGGGGGTATTATGCAAAATCCACTATTTGGAGCTTTCTACCACGGTATAACGTCATCAAAAACATGTCTGAAGAGGTTTTAGACGTCATCCGTGCATGTTTGAGTAATCTAGTGATCTCTCCCAGGGCAGTGGTAGAAGAAGGACTCGATTCAGTTACTTAAGTAAAAGTTGAAGTACAGATACCGAAGCAAAAAAATACCAAAAAGTAAAAGTATCACATGAAAAAAGTAGATTTAGTAGTATAGTATCTGTTCTTAAAGAGTAAAAAGTAAAAGTATTTAATTTATATTTTGACCTTTTGAGGCTTTTAAGGCTTCAAATGTAATGATTTTGATGAAGATTTGCGCTGAATTTTGTTCAACAGAAACAGCTGAATCCTTGCTGTTTTTATTTGTATATTTTTGCTCAAACTATGAACGTCCATCCATCCATTTTCTTCCGCTTATCCGGGGCCGGGTCGCGGGGGCAGCAGTCTAAGCCGGGACTCCCCGACTTCCCTCACCCTAGACACATCCTCCAGCTCCTCCAGTGGGACCCCAAGGCGTTCCCAGGCCAGCCGAGAGACATAGCCCCTCCAGCGTGTCCTGGGTCTTTTCTAGGGCCTCCTCCTGGTGGGAAATGCCCGGAACACCTCCCTAGAGGGCGTTCAGAAGACATTCTGAACAAATGCCTGAGCCACCTCAACTAGCTCCTCTTGACATGGAGGAGCAGCAGTTCTACTCCAAGCTCCTCCTGTGTGACCGAGCTCCTCACTCTATCTCTAAGGGAGCCACCCTGCCGAGGAAATCCATTTCAGCCGCTTGTATCCACGCTCTTGTCCTTTCGGTCAGGACCCTGAGATACTATGAACGTGTTAAAAATAAAACCCTTAGATTTTCAGCAGGTCTCACGCAGTAGTAAAAAATATAGTGGAGTAGAAAGTACAGATACCTGCTCTCTAATAGTGAAGTAAAAGTAAAAACTATCAACTTTAAAATTAAGCCCAGATACCTTCAAGTACAGTACTTTACTACGTTCACTTCATTTACATTCCACAAACCTTCCTCACAGTCAGCTGGATGTCACAGATTATAACTATACAGCCGACATAAGCACGATATGTCTTCTAACTGTGAAAGGAGGAAGTATTTCAAACTTTTCCCCTGCTCTTTTCCCAGTTTTGCAGCGCTAACATATTTTCAATGTGAGTGGCTACTGTTTTTAGCCTTATTTAATCTGCTTGGAAAATTGCCAGTCAATGGTATGGGATTCAGAACGTGGTGATAGAAAAGGACGTGCTCGGGTTTGAAGGAGCACATTTGGGGGGTTTGGAGAGGCCTGGGAGCGGGACGCAGGGCCGGGGTCAACTCTGAGAAAGGTTTAATATTTAATCATGTGAAACACTAACCCCACACACCTCAGAGTGACAGAACAGAGGAGGAAGAAGAGAGGAAGAAGACGACAAACGGAGGAGTGGAGCTTTATGTTATAATTTGCACATTTTAAATCGTAATATTCATCTAAAACGACTTAATAAAAGAAACAAGTCCACGGATTTCTGAGTTAGAAAACTGAGGAGGAACTGAGGAGGAAATGAGGAGGAACAGAGGAAGAACAGAGGAAGAACAGAGGAGGAACTGAGGAGGAAATGAGGAGGAACAGAGGAAGAACAGGGGAGGAAATGAGGAGGAACAGGGGAGGAACTGAGGAGGAACAGAGGAAGAACGGGGGAGGAACAGAGGAGGAACTGAAGAAGAACAGGGAGGAACAGAGGAGGAACTGGGGAGGACCAGAGGAGGAAATGAGGAGGAACAGAGGAAGAACAGAGGAGGAAATGAAGAGGAACAGAGGAAGAACAGGGGAGGAAATGAGGAGGAACAGAGAAAGAACAGGGGAGGAACAGAGGAGGAAATGAGGAGGAACAGAGGAGGAACAGGGGAGGAACAGAGGAACAGAGGAGGTACAGAGAAAGAACAGGGGAGGAACAGAGGAGGAAATGAGGATGAACAGAGGAGGAAATAAGGAGGAACAGAGGAGGAAATGAGGAGGAACAGAGGAGGAAATGAGGAGGAACCGAAGAGGAAATGAGGAGGAACAGAGGAGGAAATGAGGAGGAACAGAGGAGGAACATGGGAGGAAATGAGGAGGAACAGAGGAAGAACAGGGGAGGAACAGAGGAGGAACTGAGCAGGAAATGAGGAGGAACAGAGGAGGAACATAGGAGGAAATGAGGATGAACATAGGAGGAAATGAGGAGGAACAGAGAAAGAACAGGGGAGGAACAGAGGAGGAAATGAGGATGAACAGAGGAGGAAATGAGGATGAACAGAGGAGGAAATGAGGATGAACAGAGGAGGAAATAAGGAGGAACAGAGGAGGAACATAGGAGGAACAGAGGAGGAACTGAGGAGGAACTGAGGAGGAACAGAGGAGAACAGGGGAGGAAAAGAAAATGAAATGAAGAACAGAGGAGGAAATGAGGAGGAACAGAGGAAGAAATGAGGAACAGAGGAGGAACAGATGAGGAAATGGGAAATTTGTACTTTCCACATATTTGACCAAATTGTGTCTCGCCCCAGTACAGATACATTGCATAAGCAGCTCTTGAGGTCGACATATGTCTGCTGTGTACTGTCTGCATATGATTATTCATAGTTTTATCGTGACGGCAGAACTCCAGTGTTGTGAAAAGTGCTTATAAACTCATTGTGGTGAGTAACTAGGATGCTCTGAATGCATAGGGTGAGTGAGGAGTAACTCTGAAACACTTGTCTGTAACTAGGCCAATCTGTTCACTTCATTTTAGCGAGATGAGAGATGAGAAAGTGTCTTGTTGTTGTCGTTGTTGTGTCTTAAGGCAAGACACCTCGCCCACACTGCCCGCGAATGTGAACGTACACTGTGAATGTCTGACGGCACAGATTGGCAGTCTCGCTTTCATCAGTCGACCCCAGGGCAGGTGTGGCTAACATGGCGGATGGAATGAATAGTTACACTGAAGCACTCAGAGTTTATCAAACCCAGGAAGCAAAATCTTGTCCATGAGTTTTTCCAACATGTTTATTCTTGCTGCCTATTGCTATAATGTGTTTCCGTGGTGACATAAAACAACTGCAATGTATGCTTATTTGTCAATTACTGCTAAAAAGTAGGGGGTGGTATTCTGTAAAATTGATGTTTTATAACATTGTTCCTGCATCAAAAACATGCCTGAAGAGGTTTTAGATGTCATCCATACATGTTTAAGTAATCTAGCGATCTCTTCCGGGCCCTATTCAAACGCTTTTTACGGTTAGCTCTAAGATTCTGTGCAAAGCTCCGCCCACATGCCTACGTCACCCATGCTCCCACACGACAATTCTCCATAAATTTACAAAAACATGACACAAAACTGTACACTATAACTTCACAAACCTGATATGATCTGCATTAGGTTTATTAGCGGGATGTACGCTGATTGTGTCGTGATGACGTTCTGAAGGGGGAGTGACTTAGCATGGAGAGCGAAGCGAAGGGGGATTCAAAGTGTCAAAAACAAATGTGAAACTTATGTTGTTTTGGGCGAATATAGCACTTTCAAAACAGTAAAAGGTAACATAGTGATCTAATTATAGTATGTGTTAGCACTTATTACCCCATAAAAATAAAATACCCCATAGAAATAAATACCCTGTAGAAGTAAATACCCCGTTGAAGTCAAATAGCTCCTCTTTAAACCAGAGCATTTGACAAATCCACACATTGAGTTAGCAGAGTAAACAGTTCTATCTAAAAATGGAGTCCGTGTTGTGTCTAAGTGTAAAAGACCTCATTGCTTTGTTTGTTCACTAAACGCTGACCTACTTTGGTAAAATTATGGAAGCAAATTACAGAGTAGCAGAATGTCACGCGGAAATGTGAAAGCGTTCATGCTAATGTGCTAAAGCCATTGTGAGACTGGCAACGCACTTTCATTCTGCCTTTGCCCTGGTTTACTTCTGATTACACTGACCTGGTTTAGTCCTTGTTATCTGAACAGTGGGAACAGTTTTATGCAGAAATGATTGGACCTGTCAGATTGTTTTGGAGAAACTATTGTACTGGGGAGACAGCAGCTAAATTGGTGGAGCGTTTGTCCAATGATATGAAGGTTGGCGGTTCGAATCCCTCTCTCGACGTGAACATCATTGCGTTCTGCCAGCACAATAAAGCTAAAAACAACGCAAACATCATTGGTTGAGCGGCTAGATCCACTGCCCCACAGGTTGGCGGTGCGACTCCAGCTCCCACAGATGATTACTGGTGTTGTGTCCTTGAGCAAGACACTTAACCAACCTCCTTGAAGGTGGAAAAGCGCTGTATAAAAATGTGATCATCGTGTCATTTTTTGTATCTGTTTTCAGTTTTTATCTAGTTTTGTTATTAACCCTTTAAAGGTTTTCTCAATCATTTCACAGAGCACATTTTAGGTCACCCCAGCCTTATTTGAGGCTAAAACTAGTATCAAAACTAGATCCTCATTTGAGCAAGTATCGATACTGAAAAAGTCCCATTCACAGGACAAAAATGAACCTTTCCTGAAGCTTTAGAACGATCTTGAGCTGCATCAGAACAAGTATAAGACACATAGATTAGTATACACCATGGACCATGATGGAACCTACATGGACGACTGAGGGATTACAGAGATATAAGGCCACATGGGAATATAAAAAAGTACTACCATTTAATGCTGAAAATCACATTGTATTGTCTAAAGAAAGAGTGTTTTTATTATCAACTATCGAGTCTATTCCTTAGTAACGAAATCGAGTTTGAAATGTTCGTATCGTGACAACACTACCAGGGGACAAACCCAAAAGTATTTCTGTTTTTTTTTATAGTGATACAAATAGCAAATCCCCATAGCCTCCCCTGTACCATCCCCCGCTCTCTTCCTCGTGTATCTGTGGTGTTTTTACATGACTGTGCAGATCGCTGGTTGTCTCTTTTGCTCGGGGAGGGCTGGAACATGTGAGCGCGGAGATGGAGGGTGGAGGTGGGGGGAGGGGAGAGGCGCCGGAGTGAAGCCCAGCCGCGGTTACATAAGTCTGGGTAACACAGCCTCACAGCGCGGCCTCTCTCTGGAGCTAGTGTTGATGGAGTCTTTCACACAACGCCCGGGTGTTGATTAGGAACAGAGAGCAAAGCTGATATGGGATTTAAGACAGAGCACAAGGAAGCTATGAAAATATATTTTTTAGTGTATTATTTCATAAAAGGGTTGTACAGTTCATCCAGTTTACTTACTTTTTGGAAACTTTTAACCGTGCTGTAATGTTGTCTCCTCATTCAAAGGTCCTATATTACACAAAATGGACTCTTTCAGTCAAGTTATAATGTTGTTACTTCATCGAAAACAGACTTGGAGTTGGGTTTTGTTTCTTTCACACATGTTCGAGTAACCTTTTATTATTAGTCTGTTTGCGTCGCCAAAGCTCAGAATGCTCTGTTCCACCTTGTGATGTCATGAAGTGGTAGTTTTCAAGTTACCAACTACAGCCTTTTATCTTTCGTTCAGTAGAGATTGGCATTTCCAGGACTGAAATCATCCAAATGATTCTAGTGAAGGTGTATGGACTTTAAAAACACAGCAGAGCACTTCCTGTTTTACCACGTGACATCACAAGGTGGATCAGAGTGTTTTCTGTTTGAGATTGAATCTGAAATTGGATTGAACCTCCACTGCGGAGACTGAAACAAAAAATAATTCCATGTATATTTAAAGGGTTCGTATTACGCTGTTTTCTGATCTATGTTATAACGTTTCCTCATCGCAAACAGACCTGCAGTTGTGTTTTGTTTCTCTCAAACAAAAAACACTTTGTTCCACCTTGTGATGTCATGTGGTAACACAGGAAGTGCTCTGTGTTTTTAAACTCCGCACCTTCACTAGAATCATGTCCGCCCTGGAATTGCCAATCTCTACTGAACTAAAGGTAAATGTAGCTGTAAACTTGAAAACTACCACTAAATGACATCACAAGGTGGAACAGAGCATTTTGGGCTTTGGAGATATAGACAGACTAATAATAAAGAGTTACTCAAACATGTGTGAATGAAACAAAACACAACTCCAGGCATGTTTTTGAGGAGGTAACAACATTATAACATGGCTTAGCTCTCACAAGAGTCAATTTTCCGTAATATCAAACCTTTGAAAATATATTGCAAATCTAATCACAATTGTAATACTATACAATTGTAAAATGGTCTCAAAAGGGCCGGTGTCGCAGATCAGCATCCAGATTTTCACCCCCACAGATCTGGAGGATGACAACGCCTTAAATCTTTGTGATATTTGTGATTCTTATAAGATATTCTAATGATTTGTATTAACACTGTCTTCTCTGTGTGATGTGTTCAGGTGCGGTCCGAGCCTCCAGTATCTTCCCCATTCTCAGTGTGATTCTGCTCTTCATGGGGGGGCTCTGTATAGCTGCCAGTGAGTTCTACAAGTCACGCCACAACATCATACTCAGTGCAGGCATCTTCTTCGTCTCTGCGGGTGAGTAAACTACACGATACTTCGAGATTTTATACAGTTTTTAACATGTATTTGAGCAAAACATGTCCTGCCCCAGTCCAGATATATGTATAAGCAACTCTTGAGGTCAAATTATTTTGTGTTATATTGTCTGATATTCAGGAAGTGTGTTGTTAGCATGCTAGTTGTTAGTTTATTTTATTTGTATAGCATTAATGTGAAAGTAAAACTTCACCTTAGCCTCATAAAGCTGCATTGTGCTAGATTCTAATGTTTCCTCATCGCAAACAGACCTGGAGTTGTGTTTTGTTTCATTCACACATGTTTAACACACAAACCCTGCATATTTAAGCTAAGTTCTTCTCGCAAACAGAAAACACTCTGTTCCACCTTGTGATGTCATCATGTGGTAATACAGGAAGTGCCCCACTGTGTTTTTAAACCTCACACACCTTCACTAGACTCATTTGGATAATTTCACCCCTGGAATTGCTGGTCTCTGCTAAGCAAAGGTAAATGGTAGCTGTTAACTTGAAAACTTGGCTTGGTCCTGGTTCAGTCCTGGTCTAGTCCTAGTCTAGTCCTGGTCTAGACCTGGTTTGATCCCGGTTAGGTCCTGATGTAGACTTAGTTTCGTCTCGGTAGACTTGATTTGGTCCTGCTTCAGTCCTGTCTAGTCCTGGTTAAATCCTGAAGTAGACTTGGTTTGGCCCTGGTTCAGTCCTGGTCTAGTCCTGGTTTGATCCCGGTTAAGTTCCGATGTAGACTTGGTTTGGTCCTGGTTCAATCCTGTTCTAGTCCTGGTTAACTCCTGATGTAGGCTTGGTTTAGTCCTGGTTCAATCCTGGTCTAGACCTGGTTTGATCCTGGTTAAGTCCTGATATAGACTTGGTTTGGTGCTTCATGACGTCACAAGGTGGAACAGAGCATTTTGATCTCTGGAGATGTTACTCAGACATGTGTGTATGAAACAAAACACAACTCCAGGTATATTTTTGATTAGATAAAATCATTCTAACATGACTAAAGCTCACAAGAGTCAATTTCGCGAAATATATGACCTATATTTATTTCTTTTTTTTATCAGATCTCCCTGCAGGTCACCATTTTTGTTTTTGTCCAGTCTCGTCCACGGTAGCAGTACTTAGTTTCTTTTCTACTTTCGTGAGTTCTTCTCGGTCTCGTATCTTGATCTCGTTACGAGGCTCAAACAGACCCAGTGGGATCCTCTAAAAATACGCTGTCCCTGACACAGATACCCACTTTCCCTGTCGCTCCCTCTCACAAGAGCAGCACAACTAAACCAACAACTTATCAAATGTGTCCACCAAAGATTACAGGCATAATTCATACTCGGGGATGATGGATAAAAAAGACATGTTGAAAGTGCACTATGTAACTTTTCCTGTGGGGGGTCTGCTATCTGCTCGACTTCATGGAGGTGGTGTTGCTTTGGCTAGAATGTTCCACAGTGTGACATTAAACTTTTCACTTTTCTAACTGTGGAACATTCCAACAAAAACATCTGGAGATAAGCACATTTTTAGTATTCACAGTTCTGGTGTAGACTTGGTTTGGTCCTGGTCAGTCCTGGTTTAGTCCTGGTTTAGTCCTGGTTTAGTCCTGGTTTAGTCCTGGTTTAGTCCTGGTTTAGTACTGGTCTAGTCCTGGTTTAGTACTGGTCTAGTCCTGGTTTGATCCTGATTAAGTCCTGATGTATATTTGGTTTAGTCCTGGTTCAATCCTGGTCTAGTTCTAGTTCGATACTGGTTAAGTCCTGATGTCAACTTGGTTTGGTCCTGGTTCAGTCCTGGTCTAGTCCTGGTTTGATCCTGGCTTTGTCCTGATGTATATTTAGTTTAGTCCTGGTCTAGTCCTAGTTTGATCCTGGTTAAGTCCTGATGTAGACTTGGTTTGGCCTTGTTTAAGTCCTGGTTTGATCCTGGTTAAGTCCTAGTGTAGACTTGTTTTGCTTCTGGTGCCATCCTAGTCTAGTCCTGGTTTGATTCTGGTTACTCCCTGATGTAGACTTGCTTTGGTTTTGTTTTGGTCCTAGTTTGGTGCTGATTAAGTCCTCGTGTAGACTTGTTTTGCTCCTGGCTCAGTCCTGGTCTAGTCCTGGTTTAGTTCCAGTTTAGTCCCAGTTTCCATGTGGTGTGTGCGCTGCCTCAGTGAGACTTTGAGAAACTCTGAAGTTGACCCCATTTCTTTGGTATAGGTCAAGTCATTCTTTTCTTTTTTGTGACTTTACTGTTGAGTTAAATGGGGCAATAGTGGTGCAGTGGATTAACTGTTCAACAACCAGAGGGAAGCTGGTTCAAATGTTCTAATGCCATGTTATAATGTTGTTTCCTCCTCAAAAACAGACCTGAAATTGTGTTTTGTTTCATTCACACATGATTTGAGTAACCCTTTATTATTAGTCTGTCAGCATCGCCAAAGCTCGATATGCTCTGTTCCACCTTGTGATGTCATGAAGTGGTAGTTTTAATATCTACCTTTACCTTTTCCTCAGTAGAGATTGGAAATTCCGGGCCGAAATCATCCAGATGTTTCTACTGAAGGTGTGTGGAGTTTAAAAACACAGTGGAGCACTTCCTGTATTACCACATGACATCACAAGGTGGAACAGACTGTTTTCTGTTTGAAAGAACATCTCAGCCTAAATACGCAGAGTGTGTGTGTTAAACATGTGTGAATGAAACAAAACACCAGGACTGTTTGTGATGAGGAAACGACATTATAACAGATCAGAACACAGCGTCATATGGCTCCTTTAATGCATTCATATTATGTGCCCTCATTTCTATAATTTATGTGGGTTATATACAAGTGATTTAAAAATTAGGACCTTTGCAAATTAGCCATAGCAAAAAATTCAACAATGTAAATAGTCAAAAGGCCTCAAAATGGCATCCATAACAGGAAATGGGCAATAACTCAAACCCGTGTTGGTGGTTTTCAGATTCTATAATATAATAATGTCATACACCCAGATGAGGGACAGGAGACAGTTTCCCCAAAAGTTAAATCTGTCAACTGGACAAAAAGTTGTAGGAGTGAAGACGTTTCGCTGCTCATTTAAGCCGCTTCTTCGGTTCTGGTCAGTTCTGGTCAGTTCTTTGTCCAGTTGACAGATTTAACTTTTGGCTTTTACTATGGATCAGACCTGGACGACTGAGATATCACACAGACAATATTCATATAAGATGCCCATCTGTATTAAATATGATTGGCCTATAAAATGTTGTGTTGTCATCTGAAACTTTAAGTAATACTTTGCAATGACATCACGCTGAATGTGTCCTACATGTATGTCTACAGTGGAACGTTCAGCAGTTATCATGGAGGCACAACGCACACATTAGCAAACAAAAAAGTTTTAAGACTCACAAAAAAAGTCAAAATGGATTTACATAACACATTTTCAGGAGGCTGCGGTCAATACAAAAGTTCGTGGTCCTGTCTAGGAGTTTGATTTTTCACATAAAAGGCGAGAGCGAAAAACTGAAAAACTGTTGTGACTGTAATTTTATGTGTGAGAGAGACTTGTTTAACACCACAAACCAGCTCACCTGTTGCAGTTCCAGCTAAGTCAGTTCTTTATTAGTCAGATTGTGTTAAAATGAAGCTCAGATTAAAGTTTAACTCGAATAACAGAGTCGCAGACAGAGTAGAGTCTCCAGTTAGCTTCACTCTCCCCCAGGGAATAGTACTACTGTATCTTAGGCTCAATCTACCTGCACAAATCCCTCATAGCTAAAGCGTATTTTGAACTTTACAGACCAGTTTGACTGTTTTGTATTTTGTAACTTGTTCTTTTTTTTATGTACCAGTCTTTTGAGTCTGAAATAAATAAATACATCTTTTCTTCCTCCCTGTGTGTTTGTGCCCCAGGCCTCAGTAACATCATCGGGATCATCGTGTACATATCAGCCAACGCAGGGGACCCCTCCAAGAGCGACTCCAAGAAGAACAGCTACAGTTACGGGTGGTCGTTCTACTTCGGGGCGCTGTCCTTCATCATGGCGGAGATGGTGGGGGTCCTGGCCGTGCACATGTTCATCGACCGGCACAGGCAGCTCCGGATAGGGGCCCGCGCCGCTGACTACCTCCAGGGCTCAGCCATCACACGCATCCCCAGCTACCGCTACCGCTACAGGTACACAACGCACAGCTCTACACGACATTATGCAGAGTTTAAAGGGCCTGACTCTGAGCTTTAAACCATGTTATAATGTTAACTCATCAAAAACAGACCTGAAGTTGTGTTTTGTTTCATTCACACACGTTTGAGTAACAATTTATTATTAGTCTGTTTACATCACCAAAGCTCAAAACGCTCTGTTCCACATTGTGATCTCATGAAGTAGTAGTTTTCAAGTAAACAGCTACATTTTACTTTTAATTTAATAGAGATTGGAAATTCCAGAGCTGAGATCATCCAAGTGATTCTAGTGAAGGTGTACGGAGTTTTAAAACACAGTGGAGCACTTCCTGTATCACCTCATGACATCACAAGGTGGAACAGAGTGATTTCTGTTTGAGAGAAGAACTCTAAATCTGCAGGGTTTGTGTGTTAAACATGTACGAATGAAATAAAACACAACTCCAGGTCTGTTTGTGATGAGGAAACGTTATATCATAGATCAGAAAAAGCGTAATATGTGCCCTTTAATATAGTTTAGATCCGTGCTTTTTATCAGGTTAGGTTTTATTCTTTATTTGCACTTACATTCAAATTGGTTCAGTCTCAAGTAAGACGCAGGAGCCAGTATTAGTATGGATTATGATCTAACTCGAGGTGGGAAATTTATCACCTACATCTTAAAGGTCCATTATGTAACTTTCCTGCTGAGGAGTCTGTCACTTTCAGAGCGATGTTATTGTTTTACTTGGAATGTACCACAATGTACCACTTTAAACTGATTAAAGTACATTGCGTTCTTAATGTAACTTAACCCGGTGGCGCTGTCATGTCTCGCTTCTCTCCATGAAGACACGTTTAATGCCATTCAGTGGAACATTCCAGGCAATGCAATAAAATCTCCATAGAGCGCAGGTTAAAGATTGTGATTAAATATGAAAGATTTAACCCAGGCATGACCAAAATGTGGCCCTCAGACCAATTTTTCTTGGCCCTCAAGTTTCCAGGTGAATCGGCCCATATTACTTTAAACAGCACTTTTTCCTGTACATTTCTGAAAATCTACTTCAACAAGCCCATATCAAATATTTAATGTGTCCCATTGAGGATATAAGTACGAATAAAGGTCTAATGGTTCAGTCTAACTTGTAATAATAACGCAGATTTGAAGTATTCACTGTATTGGCGACCAGTCTATGGCCCTCAATCGGCCCTCGGCTTTGTCTGTGTTTTTATATGTGGCCCTTAATGAGAAAAGTTTGGACACCCCTGATGTAACCAAATTAAGTGTAATTTCTCAAAAGGTAAGGCAAGTTTGTTTGTATAGTACCAAGTAATTCAAAGTACTTTACAGAATAAGAAAGACATTAAAATCACAATACAAGTCAAAAGGAAATCGCTAATCACAAATAATCATCATCAAATTAACATTAAAGTGCAGAATAAACCCCTTTCAGTCATATGCACAGCTAAACAGAACCGTTTGACCCTGGGTTTCTATACTTGAACCTACACCAACATGTTTTAGCATATTTACGATCAGTTGCGAAAATAGTTTTTTGTCAGCATGACCCATTCTTCTTCCTTCCTCTTGTCAAACCTCAAACTGACCCTTCTCCTCTTCTGTCCCCCCCGCCGCAGACGCCGGTCTCGGTCCTCGTCGCGCTCAACAGACCCCTCTCACTCGCGGGATGCCTCTCCGGTGGGTCTGAAAGGCTTCAGCGCGCTCCCCTCCACCGAAATCTCCATGTACACGCTCCCCCGAGACACGCTGAAGTCCTCCGGAACGCCCACGGCAACCTACAACTCCGAACGCGATCACGCCAACTTCCTGCAAGTCCACAACTGCATTCAGAAAGATATCAAAGACTCCAGCCATAGCAACACAGCCAACCGCCGCACTACGCCTGTATGAGAGAAGGGGGCAGAGATGGTCCAGATGTTATAAATATTTAATCTTTCGAAAAACCAAGGAGACAACCATGCAAGCAACCCCTGTGGAAACGCCATAGGAGAAGACGCAGTTGGATTTTCATGTTTATAAAAATAGATTTGTTGTTTTTTGTTTCAGCTGCATGATCGATCCATTTACCATTGTCGAGAGAGCTTTGAGCGTTGGACTAAAAAGTACGTTAACTGGGAGGTCTACTACTACTACTACTACGAAATAATGGTATTTTTTCCCATTATAACAAAGGGGCTACGGGTTATATAGGCGAAAAGGGAGCGTTTCATTATTTCATACATTTGGCGTTTTGTTTGCCCGAAAATTCTGGGCGGGAGCGTTAATTCAAGCTCCAATTATAGCCACTGGTTATTTATTGTTATAATTATTATGATTATTATTATTAATTTTTTGCATTAAAACTGTGAATTGTTACAGCTGGGTGTTCAATACGAAATCGCCCAAGCTGTAATCTCGAACAAAGGTACTATATATATGTATTACTTTTATAAATAAATTATTAATAATCAAGAGATACAGAAGCAAAAAAATGACAAAAAAAATCTACAAAAAAATACGAGTTAATTATGAAAAAACTGTTGGTAACAAATGAACTTTTAGTATCGGTTTGAAGGTCGTACCACGGTGGGAGTAATCAGCTGGCAGCAGTAGAAATAATATTTATTCTTTTAAAATCCAAACCTTCTCAACTTTCTCTTCTTCCTCGTTCGCTTTCTTTTGGGATCGTTTGGCCGGCGACGCTGCAAAAAACTCAAACTTCCAGCGACTTTTTCAGAAATCCACAAAAAGGAAGGAGCAGAGGAGAGAAGGAAAAGAAGAGGACGCCAGTCTCCAAAAGTCAAAAAATACAACAACATGAAATAGTTACGAAGCTAAGAGACTCAACAATCTCACAAATTTAATGCATGCTAGAAAAATTACCGCAGCTCTGCTCTTGAGAAACTTAAGTTAATAATTATTAAGGGGAAAAAAAGCAAAGACGCAAACGTATTAATGTTTCCATGTGTAACTTTAATATAGTTTTTTTTTTATTATTATTATTATTTTGATTTATTATTTATTTCATTTTATTGCTTTTGTGAAAGAGACAAAAAACCAAACAATCGAACATTTAAAGGTGCGCTGTGGAACTTTTCTAAGGTGGAGGGCTGGCTACTCACTTGCCTCCATGGAGATGTTATTTCTTAGCATGGGATATTACGCAGTATGGCATTAAACATATCTGCCTTGCATGTGATCAATTGCAGGTGTTTTATAGCTCAAAAATACCTGAATTCTTACTATGTGCAGGCTTGCTTCGCCACAGATCTGACCAGTAACTCGTCTCCATTGTGATAACCAAGTTTATTTCCATACTGTATAACATTCAAGGCAAAGTAATTACATCTCCATGGAAACAAGCGGGTGGCGCACCCTCGATCAGAAAAGTTACACAGTGCACTTTTAACAAAAACTGCTTTTTTAAAACGGTTTGGTTGGATTTCTTTATAAATATATATGTATGTGCTTTTATTTTGAAAGGGAAAGAACTCACACAGCCTTAGTCATTTCTTTGTTTTTGATTTTTAAATGTGTTGTTCAAATTTGAAAAATGAAATCTTTAAAGGTGCCAAAACCGAATGATCCTATACTTGGATGCATCAAGTCCTGATGAATAAAATACCAACCCTAGGGGGAACAAATCACCACGTTTCTATGTCTGTCTCTCTTATTTTAATCCATCCGTCTGTCAATCAAACAATATCACTGGGAGTTTAAGTATGTAGAGCTGTGGAATACAATATAATAGAAAGGCTCAAGCAAAAGTCTCAGCTGCTCAAGAGGTCATTAGATCCAGAGTCAGGGCCGTTTGATTCGAGTAACATTCCTCAGAACAAAAGTGTCCCTCATCTGTGTCCTCTGTGTCCTGCAGCATCACAGCAGCCTCCAGGGGGAACCAGGTGAACTCTAGACACACAACAGGAAAGCCTCTCCTAACTCACTCTCTGTTCTGTTTGAATGTCTGGAACATCTTCTGCCATGTTTGGTCTAGAAAACACTGTTGTAAAAAGTTGGTTGCATTTCAGAACTAGCTGGTTAGCATAAAAGGGTCGCCATGGATACAGTAAAAACAAACTGCTCAAATCACACAGTCCAGTAGTCCTTAACTTAAGTACCTCGAATCAGCAATTCCTTGTTGGTCAAAATCCCAACATTTTAAGTTAAAAATGTTAAAAGTTTGAAAACTGCTCAGTGTGCCAGCTAGTCAGACACAAGAGCAGCCAACCACTATGACTATGACTATGGCAACCACAGATCTTATATACTTACTTGTTATACTGTTGTCACAATGCTAAAACTCAATTTAAATACTGAGGAATATATTTGATACTCAATACCAATGCTGATACCACGATGATAAGAAAAAACAACTCTTTAGACAATTAAAATGTGATTTTCAACATTAAATGATGCTGCTTTATTTTATATTTCCATGTGGCCTTATGTCTGTGTAATCCCTCAGTCGTCCAGTAGGTTCCATATTGGTCCATGAGCGTGAACGAGTCTATGTGTCTTATACTTGTTCTTATTCAGCTCAAGATAATTTTAAAGATATTCAGGAAAGGTTCATTTCTGTCCTGTGAATGGGACTTTTTTAGTATCAATACCACCTCAAATGAGTATCTAGTTTTGATACCAGTTTTATTATTGATTAGTATTTGATTTTCGATTTGTTTTGACAACCCTAACACTCACCTGCAGAAGAAATATTGGTTTTGTTTGCCTGGGACATATTGGCTACACTGAAAGAAAGGAAGTATCTACAATTTAAACTTACATGAAGTCAAAACAATATAATTTTGTTGTATGGATAATAGTGTTTATTTTATGTGATGATTGGATATACAATGTGAAAAAATAAGGTCAAATTTATCCCCACTTTTTCCTAATAAAACAACTTTGTAGAGAACAGAACATTTGACTTAAAATAACGTGGCTTTGATGGGAAGATATATATTTTAAACATGCTGTGTCACCTGCACCTAATGCTATATTGTGAAACATTCCAAGCAAAGCCATAACATACGGCATTGAACATATCTATCTCCATGGAAACAAAAAGATTACACTACCAGGACAAGTTACAGGTCAAGTCTATGGAGAGGCATGCCCGCTTGCATGTTAGTAATGAAAACCCTAGTAACTGAATACAGGCAAATACTTTGGAATATTTCAGGCAAACATCTCCATGGAGACAAGCAAGAGCAGGAGAGAGGGGCCACACCGGAGTCTACAGGACTAGTGAATATTTGGACGTTTCTGTTATCTGAATGTAGGGGGCGCTCTATTGTTAAGAATGAGACAAAAACTGCAACCACAGAAGAGGATGGGACGGGGCGTTTTATAAAGTGTATTTAAAATGGTAACTGGATGTTGAGAATAAGATCACAGCGGTGTGGCAGCGTACAGGCAAATTAAATGCTAAATTCGGCTTTAGCACATTCATAAAAATAAGCGCTGAGTTGTCAGACATTAAATCCTCCACGGCCTGTTAAAACCTGCAGCGGTAAAAAGCTCCATAATCACAGGAGCGGGGCAGTACACAGGAGCACAGGAGTGGGGCAGTACACAGGAGTGAGGCAGTACACAGGAGTACAGGAGTGAGGCAGTATACAGGAGCACAGCAGCGGGGCAGTACACAGGAGCACAGGAGCGGGGCAGTACACAGGAGCACAGGAGCGGGGCAGTACATGGGAAACTGCATGAGGTTCATACAGACAGGCTCCACTGTATCACAGAGCGCTGGTTTAGACCTGGGTTTCTCTCATCTTTACTTACTCACAGTTGTACTTTGATTTATTCGTGCATGTTTGACTGAGCCTGTATCGTCCTGCAGAGGCACGACCGCTCTGAAAATGTCTGTTCTTCCCCAAGGTTCTGTACTTACTGAAAAATTGCAGTATTCAAATGATGAAATGCCATAATGAAGAGGAACCAGGAGCAGAGATCAGTTCTGTAGTTATGAACAGAAAGTTAATGAACCGTTTACATTATTAAGTTGGTCTAGGCAAAAGGTGAAGGTAGACTTCATCATCTCCGTAGGGATATGTGTCCTCTGCAAGGACATCTGTCAGGTGCAGGACGTGTGTCAGGAGCAGGACGCTGCAGTGCAGCGCTCAGGGACCCAGCTCTAGATCTTGAGTCTTGGTCAGGACTATCAGAGCTGGGGGATTTTATCTGTGGTGCATGTTTTGGGTTGATGGGGTAAAATCTGAGCCTCGCTGAAAGCTCTCAGAACCAATGATCGAAGCATTCACACAAATACTGCTCACTGATTGGTGGAAGTGTCACTACAGCACATTTTAAAAAACTAAATAGTCCAGGTTCTGCTGAAACAGGTGGAAGCCCAAACCACAGTGCTGCCCTGTGATTGGTCAGTTTCCTTTCACATATAAACGATTCAGCGATGAACAAGACTAATTCTCCTGAGTTTGTGAACTCAGGAGAATGGAGAGTGTGAGGAAACACACCCAGACAGAGGGAATCAAACCCATTACCTTTCTGCTGTGAGGCGAGAGTGCTAGACACTCTACTCCACTGTGTTGAATTAGATTAATATAGTGATTTACCATAAACAAAAAAAAACATGAAACAGGGACACATGGATCATGTGGCGTGCTGCTGTAGGCTTAGCTTAGCTGTGTTTGGCCTCTAATGGAAAGCTCTTTGGTTCAATCCCCTCTACGTGTAGTGCATACCTTTGTTGAACCTTTGGACAAAACACTTTTGTCACTGAGTCTATCCATAGTATATGTGGGATTTATAAAGTGTATCTGTATCTGTTTCTTTGCTGATGCGTGGCTTCGAGTGTCCTGTGAAGCAGTACAGACATCAGGTCATTTTCTACACACTTTGCATCACACGTGACTCATTCATCGGCTTAAACTAACATTCCTCTTGTTTTAACTCATAAATGATGAGTTTATTTGTAAGTTTCAAGTCTGTTTGTGCAAAGAAAAGTGATCCGAGGCGGCGTCCTTGAGGAGTCCTTGCAGTGCTGTGGTTTTTTGGCCAGTCCCACTTTTGGACAGGCCTGAGTAAAGCAGAAGGATCAGAGCCATACTAATGAACCGGCGCGATCCCGACCACGCTGATGTCTGCCGGAAGAGTCCAGACAAAAGCCCAGCGCTGGCTCTGCTCCAGTTCAACAACGCATCCACAGACGAGGCCGGAATGTTGAACCGAGCAAACGTAGTGTCCTTGAAGGTCTCGTTTACAACATGATCACATTTAGTTTGATTTGTCGGTCAGTTAGTTAAGCTTCATTAAATTATTGTTGTTGGGGGTCCTGTCGTGTCACTGAGCGCAGTGAGGGGAGAATACTCTGAAAATGTATTTAGTTACAGAATAATGAATACCCAAATGAAAATGTATTTTGTGATGTAGAGTAGTGTATTCTGAATCCCCCCCTTTTCCTCCGTCTCTCTCTATCTCTCTCACTGTCTTTTTCTCCCTCCCTCTCTCCCTTGCTCTCCTTCCTCCCCCTCTCTCTCCTCATCTCTTTCTCGCCCTTTCCCACTGCCTCTCCCTCCCTCTCTCTCTGTCTCCTCTTTCTCTCCCTCTGTCTCCCCCTCTCCCTCTTTCCTCTCTCTATCCCTCCCTCACTCTCCACCTAAATCTCTCTCCCTCAGCCCCCCTCTCTCTCTCCCTCTCTCTCTCACTCTCCACCCCCCGTCTCTCTCCATCTCTTTCTTGACCTCTGCCTCTGTCCCCCCTCTGTCTCTCTCCTCTCTTTCTATCTCTCCCTCCCTCCCTCCCTCCCTCATTCTCCACCTCTCCACCCTCTTTCCCTCAGTCCCCCCTCTATTTCTCCCTCCCTATCTGGCCATCTCTTTCTCCCCCCTCTCAATCTCTCTTTCCCTCTCTGTCTCCCCCTCTGTCTCTCTCTCCTCTCTTTCCATTCCTCTCTTTCTCTCTCTATCTCCTTTACTCTCCACCCTCCTCTCTCCATCTCTTCTAAACCAGGTCTATCTCAAACCAAACTAGGCCTTAAACCCTCTTAAGTTTCCTCATTTTAAAACAAACTGATGCCTCCCCATCTCTCTTTCTCTCCCTCTCTCTCTTTTTCACTTTATCTTCCCATCTCTCACCTCTTTCTCTCCTTCCTTCCTCTCTTTCTCCTCTTATTCCCTCTTTTTTCTATTCCTCTCATCATCTCACCCTCCTCTGCATCTCTCTATCCCTTATCTCTCCCTCTCTGTTTTCTGTCCTTCTCCCCATCTCTCTGATTTTCTCTCTACCTCTCCTCTTTCTTTTTCTCTTCCCTTCTCTAACTCCTCTTTTATATCCCTCTCCCAATCCCCCTCTGTCCTATTTCTACCCCTCTCCCTCTATCTCTCTCCTCTTTCTCCTTTCCTCCTCATTCCTTCCCTCATTCTCTTTCTTCCTTGGTCTTCTTTTTCTCTCACTATCTTGTTCTTCTCCTCTTTGTCTGGTCTCTCTTTCACTCTCTCCACTCCTCTCTCTGCCACCCTCCCTCTCCCTTCTCTCTACACCCCCCAACTTTCCCCATCTCTTTCTCCTCCTCTCCCTCTGTGTCTCTCCTCTTTCTCCCCTTCCTCTCTCCCCACTTCCTCTCCTTCTCTCTTTCTCTCCTCTTTCCCTCTTCACTCTTTCTTCCTTGCGCTCTCCTGTTTCTCCCCCCTCCCTCTCTCTTCACCTTTCTCTCCTTCCCTCCTCTTCCCCTCCCTTACTCTTTCTTCCTTTCCCTCTCCTCTTTTTCTCTCTCCATGTCTTTCTCCTCCTCTCTCCCTCTCTCCCCTCTTTCACTCTGCCCACCCTCCCTCTCTCTGTGTCCCTCCCGCTGCGGTGATCAGAGTCCGAGCGTTCCGCTGGTGAGTGTCTGGGGTGGGACAAAGGAGGAGGAGGGGGGGGGGGGTCAGAGTGAACACAGCGCCCCCGTGTGGCAGAGTGACTTCACAGAGCACAGCACCAGCTCTGAGTTACATAAGCTCCGTCAAAACCAACCACGACCTCTCGCTGACCTCTGCAGACGCTGTTATTGGATTAACAAGAACTATAGGCCTGATGTAGACCCAGTGTAGACCCAGTGGAGACCCGGTTTAGACCCGGTTTAGACTCAGTTTAGACCCGGTGTAGGCCCAGTGTAGACCCGATTTAGACCTGGTTTAGACCCAGTGTAGGCCCAGTGTAGACCCGATTTAGACCTGGTTTAGACCCAGCGTAGGCCCAGTGTAGGCCCAGTTTAGACCTGGTGTAGACCTGGTTTAGACCCGGTGTAGGCCCAGTGTAGACCCGGTTTAGACCTGGTTTAGACCCAGTTTAGACCTGGTGTAGACCCGGTTTAGACCTGGTGTAGACCTGGTGTAGACCTGGTTTAGACCCGGTTTAGACCCGGTTTAGACCTGGTGTAGACCTGGTGTAGACCTGGTTTAGATCTGGTTTAGACCCATTTTAGACCCGGTTTAGACCTGGTTTAGACCCGGTTTAGACCTGGTTTAGACCTGGTTTAGACCTGGTTTAGACCTGGTTTAGACCTGGTTTATACCCGGTTTAGACCGGGTGTAGACCTGTCTGGAGTTTGCATGTTCTTCCTGTTTCTTACCGGCGTTTTTTGTGGTTTCTATTGGCTAATTCTTCAACTGTTTCAATTTCAAGCTAAGTCCGCAGGCTTTGCAATGTGGTCGCCAACTTCACATGCACCATTTCTAGAGGCTGTGTCTGAAATGTTTCTCAGTGTGGCATTAAGTCATCTGTCTTCCATTTATTCAATTACAGATGTTTTATAGCTATATATTAACAAAAAAAACATGCATTCTTACTGTGAAAGGGCTTTTCTCTCAACCGGACCTCGCTCCCTGGTAACGTCTCCTGCTTGTTTCCATGGAGATAGATAAGTTTAATGCCATATTATGGAACATTCCAGGATAGTAGCTCCATGGAGACAACCAGAAAGTTACTTAGTGCTTCTGGAGTTGTGTTTTGTTTCATTCACACATGTTTAAGTAACCATTTATTATTAGTCCGTCTACATCTCCAAAGCTCAAAATGCTCTGTTGCACCTTGTGATGTCATGAAGTGGTCATTTTCCTTTAGCGTTACCAAGCTGCTCTGTAAACAAAGTTAGAAATTACTTACAAAAAAGGCAGTCGATTCATGCGTTTTAGCTTACTGTTATGACGTTTCTCCTCACTGAAAACCTATAATATTTTGTTTGCAGTTGTTAATCGCTATGGCAACGGTTCGAATCTGTCATCATCTGAAACCCTCGTGCACAGAAACAACAGAAGAGCAAACCCGTATAATATTATTGTGTAGAATGAACCTGAGCGGTGGTGATGTTCGGCTGTGACAGGCGCGCTGCTGACGGCGTGGACTCCGGGTTACTTTGGGTCAAGCGCAGTTGAAACGTGCTCGAAAAAGAGGAGAATAAACAGAGAATGGACAGAGACACAGCGAAATGACAGCTCTCTGTGCTGATCCAAGCAACTGCAGAGCACCCAGAGGACTCCCAATGTCAACACGGCACCTCAAAAACACGGGACAGATACATATATAGTGTCATGTGTGTTTTAGTACTGCAGTCTTCATATTGCACCATATGTTTTATTCAGATGGGAGCAGTAGTTCAAATGTTTTAGTGTAGATGACAGATTTCATATTTATTTATTTATTATTTTATTATTTATGTATTTATTATTATTTTATTATGTATTTATTCATTCATTTTATTTATTTATTTATTCATTCATTCATTTTATTTATTTATTTATTCATTCATTTTATTTATTTATTTATTCATTTATTTTATTTATTTATTTCAAGTACATATTTCCAGTGGCGGAAGAAGTACTCAATTTTGTTACTTAAGTAAAAGTACAGATACCAGAGCAAAAAAAATTCTCCAGCCAGCCATTTTCCTCCACTTATCCAGGGACTCGCTGACTTCCCCACCCCAGACGCTTCCTCCAGCTCATCCAGTGGGACCCCAAGGTGTTCCCAAGGAGACCGAAAGACATACTGCCTGCAGCGTGTCCTGGGTCGTCCCCGGGGCGTCCTCCCAGGAAGAGGAAATACTCAAGTAAAAGTAAAAGTATCACATGAAAGTATTTAAGTAGGCGTTGAAAAATGTACTTAGAGTAAAAAGTAAAAGTATTTTGTGCATATTTTCAGGTCTTATGAGGCTTCAAATGTCGAGATTTTGCACAGAACATTTGAATTATTTATTTTTTGTTTGCTGCAACTTTGAAAATGCAAAAAATACACCCCTGTGCCTTTTCAACAGGTCTCAAACAATTATAAAAAAATAAATTAAAAATGTACTTTTCAGTCTAGTTAAAAAATGTAGTGTACTTCTACTTTTACTTTGTTACGTTCCATCACTGTATATTTAAATGTTTGGCTCTTGTTTTATTCTTTTATTTTGAAGTTTCTTTGTTTTTTTCTTTTCTTCCGATTTAATTTTAAACTTACACAAAACTGGACAAACTACTGATCGAAACAAGAAATGATTTGATTTTTGATGCTTTTCATTTAATCTTTATTTTACGAGGCAAACACTGGTCTTTAAAGGACGTCAAGATTTCAAGATTTAATTCACAATTTACAACAGCGGCTCAGTCGGTAGCGCCGTTGATCGAAAGGTTGATGGTTCGAATCCCACTCTTGACATAAACATCACTGGTAGAGCGGTCACATCCACTCACCAACAGGTTGGCGGTGCGATTCCAGCTCCCACAGATGAATGCTGTCAATGTGTCCTTGGGCAAGACACTTAACCCACCGTTGTCCTCAGTGTCTGTGTACACTGTGTATGAATGTGTGTGTGAATGGGTGAGTGTTTCTTTGATGTAAAGCGCTTTGAGTGAAGGTGGAAAAGAGGGTTGTTTTTGGGGTTGCTTTAAACCAATATAGCTTTTTGCATCTCTGCTTAAATAATTAAAACACACTAAATAAAATAATAAAATTGTCTGCAGATTTGAATAATTTTACTAGAAATTTGAAAAAGTTTTAGATCAAATGTGTCACATCAGTTAAGTTAATTTGTTCTGTTCTGTTTCACTGTAAAAACCTGCACATAATGATTTTTATATTGTTTGGACTGTAGGAAAAATCCTGCATTGGACTTGGGGACATTTATTGTATTTTTCTGCTAATGACAATGATGAACTGTTAGTCTTGTAATTATAATGAAATGTGTATTTTAATGTGTGTTCACCTGCACAGGGACAACACAGGGACAACAGCAGCAGCTAAATCTGGTACAAATAATCTTTTCTTTTGTAAGATTTATGAATTTGTACATGGTCCCTGACAAAATATATAACATTTTAAGAAATAATAATAATAATAATAATAATAATAATAATAATAATAATAATAATAATAATAATAATAATAATAATAATAATAATTAGGATAAAAAGCATTCGTTCAAAGTATAAGCACATTTGAGAGCTCCGCAGCGCCCTCTGGTGTCCCTGTAGCGGTACTTTAGGAGTGCGGCCGTGCGCTCCTTCACAGCACGGCGCACTACGGGAACGCGGTGTCCACAGACGGGCCTCGCATACTGATGGGACAGTGCTGCAGTGAGCCAGCCCCGCGAGGAACAGCCAGCTCGATAATATACCCACTGCCCTTCACGCGCTCCGAGCAAAACACGAGCGAGGAAAAGAGGCAAGATTTAGCACGCGCACATCTACATGTAGTCCACCTGTTAAGAGCCCACGTGTACATGTACATACACGTTTGAGGATGAGGAGGAACTTACACTGTTGTTGTAGCAATTAGCCGTATAAAACTAAATATTATGTCTTTGCAATAGTAAAAAGTCCTCAAAATGTCACCTATGAACAGGAAGCTGCAATCCACACGAGGATTTATGAGGAGTTCTATTGTGGCTGGGTTCACTTGTCCTGGTTTGATCTCAGTGTTGTAGTCCTGATGTAGGATTAGTTTGGTCCAGTACAGTACTAGTCTTGGTTTAGTCCTGGTTTAGTCCTGGTTTAGATCTGATTTAGTCCTGGTTTACTCCTGGGTTACACCTGGTTTAGTCCTGATTTAGTTCTGGGTTAGACCTGGTTTAGTCCTGGTTTAGTCCTGGTTAAGTCCTAGTTAAGCCCTGTTCTTGTCCTGGTTTAGTCCTGGTTTAGCCTTAGTTTAGTCCTAGTTTAGTCCTAGTTAAGTCCTGGTTTAGTCCTGGCTTAGTCCTGGTTTAGTCCTAGTTAAGCCCTGTTCTTGTCCTGGTTTAGTCCTGGTTTAGCCTTAGTTTAGTCCTAGTTAAGTCCTGGTTTAGTCCTGGCTTAGTCCTGGTTTAGTCCTAGTTAAGCCCTGTTCTTGTCCTGGTTTAGTCCTGGTTTAGCCTTAGTTTAGTCCTAGTTAAGTCCTGGTTTAGTCCTGGCTTAATCCTGGTTTAGTCCTGTTTTAGTCCTAGTTTAGCCCTAGTTAAGTCCTGGTTTAGTCCTAGTTAAGTCCTGGTTTAGTTCTGTTTTTTGTCCTGGTTTAGTCCTAGTTTAGTCCTGGTTTAGTCTAGTTCTAGTGTAAATGAGTAATGCAGATATGGTCCTGTGATGACTGCAGCTACTCAAACTGCAAAAAACAATTAATAAAAAGGATGTATGTTGATGTGACACATTTGAAGAGTCAAGAAATGTGATTTACCCGAGATTAAAAAAATATATATATATATATATATTAATAGAACTATTTGTCCAGTAATAAATCTTATCGTCCAGTCCTCACAGTGAGAAAAGAGTGTGAAAAAAGTGACCCTTTACCAAAACGTCTAAAATATGGGAATCAAATGTTGCATGAAAAGTAAAACTATTTCTTTTTCTCAGCCACAGTGGACACAGTTCTGTTGTGCGGGTTTGAGAGCTGGACATTAGCGAAGCAAATGGAGAAACGACTGGACGGCACCTGCACATGAACCGAGGACAGTGTGAGTATCAAATGTCAGGATCACATTCTGAACACAGCGCTGTACAAAGAGAATCAGCAACAACGTCACAGAGAGAACAACCAGAGGCACAGCTCACTGCCACGACGTTTAAAGACTACAGCAAACAGGGTCGTCTTATGGGAAGCTTCACATGGAAACTTCACATGGGACCCTCGCACACACATGGAGCCCTAACATGAACCCTCATACACACGGAATTTTCACACACACTGAACCCAAACACACACCGGACCCTCACACAGAGCGCTCAGATGCAAGCCCCACGCACACTGGACCCTTACACACACTGAAACGTCACACGCAGCGAACCCTGACACACACAGAACCCTTACATGAACCCTCACACACACTGAAACCTCACATGAACCCTCACACATGGAACACTTACACACACTGAACCCTCGCATGAATCCTCACACACGCTGAACCCTCACACACACAAACAACCCTCACATGAACCCATACACACACAGAACCCTCACACACACTGAATTCTCCCATGAACCCTCACACACACACTGAACCCTCACACACAGAGATCCCTCACACACATGGAACCCTCACACACACTGAAACCTCACACACACTGAACCTCACATGAACCCATACACACACGGACCCCTCACTTGAACCTATACACACACACAGAACCCTCACATGAACCCTGACACACACTGAATTCTCCCATGAACCCTCACACACAGAGATCCCTTACACACACTGAACCCTCACGCACACAAAACCCTCACATGAACCCTTACACACACAGAATCCTAACATGAACCCTCACACACACATGAACCCTTACACACACACTGAATTCTCCCATGAACCCTCACACACACTGAACCCTCACATACACACTGAACCCTCACATAAACCCTTACACACACACAGAACCCTCACATGAATCTTTACACACACACAGAACCCTCACACACACACTAAACCCTCACACACACTGAATCCTCACATGAAACCTCACACACACACACACACACACACACAGAATCCTCACATGAACCCTTACACACAGAACCCTCAGATGCAAGCCCCACACACACTGGACCCTTACACACACTGAAACCTCACATGAACCCTCACACATGGAACACTTACACACACTGAACTCTCACACACACTGAACCCTCACATGAACCCATACACACACAGAACCCTCACATGAACCCATACACACACAGAACCCTCACATGAACCCTCACACACACTGAATTCTCCCATGAACCCTCGCACACACTGAACCCTCACACACAGAGATACCTCAAACACACTGAACCCTCACACACAGAGATCCCTCACACACACTGAACCCTCACACACAGAGATCCCTCACACACACAGAACCCTCACACACACTGAACCCTTACACACACATAACCCTCACATGGAAACCTCACACACACGGAACCCTCACGCACACAGAACCCTCACATGAACCCTTACACACACACTGAATTCTCCCATGAACCCTCACACACACTGAATCCTCACACACACTGAACCCTCACATAAACCCTTACACACACTGAACCCTCACATAAACCCTTACACACACACACACACACACACAGAACCCTCACATGAATCCTTACACACACACAGAACCCTCACATACACTGAATTCTCCTATGAACCCTCACACACACTGAACCTCACACACACGGAACACATGACATTAGTCCACCAATACAAGTTATAGGACAGATCTGTGGAGAGGCGTCCCCGCTCAAAGTAAGAAAGCACATTTTTGGAGTCTTTTTGAGCAATAAAAACATAAATGCGAGATAGATATCACGTTATTGACATATACAGGAACAGTCCAGGTAAAGTAAAAACATTGCCATGGAGACGGGCAGGTGGTGGACCCTTTACCTGAAAAGTTACAAGCTGCAAGTTAACAGCCACCTTTTACCTTTAGTTCAGCAGAGATCGGCAACTCCACGACTAAAAAAATCATCCAAGTGATTAAAAAAAACTAAAATATTGAAAACAGATGACGATATTATTAACAAAACTGAACACCTTGTTACTAAAATCAGTGAGCGTGTCGGGGACTGTTACCTGTGCGGCGGAGACAGAACAGCAGCTGTGACGGGACAGGAGCCAGGAGGAGGACCAGAGTGCATGCTGGGACACGGAGTCCAAGCCAACTCTGTGATTGATGAGAGACAGAGGTGAGTGCTGGCAGCGCGAGGCAGCCTGGGCGTCCTGCAGGGGGCGCACACACGGAGACGCGAGACCTCGGGAGGGGGCGGGGCCTGGTGCTGTCACTGTAGAAAGAGGAGATCATCTATTTAAACATTAGCTGCTTCGTTAAAGATTACAGTAAATTCTATGGTGGGATTAGATGTTTAACTGGCAGATTACAGACGTGTCGACCTGGTTCATGGTTAATATCTCTGTAAACACTGGGCCTAGCCACTCGAAACAAAAACAAAGAAAAAGTTCAAGGTCTTCTCTGTCAGTCGAAACAAACAAAAGTGAAATATTTTGTTCACAGTCGCTTCAGAAAGTCAACATTTGTGGGTCGTAAATTTGGAGATTTCTTTCAAAAACAGTCAATCTGCCATAGAGTTATACTGACACTTTGCAGCTGAGGTTATCAACATCCTCTGGGGACGTGATGCTAGCTGGAGGCATGCTCTGTCTGAGGCTTTATTGAACTTTAATGTGAGCTTTGTTTTAGCTCAATCTGACCACAAAGAACTGACTTAGCTGGAACTAGATGAGCTGATTTGTGCTGTTAAACTAGTCGCTCACACATAAAATTACAGTCGCAAGAAGCCAGCGTAAGCCAACAGTTTTTCAGTTTGTCACTCTCAAAATTTTAGTTGAAAAATCAAACTCCTAAACAGGATCATGAACGCTCGTATCGATCACAGGCTCCTGAAAAAATGTGCTGTTTGAATCCATTTTGTATTTTTTCTTGAGTTTTCAGACGATCCTAAAACTTTTTGATACAGTGTTTGCTGATGAGTGCATTGGGTCACCATGGTAACTGCTGAACATTCCTCCATTAGAGCCACACGTAGAACACCCCCAGCATGATCGCACTGCAGTAAAAGTAAAGTAGAAGTAGGCCCCTGCCCTCTTCATATCTAGAACATGAACACAAGCTTGAGTTTGTGAAGTGTTTAATCACACGTCTCAAAACCGAATTAAAGAGTAAAAAATACAAATATTTCATGAAGGTTTTCAGATGTAACGAAGCTTCAAATGTGGTGATTTTGATAAAGATTTGAGCTGAATTTTGTTCAACAGAAACGATGAAATTGATTGTTTTTTCCTAGCTGTTTTTATTTGTATTTTTTGTTTCTCAAATTGTGTTAAAAATAAACCCTCAGCCTTTTACTTTTCAGTCCTGTTCAAAAATGTAGTGGAGTAGAAAGTACAGATACTGCTGTCAAATGTAGAGAAGTAAAAGTAAAAAGTACATGTGTAAAATGTACTTTAGTAAAGCACAGACACCTAAAATTTGTATTTAAGTACAGCACTTTCCTACTTTTACTTCATTACATTCCTTCATTGCATTCAGATTTATATTTATTTGTGCATTATTTCATGTTTTATTGGTTACTTTGTAGATCTTAAAACAGACGACATGTTCCAAACTCCTTAGTACTTATTTAGATTTGGTCTTTTTGAATTATTTTGTTGCATCTTTTACCCGCTCGTCAGAACATGAAACACGTCTCAATTTGAAATATGAACATACCAGATGGTTTTAAAGTTGTTTTTGGGTAACTTAACAAAAGCACACACCCAACATTTTACTCAGATAAAAACTGAGTTACTGTGTTAGTAAAAAAAACATATATTTAAGTTGCGTTTAAACCTGCTACACGTCAAACATAATCAAAATACTGAAGTAAATGTGAGTCACCTGGTCTCCCTGTAGAAGCAGTTATGTGGGGCAGATGACAGAGCGCTGATCTGATGAGGTGCAGCGGTGCGTTCAGGGGCAATGGGAGCAGATGTACAGGACCATGAATGCATCACCTCCAGGACCCTTCCTTTCACCGTGTCCCAGGATGGAGAGAGGTCATGGGGACAGTTTGTGAGCCAATCTAGGGCACTGAACCATGGTTTATTAGTACTATGGTAGAACAGCGCCCTCTACCAGTCAATGGATAGAATATAACCACTTTTAGTCTTTAGTCTATTTCTATTTATTTTACAATGTTGTTTTCTAGTTTTATGTTGTCCTCTATGTTTAAAGCCTTTATTTTAAATACATTTATGTCTTGAGTTGCTATAATTTGTGACCATCTGAGCTATTTGCACTGTTGTTCTGATGTTGTATATATCTACCTCTAAGACTCTTACATTTTTAAGCATATCCTTTTTAAGTTATATATCACATTTGTCAAACTCAAGGCCCATGGGCCGAATGTGGCCCGACACGTCATTTTAAGTGGCCCATGACAAAGTAAATTAAAAGGTATGACTGTCTTAAAATATCAGTTCATCAGGAGATATACAATTATTCAGCCATTTTTTTCATATCTATGAAAATCTATATGCAATATTTGTAACTTTAATAAGTAATAGATGCAGAAACAATTAACAAGATTAAAAAGTAGTTGCATTACATTTGGTTACATTTCGTCACATTTATCTTACAGCTACGTCTGGCCCTTTGAGACCAACCATTTTGTTGATGTGGCCCTCCGTGAAAACGAGTTTGACATCCTCGTTATATATTATTATTATTCAGTGTTTTCTGTTGCACTTTATCACCGAAGAAAGTTACTAGTTTAATTCCTGGCCCAAAGAAAGTACTTTTACTTAGAAGGGACAACCAAATGTACTGATTCTATGCCCATTTATCGGTGGCAGAGCATAACAAAGTAAAAGTAGTTATGTTTGACTTATAACTGGTTTAAACACAACTTAAATATGTTTTTTAGATCAGAAAATAAGACTAATATGGGCCTTATCTCGGTGTTTTATTGTTTTTCTCCTATGTATTGCGTTATCTGTATTATTATTACTTTAACTTTTATGTGAAGCGTCTTGTTCAGCTTAAGTTGCATTTAAATACACTTAAACTGAACCACTATACTTCTGCCTGAGTAATATTAACGTAAATGTGCTATTTTTGGGATACTACTGCACCCTGTATTCTGTATTTTACCTATTGCACTACCAGCACATTTTAAGCACCATTTTAAAGGATACTCCGGGTTAAACCTGGACCAGGACCTCCATAATTAAAATGTAAGTGCAAAATCTACCCGCCCCTTCCCCCACTGGGTTTCATTATGCCTCCCCTTTACATAACAGCCCCCTTGAGTATTCAGAACGACTGTAGAACTGCTTTGGTCCAGAATAATTCTTGAAACGCAGCTTTGTGGAGAATGGCTGTCCTTCAAACTGTCCCTGGACTCTGGGTTAATAAGGTACGCGCTTTATACCGGGGCCTTGGAAATCTTCATTGAAAATCCACGTTTGTGCAGAAGAGGCTGAAAAGCAGGGATGGACATTTTTTTGCATTGCTGGTGGTAAGTTAAAGCTGCACTATGGAACTTTTTTGATGTTTTTTTTTTTTTTTTTTTTTTAACTGGAATGTTGCACAGTATCAAATGAAACACTTCCATCTTGCGTTTATTCAATTACAAAAATACACCTGCAAAACCTGTAACTTGGTCTCGTGGCATCACCCGCTTGTTTCCATAGAGACAAGTTGAATGCAATGTTGTGGGACATTCTAGGCAAAGCAGTAACATCTGGAGACAAGCATATGGTGAATCAGAAAAGTTCCAGTGCCAATTTAACATTTTATTGCTCCCATAAGGAAATTTGTCCTCTGCATTCGCTCCATCCTTCAATGTTGCTGGTGTGACTTGTCAGGGACCCATCTCTTTAAGCTGGTCGTGGTCAGGACTCAGCTGGAGGATTTGACCTGTGGTGTATGTTTTGTGTTGCTGATGCAAACCCACACAGAAAAACACTCATGGGGTCATTTGGCATTTGATTGGCCTTACATTTTGAACTGGCACAGCACAAGACAGATTCATAGGAAGTGGTTCAGGCAAAAAAAACAAAACAAAAAAAAACTTATTGAAACAGGGAGCCAATTAAGTTTGATCTGGCTTTGCAAAAGAAAAGACAGGAAGCACTTTTCTTTGAGCCATCAAAAGGCTATACAATCTTCCTCAAAGTTTAGAGCACACCTTAGATCTAATTAACCCCATATGCAGAATGAATAAGGTTTAAATTAGATTATGTGGCAATGTCAAGGAAAGTGACCCATTTTACAAGATTTTCAAACAGGACAAAAGTATAAACTATGAAGCATAGTACAGTGCTGCAGCCAAACCTGATTTCCCCTTAGGATCTATAGTGTCTCCATCTACAGTGAGTGACCTGTGCAACATGTAGATTCACGTCATGAAGGGAAGACTCTCAGAAATTAGACTAATTTTTTTTTTTTTTATTAAACAAACTCTGCATACACATTTTCCAGATGGTGACAGTGGATGAAGCAGAGATACAGACAAAGGACTTTATGCCGTCTCCTCCTTGGCAATACGGTCCTTCTTGAGTGGTCCCTGTGAACACAAAGGATTGGGATGGTTTAGGAGAATTACAACTAATTATACAGCATAATGTAATAGTTCCACTGGTTTTACATGTGAATTTCAATCAAAACTGGGAATAGGAATTTGTATAATTTGGTTGATTCTTCAGTTCCTACACCATTAACTCCATATATAGACTGCACAGACTAACATTTCATCTTAGACGTTTGTTGAAGGCTTGTTCCCAGAGAGTGAACAGGGAGCAGCACATGCATACACTGCTCCCCTGCCTCACTGGAGCTCACTGTGGCACTGGAATGGAACCAGAGTTCACACTAAATCTGAACCAGGTTACGAACAGTGCAGAGATTTAAACCACAGGACTTTGAGAAATTAACCCCTTTTGAAATTAACACAAGGTTTTAGTTCATTTAAATGTATCTGAATTAGTAGATTATATTATAGCTAACGTACTGCCCATAAACACGCTTTTTGAGGGACGTTTTATTAGCCAGGTGTAATTTTTATTTTTTAAATGGTAAAGTCAAACGATCAAGTATTAAAATTAGTCCAATTCACAAAATTCCTGAGCCATGACAAAAAGCAGATGTAGGATGTGAGGGTTTGTTTTCTCATTTGTTCAAATCTCACCATGAACGCCTTTTTCTCCTCCACGGTCTGGAAGCGCCCGTGACCAAATTTGGATGTGGTGTCGATGAACTTGAGGTCGATCTTCTCCAGAGCACGACGGCTGGTCTGGACGAGCAGAGACTGGAGAGAGGAACAAAAAAAAACAAAACACATTTAGTAAGTTTGTACAAAATCCAGTGAAGTCTATGAAACATACTTCTCAGTTTGTACGTTTAACAAGTCATTTTATGCATCCCTTGAATTTGGAATGCCACACAGAACTGAGGTGGGGCAGGAGGCCAACAAGGAGGAAGAGCTGTGGACAGTTCATCTCAGAGAGGCCTACATGTAGAGGGCTTTGATTGTCTTAGGTTCAATTTGAGATATGAATTTCAGTATCAGCCGAGATTCACTATATGACACTGGTCACTTCTAACATCTGTCCAACCCTAGATTCATTACCAATTCCCTCCCAATACATTTGATTATAATTTGTCTATTTGAACATGTAAGCCTTTATTCTACATCAGTGATGTAGATTCCTTGTGAATATCATTTGGATTAGAAATCAGCTTTTATTTCCATTGTCTAAAGTGTTATTTATGCTTCCATTTTTTTTGCACTCAACTGCCTACACAAGATGATTAGCGACAGATACAATTAACATAATTATGCAGTGTGTTTGTACCTTGCGCAGAGTGAGGACCCTCTTCTTAGTTCCGACCACGCAGCCCTTGAGCATGACAAAGTCGTTCCTCACTTCTCCGTAATGAACAAATCCACCCTGAAACAGAAAACATGATGAGCTAAAGGCGCATCTCAGACCTGGGCCTGGTCTACACCTGTGGCCTAACGCAGGACTCACCAGGGGGTTGATGCTCTTGTTGGACAGATCGTACTCAGTGGAAGCATTGTTCTTCACCAGTTTACCGTCCTTCTGGTGGTAGCCCTGGCCAATCTTGTAGATCTAAACAAAAATTCATTGTAAAAACAGAGGCACTGACAATACAACTGAAATACTCTTGCATATAAACTTTAGGCTTTTGATTGTCAGCTGTAGATTTGTGCAGTATAGAAATGAGATTCTGAAACTCAATATACATGGTAAATGGGTGATATTACCACATCAGTACAAGATCATATTACATGCTTCTTATGACTTCAACAGTTAAGCATTTAGCATAAAGCTGCACTAAATGGAAAATGAAATCATCTTTGGACAGTGTGACAATGTCACTTTCTCATTGGAATTCACCGCTTAGACATTTTGGCCTGTCCTTTAAAGGCAGACAAGCTTATGGGCTGTTCCGATAAACCATAATTAAAACATTACATTTAACTGCTCGATATTCAGCAGGGGCCTGAACCCACTGTCCGCCTGGAGAGTCACAGGCCAACATCTTAAACATCGACACTCATTGTAATTTAAAAGCCAAATTATGTCCAAAGTTACCTTCTTGTTGATCTCAGTGCGGTGGTGGTAGCCCTTCTGACCGGCACGGGCCACAGAGAAGGCAACTCGAGCCGGATGCCAGGCTCCGATACAGGCCACTTTACGCAGACCACGGTGAGTCTTACGGGGCAGCTTCTTTGTGTGCCAACGGCTAGTCACACCTGAGAATGGAAAGATTAGAACAGCGTTAGGCAAACGCCACAGCAGTGACATGAAATTTTGAACTTTAGGCCCAGTTCAGTTCTTACCCTTGTATCCGTGTCCCTTGGTGACTCCAATGACATCGATCATCTCGTCCTGCACAAACACGTTGTTGATGGGAACGGCCTGCTCCAGCTTCTCTCTGGCCCAGTCCACTTTGTCTGCGATGGAACCTCCATTCAGCTGCACCTCCATCAGGTGGGCCTTCTTTTGCTTCAGAGGAAGCAGGCGCATCTGCAACATGGACATGGAGGTTACTTAAACATACATATTCTTAAAAATTTTATCCAACTAGAATATTGGTAAAACTTAAAGTACAGAGGGAATGTACCCTTATCCAGTAAAGTAGCCAATCTGCAGCATAAAGACTACTTTAAGTCATTCAAGTGAAAGACGTCGTACGTAGCTGCCCCCATCAATATTACATTTGTCATAAGCTAACGTCACCAAATGTAAAGCTAGAATTACATTTAGCTCTGTAGTCTCAGAAGGAAGGCAGCATGGAAATTATCCTCATGGTTCTCGGGCGCCATGCCTGACGCAGATTTCCATGTTCTCATCACAGACAAACAGAACTTAAGTGCATATTATACTCAAGTGTATATTAAAAGGCAGACTCACCTGTGTGTGGGCCAGGATGCGGATGACTTGGCAGTACTTCTTCATTGCGGCAAAGTCTTTCTCCAGCTGCTTCTTGCCGTCCTCATCCTGCCATTTCTTGCAGTACTTTGTAAAGGCCTTCTTCTTGGACTTGTACCTGTTTCACAGCAGGACAGAAGCACAGTTTGGCACAGGTCCTTCATAGTCATAGACCAGAGGAAGGGCTCAGTGCAGCGCCGCTCGCCCCTCCTCAGGAGAGGGGGCTACGTCAGCACACATTTCCGCTCATGGCTCAGTTTCTAAGAAGCACTTTCCACTGGCCAGAGGAGCGCGGAGCTCATCAGGGTCTGTGACGCCTGAGAGGAGCTGCCACAGGGGCCACCGATGTTAGACTCACTCAGAAGAACTGGGCAACTAACTGCTCCAAACAGTCACCACCTTTAATCTGAATGTACTCAGAGCACTCACCAGTTCTGGTAGAAGCGGCGCTTGCACTCATCACTGATGTGCTCAGAGAAGATGGTCTTGAAGGTGCGCAGGCCTCTGGGGGTGTTCACGTAGCCCACGACTCCCACAACAATCATGGGAGGTGTCTCCACAATTGTCACAGCCTCTACAACCTCCTTTTTGTTCACCTCTGCAAGTCAAAAGAATATGCAGATTTAAAAGTGCACCCATGGCATCTGGTTTTAATTCTATTCAAAATATCTGGTCAGGAGACACGACCTAGTTTTACCTGCCAAGTTCAGTTTAAGGAGGTGCAAGTCACAATATTACATTTATCATTCTAAAATTTATTTCTATTGAGCAATTTAAGCAGTTTAAATATAGATCTTAAGGCTGCGCTCAGTGCTCGACATTCAGCAGGGGCCAGGCCCATTCTGTCCGCCCGTCGAGAGTCTCATCACAGGCAGACTCTTCAAATGAAACTCAAACTGTTGCACTTAAAGCACATTGTCAACGCTTTACTCACTGGAGCCAGGCCTGTCGACCTCACGCACGATGTGAGTCATGCCGGCCTTGTAGCCCAGGAAAGCGGTCAGGTGCACGGGTTTGCTGGGGTCATCTTTGGGGAAGCTCTTGGCCTTTCCGCGATGGCGTTTGCTTCTCTTACGGGGCAAGAAGCCCAGGGATCCGTGACGGGGAGCCGAGAACTTACGGTGGGACTATGGACAGAAGACAATACGATTAACCAAATGTCCGCTGCAAAAAAACAAGTCCATACAGTCGTGTCACGTGTTGATTAAGTGGAGGCGCTTATTAGCATTAGCCGCTAACGTCATCATGTTAGCATGCTACCGGCTACTTGACAACTTTAACTGCACATTTCTACATCAAAAACAAATGCATTATATGAAACAAGACAATTGGCAGACACCAATCAAGCGACTTTAATCAAATAGACACTTAAAATCATAGCTCAGCAGCCATTTTGGGCCGTGACTAGCCAACGTGTCACAAATCCCATTCATTACACCTTTATAATATATTAGCAATAAAAATATAAGATGCAAAGCCAGTAATACTAAGAATAAATCATACTGGAGATTGTATAAAAAGTAACTGTGTTGGATGATTAGGATAACGACTAGATTGGACCAGTGGATGCAGTGGATGAAAGCGGCGCACTCACCATTTTGTCGCCAGTCCGATATGAAAGAGGCCTGACAGAGGGCGACAGCAGGATATATACAAACGAACGTATCGCGAGAGTTGACGAGACGAGATTTGGATACTGCTGGTTCAGATCAGACCACTTGATGTCGCTGTTTAAGCAAAGTGAGACGGTCAAAAAATGAAAAGGCAACTTGGATTAAATACAGACTGCCAATTCAATAATAACGTGTGTTTTTGCTATTTTTGAAAGCCTTAAAAATGCATAACAAAAAGCATGTCCAATAAATGTGATATAAATAAGAAACTAGAGAGGTTGTCGCCATGGTAACCTACAGTATCATGTTGTGACTGTAGAACTTTACTCAAGATTTCTGACAGACTAACAGAAAACTGGAGTTTTTCATTATAATTTTCCCTTTAATACTTTGATAAGTGGTGTGTTTTTGTATTTCTACTTTATCTAATGCTCCTGTTCTACAAAACTAATCTGAACAAATCTAGAAAAAATATATACATTTTTGGTAATAAATTGGTCTTTTAAAGTAACAGGTGTGAAGTGAACAGAGTCAGTCTCAGTGATTGTGTCCAGATTTACTTCAATCGAGTTTTATTCTGCATAAAACACAGGCCAGTGCAGGGTTTTTAGGTGAATATTCATTTTCATAATTCAGAGACAGATACAGCTCTGTATTATTAGGACACAAATATTATTATTTATATTATTTTCAATCAGAATTTTTCTCTTTTTTCCACTTACATGATGGCTGCTGCATTTGCAATGGTAGCAGAGCCCATGCTCTTTCTAGGCCTTATATATTATAGTTCACTGAGACAGATGATGAGGAATTAATTGCTTAAAAATTATATTGTGTTATTATTATTATTATTATTATTATTAAATTGTAGTTCCTGGAGTAGATTTTGAAGTAGATTTTTCCCAAATTGAACTGAAACTGAAAATTGAGCTGAATTGAAAAAATGTACTGTATTACGAATGTATTACAAAGGCCGTTGATTAAATATCTTCAGACTTGTTCTGTCAGTGGTTTCTAGAGTTTTGACCTCATTTAATACACCTCTATATTGACACCAGTAGTGGCACAAAGCACATCGAGACTGTACAGGACTTCTTGCCATGTTCGTTGTAGCAGAGCCTCATCAATGGCTGCAATCGCATCTGTATCTTTGGCTTTAGTTTAGTAATGTCCCGTGTCTTTGTTCAATACACAATATCTTTAACATGGCCACATCGAAAGAAATCCAGTTGTTTTCCTCAGATGTTCTCGGAGGCCCACTTCGCTTTCTATCCAACACTGTCTCTGTCTCCATAAATGTCTTGTACCATGCAGAAATAGTCGGACGTGATGTGGAGCTCTTCCAGACTTTGTTCTGTAGTTTGGTTGAGTCCCATTTTATCTCAATAAACCATGATACACATTGAGCCTTTTCTTGAGGAGGAGCCATTTTTAGAGGCTCATTCAAAAGGCTACCTCTTTAATCAACAGGATGCCTGACGTACAAAAACGCAATGTGATTAAAAACTTTTATAACCACTGAGTACAACAGAACAAATCAAATTAATATATCTTATCACTTGCCTTTGTAATTACATTTTAACATTGTAGAGAGACTTTATGGACACCCTGTATATTTAATTCCTGATTCATATTTCATTGACTGAGACCAGTCCTTACTGACGTTCCCAAACTTCTCCATCTTTAGGATTCACTTTGTCAACTTGTGATTTGCTCTTTTACCACCAGACGTCACAGTTTCCTCAAATACGACTCCAAGACTGAAAAAAAAAAGACGTATTTCATGCCCTCTTTTATTGGCACATTGATGAAACAGGCCATAGATATTAAGGCAATGCGTTATGATCCAGTGTACAAGTAACTAGCTTTGATTGGTGAATACTTTACATGAAATGGATACAGAGCAAACATGTATTAAACTAAATATATTTCCCATACTCTTTCATTGTGCGTCGTTTATAATGGCTTTTTCCCCTTGAATAACTATATGAAGTGCTATGATGCCTGCCCAACCTTCGTGGCATGCACCGCACAAGCCTTTGATTTGGCGTTTTAAAGGTCCACTATGTAACTTTTGAGTGTCTGCCACCTGATTGTGTCCATGGAGATATTACTACTTTACCTTGCATCTTCCACAGTATGGCATTAAATTTATCAATCCAGCATTTAATCCACTACGGGTGTTTTTATTGCTCAAAAATACCTTTGAAAACACACTCTTTCTATGAGTGGGGTCGCCTCTCCATAGATATGACCTGTAACTTGGATAAGTGGCATCTCCCGCTTGTCTCCATGAAGATTATCATGTTTAATGCCATACTGTAGAACATTCCAAGCTAACCAAGAACATCTCTACTGAGACAAGCAGGTGGTAAACCCTCCACCAGAAAAGTTACAGAGTGCCCCTTAAATTTTAGCTTCCTGTTACGGCCGTTGCCATTGACGTGCATGAAGAAAGGCATTACAATATTATGAATAACCTCCAGTGGTTCTCAAACTGTGGTACCAAGGCTGGTTTTAGTCCAGGTTTAGTTATAGTCAGCAGATTAGGTGTCCAAATAGAGGCCTCCAATGAGTTTTTGACCCCCCGGTGTGAACGCACGATTGGGGGCCCAGAATTGGACCCTCATCCTGAATTTATATTAAAGGGGCCCACGTGAAGCTTTTTGCTCCAGGCCCTTAAATATCTGTCAACAGGCCTGGGTTTATACATAAAGTTTTGCCAACGTTTTATTCTCGAGTTCCCCGAAACTTCAACTTTGTCATTATAGTACAAATCTGTTTATTATCAGTTATTCAGACTAAAAAGGTGTAAATCTCTCCTTTAAAGTACATTTTATATTCAAATACTGTTGCATTTTACCTTCTTTTTAAATCAGAAACCATTCGCAAACAGGAACTAAGCCAGTCTTATAAAGCCCTCAGTAAACTATAAGAACCGAGCTTGAATTCACCGGTTTGAGGTTAATTACACGTGGAGCAATATGGATTTTCTTGAGTAACTTTAAAGAAACATCCAGCTGGTAACTTTAGACTTACACTAAACAAGGGCCCATCAGAATTTGGACAAAGGTTTGGATTAAAAGGACACAGTTTTTAGTCTGTTTTGATAAATATGTGACTGTGAAATGACATCCTTTCCTGAGGTGCTACAGAGTTTGAGAGCCACTGGTCCAACCCTTGCTATGAACTGACATGAACAATTTTTTGTTTTGTTTTTTCAACAATCATTTCAACCCAGCATAAGTAGATCCTTGTGTCATATTTTCAAATGAATGACATCCAAAAGTATAAAAATGAAAACGAGTCCCACTTTGGCGGCTTTTTGTAGAAGTCCAAGGCCCGTAGATTCAAGTGAACTGGGTAACGTTACATTACCATGCAAACATTAGCCCCAATAAATGTAAAAGTTTTATCGAAGAGCAAGAAAAGTTCATAGTTTTTTGTCATATTTTCATTTTGTTGACAATTTGTGCTCATGCTTGGTCAGTTTCTTGCCTTTTGTAGCAGTCTCAATGGTTGACCAAGTAAATTCAAAATCTGTTGTCCATTCTGTCAACTCCAAAAACTCCTTAAATTCTTCAAAAGCTTCTTTCAAAAGTTCTTTTCAAAGTTAGATTTTTTTGGTGATAAAACAGCCAACGCCTCACATACAGAGAGCCGGTAGTTTCAGGTTGTCATTCGAGTTTGATCCAGGTTAATTTTCTGGAAAAATGCTTTTCCAAATTCGTAAGTGCTGATCATCAGTGCGCACGCCGGGGCAACTTTGATCACTCTCGGCATGAAGCCTGAAAATAATAACAATAATATTAATACAGCAGGTTACAAGACAGTCCTGGAAAAGGTAGGATAATAAGTTGAGAAATGAAAAAACACTTTATTCTAGGGCTGGACAATATAGCAAAAAAGTCACTGCCATTTTTTTCTCATTTTTATGTATTTACTTTTTAAACAAAGAAATATGGCTATTACTGTTCAGTCCAGTTCAAAAATGTAGTGGAGTAGAAAACTACAAAGTGCTTTTATTATTGTTTGAGACGTGTTGAAAAGGCTGAGGGTTTATTTGTGACACGTTCATAATTTGAGCAAAAATATACAAATAAAAACAGCTAGAAACATTTTTTGATTCAGTTGTTTCTGTTGAACAAAATTCTGGACAAATCTTTTATAAAGCTTCAAATGTATTGATTGTATTAGAACTCAAAATTTGCAAGAAATACTTTTACTTTTTACTCTTTATGTACATTTTTAAACAGGTATTTTAATGCTTTTATTTGAGCTTTTTTTTTTTTTTTTTTTTGCTCCAGTATCTGTAACAAAACTGAGTACGTCTTCTATCACTGCTAATGGGTCACAGGTAAATACATCACTCTGTACGGTCAGAAAATTTGGAATGAATATTAAGTTAAGTATTTAATCTTTTAAAATGTCATTGGTTTAACATCAGGCTCAGTGTAAATTATTTGAAGTTCAACGACACAATCCTGACCACTAGAGGATCAGCTGCAGACCTTTTGATTAAATTAACACAAGGTAAACAAAGCCGTCAGGACAACAGTAACAAACCTGCGAAAAGGCCCCTGTATCCCAAATTGGTCTGAATTTCCTTCATAATTTGCCAAGTGGATGAAGTTTTCCTCGGGAACACTACAGGAAAAACAATAGAATTACAATTTATATGATGATTTATATAATTCACCTTCTGACATGATATAAATCCAAAATAAACAAACCTCCGAGTGAGTCCATCTCCCCGAGCTGAATCTGTCGCCGAGTTTTCACGACGTCAAACGGCAGAGTCAAAATGGCGGCAATCTGAAAATGACAAGAAATGCATTTAGTTATGAAGAAAGATACTGGTTCATAGGAGGTATTTAGAGTGTTTGGAAATTAAATATATTCAAGTTTTGTTGTGTCCAAGTTTTGAAGCCATACTGTGAGACATTCCCAGCAAAGCAATGTCTCCATGGAAACAAGCAGGTGTTACAAAGAGCACCTTTGAACTGGATTATTGCGTTTGTGCCATATCTACCTAATAATCCAGACATATCAAAACAGTATCTGAAGACTGGCATATACAAAAGAAGCTGAAACCCATGAATGGCCGAGGGGATTTACTCAAAAAGGGATGGGATAATATTTTTATTTCACTAAAATAGATTTGGAAAATACTACTCAATCGTTAGTGTTTCAACTTTTTTTTTTTTACATATGGCACTTATCCGTTTTTGCAAATGAACTCTTCCTCTTCTCATTTCAACACTAAACACCTATAATACTGTGATATCCAAATGAACAAACTGTGTGTCGTGTGAAGTTGAGCATCACTGACCGCTCCAGAGATGGCCCCGGAGGTGAAGCTGACGGAGAAGTTTGGAGGAGTCCCGTATCTCTCACACAGCTCGGCCTTCACCAGTTCATAATTAAACCAGTACAGAGCTGCAACAGACAAAGGCGTGTTAATGCACAGTGGACTTTGACTGGCACTTACATAAGAGCTTAGGTAACAGTAGTTTGTGTTGGGTCAGTTCCTGAAGTAAGAGTAGGTCATCTGGGCAAAAATAATACAATAAAAATGTCACACTGCCTTTGAGCCTACATCGCAATAATTTAAAGGCCCTGTATGAGATTTTTGCCATGTATTATTATATATGCAGCTAAATGAGTCTTGCTCCTGGACAGACATCTTTCATAAGCAGCTCTTGAAGTCAGAATAAGTCCGCTGCCCTATCTGCATTTAATTAAAGCACTTAATTGCCCGATAAATCAGGATGTGCGCATTAACAAGCTAGGATACCTTGGCGTTTTATTGTTTTATTGTTCTTTGTTTAAGTGTCGTATATTCTCTTTATCTGCTCTGTGTTGACGTCTGTGTGAAACGCTTTGGGCAGCTTAAGTTGTATTTTAAAAGTGCAATACAAATAAAGTTGAACTGACTTGAATAGTTGTTAGCTTTACCATCGTCTCTGAGAGTTGTGAAAAGTGCTTATAAACTCATAGTGGTGAGTAACTAGGATGCTCTGAATGCATAACATAAGTGAGGAATAACAATGAGATATGCACAAGACATTTATAGAGACAGAGACACAGATAGAAAGAGAAGTGGGTGAACAAGAACATCTGAGGTGCCCATATTCATTTATTAAATTGTCATTAGATTTTATGGGAATCCTGTACTTTTGAAACTACTTTACACAACTGAACTGAAGCGTTAACCAATAAACAGCACAATGACACTCTTGCGGTCTGTAAATGCCATGATTGAATTTTAGATGGATCTTTTTCCTCATATTGACTTTTCCATTCACAGCTCTGCATGTCTCTGTATCAGACTCAGTGCTACAGACTATTAACAAACAGATGGACCAGCAGTTGGCTTGTCAGTCCTGTTTAGGTTTATTTTTTTATGCTACAGGGCGCTGGGACACGTGAGCACTGTCAGGTACACATAGGTCAAACTGGTCATAGGTTTAACAGTGTACAGTGAATAATGGCCCATCCTTATGTTTATTGTAATGTAAAAAAAAAAAAGCAGAAGATTAGGGCTGCGAGGTTAATCTTAAATTGAAATCACAGGTAGAATGGAAGCAATCAGTAAATCACAAAGGCTCCATTAAAAAAACTGCGGTACCCAATGGGAGCTGACGTTGCCGTAAACATCATGACACAAAAAGTCGTGAAGTTGTCGGCCCCTCCTATTGATAGCGTTTTTAAATTTGTACCAAAATGACTACGCGACCCTGCTGAATCCTATGCGTAACACTAATTAAGAAAATACAACTGGAGAAGGAAATAAGTGGGCGTGTACCAGGGGCTGTGAAAACGGGGGTTGATTGGCAAAATGGCGTCTTGAAAATAAGATTGCTCAAACATGCACGAATCACTTACCCTGTCACAATAATCACTTTATTGACTTATCGTTCTACATTTGAAGCTGGAACAATATTTTTTGGGGTTCAATATTCACCGTGTGTACTTTTTCTTTGCACTACTGGGAAGGTTTTGGTTGCTTTTGGCTTTATGATAAGATTTAAGTCGTAAAAGGCTGAATTAATAACTTGTATTCCTCATTACAGATGCAAACTAACGACTAAAGTGTTTCATTCTCCTGTTTATTTATTGCAGTTCATAATAGTTTCTGAGGTTTAAATCTGCTCTTGGGTTTTTGTGTCAGTAGCATACATTAGTTTAAATATATTTTGAAATTCGATATATTGCTGACGATAATGTTATTGTGACAGGCCTAGCTGCAGGGCGCTGGGACACGTGAGCGGTGTCAGGTGCACACAGGTCAAACTGAGGTCATCGGTTTAAGAGGAGTCAACTATAGCGTGGTTAAAAGCTTTCAAAAGTCGATTTTAACCACTAGAGCAGTAGAGGATGAATCATTGGAGTCATTCGAGGTGAGATCCTGTGTGGTGCTGTTACCTGAGAATGGGACGTCCCGCAGCACTGTCGGGCCCCAGCCTCTCCACAGAGACAGCAGCCCGTCCTGAGCCACAGCAGAGCGAATACACACCCTGAGCTCTGTGTAGGTGAGACGACGAGACTGCAGCTTAGTGCGCACCAGCTCCAGAGGGCTGATCACAGACACAGCGCCCACTGGAGGAGACACGATGCAATAACACGATTATTAGTCTATTTTATAATTTAAATATTCAGGCTAAGAGTATGAAAATTGTATGTTTCAGATTGTATGTTTCACCCTGCTTTGTGTACCTTTCTTTTGTACCACTTTTGTCACTATTTTGTCAATAATTAAAGAGAGTTAATAAAGGAACTATCTGCTCTGGGCGTGTTTGAAGTGCTAGGGCCAAGTCAGTCTAGTAGGACAAAATTATTTTAAATCCTAGTATAATAAAATAAATATGATCGTAACCACCATTATTAAATCAGCCCTTTTATGCTTGTGTGAGCTGTGTGGATCATTATGTTATACTTTACACATTTTATGAGTATCGCCGATTAAGAAAATAAAACTAAGTAAGTACATCACAGTGGGAGTGTATCGGTAGAGGTGAAAAGAGGAGTTGATCGTCAAAATGGTGTCTTGAAAATAAGCGATTACTCAGACATCAATCACTCTAAATACAATTTCAGGTTATAGATCTGAAAAGTTGAATTTGCAGAGTAGATTTGCTTTAATTCTATTTTATAAAACTCTACAGTGTGCTGCGTAGTGCCCTAAATGTCCCTGCAGACTTTTTCTTTCATGATGTTTATAATTACGAATGAGCTCACAAACTTATTATTTCTTTACATAATAATTTGAAACTTTAATTATTTTGTCCTGTTAACATATTCCCATTTCCTTCTGCTATTTTTACTATTATTTAATTTTACTATGACATGTCTAGAAGAGGAAACATGCTCATTACAACTGCATCATGTTTACTTTTGAATTCTATTGTATTGTATTTGTATTATGTATTTGTAAAATGTTAAATTCTTTGCCCTTACGTCTGGCGAGTGCCCCGGCCACCAGGGGGACGTAGCTGCCCTGAAAGCCCAGACCAAAGCGGAGGAAGTCTCTAAGCTGATCGTAACAGGTGAAGTAGATGACCGTCGCAGGAACAGCCATGACTCTGGAGAACAAGGACAAGAGAAGAAGAAGGTGAAAAACAAGGGACCCGCTCCAGTGAATTACAAGAACACTGTGAGATAATGTTTTTACTGCCCTGTGCAGACCAGGAACACCCCACAAGAGGTGGACTTAACCAGGACTACACAAGGACAAATTTAGACCTTGTTTAATCCTGAGTTAGAACTTGTTTAGACCTAACTCCAGCATAAAGGTAGTATAAACGGGGACTAAAGCAAGGACTAACCCAGAACTAAACCAGGTCAAGTCCAACAAAAGACTAATCCAGGACTAAACCAGACTTAAAACGTCTTTTATAGAGGACCACTGCAAACCTGAGGCCTGCACTATGAAGCTGGATTAAGGGGATAGTGGGTAACGTCGGGCCTGGATCACTTTCTATCGGGGTAGATCTCCATGGTAACACACCCTGAATGCCTCATAACCTGCCCCAGACCAGGTTAAGTTCCAGAATAAGACAAGATGACGACTCTTTGACCAATCAGAGAAGAGAATCCAGCTGTGAGTCTAACGAGGAGTCGAAGAGCGAGAGGTGAGACGAGGAAATTCTTATCAGTCATTTTATGCAGGTTATGTCTGTTTTGAATACTCACTGTTGAATCTTACAGCATTACACACAAATACACAAACTATTAAAGATTTAAGATTTAACTTGGTCTATCCAGAATAAGTTCAACCAGCTTCATAGATACAGGCCTCAAGAGCAACACGAGAGCTTCAGTTTTGTAGCTCCTCTAATCCACTTGTCTAGTCAGCGCAATTTAAGCTTTATTAAACTTGCTTAGATCCTTACGTTTGCTGTTTTTCCACTAACAAGTCAACTTTGAATTCTGGCAAATGTTCTCTCATTTCCTCCCGTCTTTCCCATCGTTTGTACCCCATTTTATACTCACAAAGTTGGAGGCAGCCCACTCCACAGAGACCGGAGTCCTTCGTAACGGGTGATTTTAACAAACGCGTCCTATAAGAAAAAAATAAAACAATTTAATCTAAATATGTGATATAAATGCATTTATTAATTCATACTAAACATTGAAATCAGTTTGTACAATTTACTTTTACAGTTTTATAAAAAGGGGACTCTTCAGAAGCTGCGCTAACTTATAAAAGGGACCGTATATTTGTGCAAAAGTTACTGATTACACTGTTTTATAATAATATTTTTCTTATAATATTGACTGACCAGGGTGCCGTTGAAGTGGGTGGGCGTCTTGTACCAGCTGCTGCAGTGGGATCCATTTTGACAAACGTAGATGTGGTCCATGAGTCCGTTACAATACAAGAAGCACTTCCCTGAGAGAGACAAGGGGAATAAAGGGTTACTGTGATGCTTAGTCCCGGTTTAGTCCCGGTTTAGTCCCGGTTTAGTCCCGGTTTAGTCCCGGTTTAGTCCCGGTTTAGTCCCGGTTCAGTCCCGGTTCAGTCCCAGGGTGGTGGTGTTGTAATTTCACTACATTTATTCATTTTCTATTCAAAGAGAAAAAAAAAGTTAATAATAGTTAATTGGCTAATGTTAATGTGTGTATTGTGTCGCCATGGTAACCGCTGAACATTTCACCACAGACATACATGTAGAAGTCTTTAGATCATCTGAAAACTCAAGAAAAAAATAAATAAAATAAAAAATTTAATGAGCACATTTTCAGGGGCCTGTGATCAATCCGAGCATTCGTGGTCCTGTTTAGGAGCTCGATTTTCAACAAAAAAGGTGAGAGACTGAAAAATGTTGGCTGATGCTAGCTAGCGTGTGACTCTAATTTTATGTGTAAGAGACTTGTTTAACAGCACAAATCATCACCTGTTGTACTTCCAGCTAAAACAGCTATTTCTAATCAGATTGTGTTAAAACAAACTCAGATTAAAGTCTAACAAGCCTCAGACAGAAAAGTGCCTACAGTTAGCATCACACCCCAGGGAATGTTGACGACATCAGCTGTTGTCCAGACACTTTGATAATTATATGTTATACTCCATAGTGACTCCTTAATACATATTTATAAAGCATATAGGCAAAAAGTATGAAAGTAATAAAAGTGAATCGCTTGGTTTTACAGTTAAATCAAAAGGGAGCGCATCTCGATTGTTGTGAAGTGTGCAGAATCATTATTTATTACCAACATTGGAAGTTTTAATAATTCTATTTTATTGATAGTAGTATGTGCATGAGCCTTTTAAAATAAGATATACTGTACTTAAGATTTTTTTTGTTTGTTTGTTTGTTTGTTTTTTATAAGAAATAGCACTTCTTGGGAGGCTGTACTTGTACTGGATGTACTGTTTATTGGTCACTGCACATTGGCTCAGAAATCACAGTCTCTTGAAATCAGTGTGTCCGGTTGGCAAATAACGAGATTAAAATCACTTCAATGACCTTCTGAGTTTGTGGCTTTGAGATAACATCAGGCAGTTCTCACAAATATTTATCTAGTCCCCTCTATTCTGGTCAAAATATTGACAAGATTTTCCTAAAAAAAATCTAAAAATAGCATCATTTGGTACATGTAGTTTGTATAGCCATTTTTATCAAACCTACAGGATGTTTGCGATGTATAGTGACCCATTCATGTTTTTATTTTATTTTGACCAGATGAAGTTAAAATGTGAAAACTGAAACTAAAGATGACAGATTAAACTTACAAAACGAAGAGTATTTTAGTCCCCAAATCCCCAAATGTAATCTTAATAGGCGATAATGTCGTCAGGAGCTATTTTTAGATACAATTTTTGATTTTTGGATGAAAATTATTATTATTTAACTGTTCAAGAAAAGTCCAATTTTATCCAGATGAGTGATTTTTTTTTAGTACTGATACCTGCTCACATAAGTCTAGTTTTGTCTAGTTTTAGTATCTGACATGACAAAACAATCACTTTTTTTCTTCATTTTGACTTATTTGAATTTTTTATTTGATTTTGTGTAATTAAAATGAAAAAAGAAAATGAAGCATGAACATTACTAAACATAAACAGTACAGACAGACACGGTGCCAGTGACTGAAACCTTAATTCCACTTCCATTTTGATTTAGAACAATATTTTTCTTGTTCCTATTTCAGTTAATTATGAATGGAGGGGAGCAATATTAACTTATTATATTTTTTTTCCGGCATTATCTCTACATTCACACACTATTTAACAAAGCATCAGAAACTGCAAAACTGGAATGACAACATTAACCACAAAAGTACAAATATGTAACTTTATATCCTTGTTTGGAAGATAACACTAGATGGTTTTGCTCCTTCTTTAGATATTTTTTATTAGTTTTAATTATAGGCGATATGCAAAATTATAACAGTGACTTTATCTCCAAAAGAACAATTACAATAAGATCCACTTTCTGATTCCTCTACTCTACACTGGAGTATAAATGTAGAGATGTGAACTAAAATATAGTAATATAACTGGACTAGACTTTGAGTTAGTTTCACACAGAGGCAGGCGAAGTGAAGCGGCCATTTTGTTATATGTTTTTCAGATACTTACACTTGGATGGACGGAGGACTCGACCCCACGCAGCAGAGTCTGAAGCCGAAGCTGAAGCACAAAGCAAACAGCAAACAGCACAGTGTAAGTAAAGCCGTAATATTAGTATAATGCTTTTCAAAGAGCTGTACAATATGAAGAAAACCTGGGATAATCATGTAAACGTTTCTGGTCTGGGATCTGCCTCCTGCTCGTCTCCATGGAGATGCCTTTGCCTAGAAGTTTCAACAGAATAAAATTTAACCTATCTATGTATCTCCATGGCGACAAGCAGGTCCACCATCAGAAACGTTACATAACGCACCTGTAAAAGTGATTTTAAACAGATTGAATTTGTTTAACAATGTCTAAAACCATGTCTAAAACAGAAAACACTCTGTTCCACCTTGTGATGTCATGTGGTGATACAGGAAGTGCTCCACTGTGTTTTTAAACTCCACCTTCATTAAAATTATTTGGAGAATTTCAGTCCTGGAATTCCCAATCTCTACTGAACTAAAGGTAAAAGTTAGCTGTTAACTTGAAAACTACCACTTCATGACATCACAAGGTGGAACAGAGCATTTTGAGCTTTGGAGATGTACAGACTAATAATAAAGTGTTACTCAAACATGTGTGAATGAAACAAAACACAACTCCAGGTCTGTTTTTGAGGAGGTAACGACATTATAACATGACTTAAAGTTCACAAGACGACCTTTAATTTTCTAAAATAATACTGTTTATTGTTGATAATGGAGGTTAGAGATGGTTCATGTTTATACACATATTTAGAGTCATGACCTCCTCTTGAACTTTGATGTTTATTCTGAGTGAAAGTACACAGCCACAAGTTCATGCATGTGCTGAGACAGGTGGTTTTGGTTTGAGGCTGGGAACGGCTAGAGTCTGCTGCATTTGAAGTATGTCTGTTCTGTTTTTTTCTTTATTTCCTTGATTATTTACACTGCAGAGTCTCACTGAAACACGCAAACCCTGCATATTTAGGCCCATTTCCTATTTCTACTGAAGGTAAACGGTAGCTGTTAAGTTGAAACTACCACTGCATGACATCACAAAGTGGTTTATGATGAGCTAGCGGCATTATAACATGGCTTAACACTCACAAGAGTCCATTTTGTGTAATATAGGACCGTAGCCACCCTTTGCTTTGAACCCTGTTTTGAACTTTTGTCATTTTTTCACTCTGGCACAGCTGTGAAGTGAAAACCATTTCAAGAGACTTCATCAAGAAGCTCATTGAGAGAAGGACAAGGGTTTGCAGCACTGTCGACAAAGCAAAGAGTGGATACTGTGAAGATTTTTAATATATTTTTTTTGTTCTTTGCTACATAACTCCATAGATCTTTCATCATATATTTGATGCCTTCCGTCTGTATTCAAAATCTAGAAAGAAGTAAACGAAGAAAAAAAACATTGAGAGAGAAAGGGTATGTTCTGTTAACTGAACGTGTGTGTGAAAAGCAGAAGTGAAAACAGGAAACTTGTTCAAAAAAATAATTCAAATTAGTCTGATGAAAGAGTATGAACAGTTACGTAGCTGCTTTAAACTATGAACTATTGCCGAGGAGGAACTACAGGTTTTTGATTATAAACAGGTTTGGAAGCTCAAGAAACTACATTTTCTACACAATACAGTACCTGATCGACTACCATTAGATTTGATCAGGGCAATTCTTAAAGGCTGGTTTGGAGTTTTTGTTCAATTCAAGTTTATTTATATAACACATTTCAAACTACTTCAGCTGAACAAAGAGCTTCACATAAAAAAACAAAGAACAAATATGCATGATACACAGAAAAAGAACAATAAAAAACACCAAGATATCCTGTCTCGCTTGTATTAAATGCCAGTGCGAAGAGGCTGGTCTTCTAGTTAGTTAGTTCTAGTTAGCTTTAGGTTAGCGGTTAGGTCAAACACAGCGAGTATCACACATGAACTTGTTGGCGTTTACCTTTATGGAAGGGCGTCTGCTGGGCCTGAAGGCGGATCTTCACAACGTCCAGCGGTGTGACTGAGACATAAAACACAGACCGCAACCGGTTACTGGACAATAATAGAGGCACACAACACAAGACAACATTTCATTATTATATAGATTTTTTTTTCAATAACTATATTATACTGAGTCAAACGATATGATGTCAACTCAACAGTAATGCGTCAAAACATTTCTTTATATGTATTACCTGAGGATCAAGTATCAGACAGATGTGTAATGTGAGACTACCTACAACTAACCTAAACTTAAACTGGAGCATAATCAATTTATGCCTTTATTTAAAACTAGGCCTGTCACGATAACACATTTTGAAGCAGGATATATAATCGCTACAGAGAAATATTGCGATAAATAATCATATTGAAATTACTTTACGTCATTGACAGAAAGCAGGACAATTCCAGTGAACCATTTTTTAAATAGACAAGATCATTAAAATATCTCTTGACTTCTGCAAAGACATTGTTCACACGAAGCCCAAAAATGTCTGTTCCAGGTTTCAAATACTGAAGTGGATACAGTGATTATGGTGACTTGGAAGCTTAAAATATAAAGGTTTGTTCCATTTTCATTTGTAATCAACTCTTTTTTTTGGCAGCATTTTTTACTATTTACTATAATAGTTAACTGCTGCAAACATAATGGATTAACGACAAAACTTCTTCTAGGCCGGTCACAATAATTTATGTATCAAATCATAGTTTAACACATGACAAATGGAACAATCATTTTTGGGGACTTTTTTCTTGTACTCTTTTTGTCATTTTTCTGTTCAATGAAACAATTTGAGCTGTAGAGGGTTGAATAAATAAGCTCTATGGCTCATTAAGTGTTACATTTATTTATTGCAGCTCATGGACTTTAAAGCAGACCTATTCTGCTCGTGTCTGCATCATAATATAATGATCCACAGGTGTCATAGATTATAATTTGGACATTTCAAATCACAAAATATTAATTTAAAGCAATTTAATAAAACAAAGCACTTGGCCTAACCCAAAACTAAGCTGAACTTTTATTTACTTTTATTTAGTTTATTCCATTATTATTATTATTATTATTTTAATTTCAAAGATGATTCCAGTTAAATTGGTCTGTAGAAAATATTCAAATGAGTATCCAAATCTTACCCATGATGGAGGTGAGGAGAGCTCCAGTGCCAGAGGCCAGCATCTGCTGCACTGGGGAGATGGGAGCCGCAGATGGAGCCGAGCGGTCCGCCATCTTTACCGTCTTCTGCCTGATGTTCCCTTCTGTTCAACCCTCTCCTCCAGCCTCTCCCACCGCCTCCAACCTGGCAACCATAGCAACAAAAACATCAACATCCTCCTGTGTGCTTAAACTACCGGAAAAAAACACAACCAAACTGATTACATCTGCTGGTAAAGTGAAGAGAATCACTTCTTACATAATATATAAACTGTGCTAGCTATTTCCAACCTGGCAACTACAACACAACAACATCAACATCCTCCTGTCTGCGTAAACTACCAGAAAAGAGCAACCAAAATGTTTTATCATTCCTCTCTGGATTGCATCATCTGGTAAAGTTGAGCGTGTCACTTCTTGCATAAAAAATAAACTATGCAAACTACCTCCAACCTGGCAACCACAACGCAACAAAAAACATCAACATCCTCCTGTCTACTTAAACTACCACAAACCTTGCAACTTAAAAAAACATCACGTCATTCGGATTCCTCTCTGCATTGCATCTGCCGGTAAAGATCAGCTCACTTCATACATAAAATATATACTTCGCTAGCCACTTCCAACCTGGCAAAAACAATAAAACAACATCATCCTCATCTTGTCTGCTTAACTACCACCAACCTGGCAACATGTCAGAAAAACAACCAAAACATCACATCATTCAGGTTCCTCTCTGCATCGCATCTGTCACTAAAGACCAGGTTTAGAGTGTCCACCTGACTCACTTCTTACATAAAATATAAAATGCACTTGTCACCTCCAACCTGGCAACAACAGATCGACAACAAAACACTCCACATGCTCGATATACGTTCCGTCGACTGGTGAAGGTGAGGCTTTAAAGTGAACTACGTAACCTTCCAAGGAAATGTTATTATAGGTTTGCCTGCAATGTGCAAATGTGTTCTCACTGTTAAAAGAACATATATATGCGTTCTTATGGACTGCGGAATCCATAAGAATGCATATTGTGAGCAGGCATGCGTCACCTGCTTGTCTCCATGGAAACACAAAATTTAATGCCACAGTGAAACACAAATTAAGAAAATGAAAGTAGCATTGCACCACATCTGTATAACAATAGTGCTAGCAAGCATCCTTCAACTTGGCAACAAAGTTAATTAGTAACCTTATACCAGCATCACCTTAAAACAAGTGTACAGTGTGTGTGGATCAGAGACTGTACATATAAATGGACATAGTTAACCTGCTGGCCAAAATAGTTAGTGGTCATAGGCGTGCTTCCGGCTCCATCGACTCACTTCGCATTAGAAAACTGTCATCCCTCTCTCTGTAAATGCTGCAGTGACCCTCCTCATTTTGGTCTTAAAATGTTTGGATTGATTCGTTCTACATGATCCTTGTGTTATTTCACTATTGTGTCTGTAACTCAAGCTATAAACATTAATAACGGACAAATCAAGGAACTTCTTTCCCCAAGGTCGCCTCCGCTAGTATTAGGAACAGGTTTAATTGACAGCGTTGCTAAACGCCTGCCTCCTGCTAAACCAGCAGTGCGGCCAGGAAGGGATGTTACCTTCAGCAGCTTTGCTCCAGATTGGCTCTTTGGCTATGATACTTGCTCCAGATTCACCCCTATAACCGCTAGCCTTGATGAGCTTCAATTGGCTGGAGCCAAACGCTATGGGTGACTTCACACTCACTTAGTCCACTTCTTTATACAGTCTATGGTTTCACCTCAAAACAAGTGTGAAGAACTGGATACAAGTATTACCTCACACATGTAATTCAGTAATAAGGCTGTTTGCTGCGGCTGTGTGTCCCCGGTCGTACATGTGGGAAAAGGCGGATTTGGGTAAACTGTGTGACATTAGCTTATCTATAAAGTGCACAAGTCCAATCACACACAGCAGAGGCCTATTTCGCTACAGGGCTGGGTACAGACAGATAAGCGCTTGAACTGAGGGAGAGGTAAACCGCAGTAGGGCTGGGTGCTGCTTATGTTAAAACACACTCATAAATCATCTGGATCATAATTGAAAGTATGAATATATAAAACTGGTAAATATACTGTCAAAACTAGTATCACTCTCCCCTAGAATGGCCAATGCTCCACCCCCATAGCTCCCTCACTTTCATAGCACATCCAACTTGGGCTAAAAATGTTCAAATGTCAACCAAAAAAACATTTGCTTTTACAAATCACTACAGGGTGTGAACTACTTTCAAAACTTGTTTAAAACAGTGAAACAAACATGGTAGGGGATAGGGGGATACGCCATTGTTAAAAGGCTCCAAATTAACTTAAGTGAGCACCCACATTGAACACCTGAGCACCCCCTTAGCTCCTTTGACCCAAAATATCTGGTGCTGCCCCTGTGTGGAAGTACAGAAATCTATGCCTTCTTGGTTCAAGCTGGTTAAGCAGTAAGATGCCCTCAGAAACAGGTGACTACTTCAGAGGAGAGGAGAGTGAGGAGAGTGGAGAGTGTTAACAAACCTACTCTGAAGCTTAGACATGTAACAGTATTTGACAATCTGTTAAGAAATCATTTTACGTCAGAACAAAAAATGGAAATACAGTACTGTTATCTGCACAGCTAATCATGTTTTAATATGTTTCTGACACCAACTACTCTATGAGCTTCTAACTTTGCTCTGAATCACATATGAAAAATTTGGTCATACAAGTTCAATAACATCGTCTGTAACTGATGAGGTTTTGTTCTTCGCCAACAAGAAAATAAAATGTGAATAAATCCAAGAGAACAACAGTGAATATGATGTATTTATAAGGGACAACGACGATACACTGCCGGAATATCTCACTTGCTTATTGAACTTTGATATGGGGATTTTTATTAAAAGATCTTATGACTGTCTAAATCTAAAAACTGGCCTCACAAAAGTGGTGGATGAAGTACTCAATCTTGTTATGTAAAAGTACAGATATAAGAGGTAAAACATTACTACATACATAAAAGAATTTAAGCACCTGTTTAAAATGTATTTTAAATGTGAAAAGTAAAAGTGTTTCACGTATTTCAGTGTTATTAATTTGCTAAAGTGTTAAATAGTGATTCTGATAAAAATAATAAAAAAAGAAATAAACAAAAATACATATTTTGGCAAACAGAAGCAATATAAATGAATTTCTTAATTTTCTTATGAATGATGTGTATTTATTTTTCTTTGCTCAAAGCTGAAGCGTGAACTCGAAAACTTTAAATCAAGATGTTTTCACGAACATTGCAAAAAAAAGAAAACCCTCAGATTGTATGAAAAGTACTTTTTACTTTTCAGTCCAGTTCAAAAACATAGTGGCGTAGAAAGTACAGATACTACTCTCAAATGTACTGTACTCTACAGTAAAATGTACTTAAATAAAGTACTGATACCTAAAAATTCTATTCAAGTACAATACTTTGCTACTTGTTCTTCGTTACCTTCCACCACAGCCGAACCTTTTGGTTACATTGCTTCCCAAAAATAAAATACATTTCAAGGCCATGCAAAACTAGATAGATACTAGACTGGTGTCACTAATGCACTTGAATAATCTGGAGATAAACATTTATAATCACACCTGCTTTTAATGTTTTAACCAGACCTATGTATTTGTTTTTGTTTGAATTATTCTATATTTTAACATGGCGTTCATGTAAATGAGAGTCTGGTGCTGTCACTGGGCTCTCCCTGCAGAAATAAACATACATGAAGTACAGTTTAGAACAAGCCAAAAGTGTTCCAGTTTTGCGCAGCGCCTCGTGCATTGCAGTACCAGAGTCTCCACTGCGGCAATCACGTAACAATTATAAGATTGTGTCAGTTTGTCATAGTTCACAAATGACTTAATGTTGCAGAATAACACAGAACTGAAACATATGTCACCAACAGCCTTGTAATGGCACCCATTAACCATAATAATCCGCAGTACACTTTGTACTTTTGCTGCTTTTAAACTCACTGAAGCTTATATGCTGAAATCCATATCTTATAATAACACGAATAAGCTTAAACTTTGCGCATACACTGTAAATTAATTGAATCCTGGATTAATTTGGTAGAAAAAGCCGTTTGATAACACTGCAGCAGATTAGCATACGAGAGCTAGCTAGCATTTTGACATGAAGGAAGCGACAGTTTTGTTATGTTACTCACCGCTACTTTAGCTTTAGCTGTAAATCTTCACAAGAAGCTTCCATTTCAGGTCTGAAATGGAGCAAGGCAGCGGGAGATATTTCTAACAAAGTCAACTCCCTCTCCGATGCCACAGACCTCTCGGGTTCTCCATTGTGTTGATAACCCGTAAACATGTTTTTGGACCAGGCTCAAGGGTGCTCAGCGTGAACGCAGATGTGTAAACGGTCTGGAGCGGCTAATGCTAATGGTAGAGGCGGAGCTGATGATTTGTACATCTACAGCAAGTTCACGGGTGAGGACCATGTATGGACAACGCTGAAGCTCAGGCGCCTACTGCTGGTGATGGGCTGTATTACAAAAACTGTAAAACTAATTGACCTGTAATAATAATTTTAGTAATCACGTTAAAAATTTTGTCTTAGTCCGGTAGGGTCGCTTTTTTTGCCAAGAGTGAAATGGTGCTCATTGTACTACATGTACTTTAACTAATGCATTATTCTCTTGTCTAGGTAGAATTAAATGCCAGGGAGAACAGATGGATTTTCAGTCTAATCTTATTTTTTAATTTTTTTTCAGGCAGTTGGAACCTACCTGGATCACTGAGGGATTACAAACACACCATTTAAAATATTCAAAAGAGACAAATTGTACGAAATAGCACAAATAGGATTGTCTGGTGGTTTTTCATATTATTATTATTATTATTATTATTATTATTATTATTATTATTATTATTATTATTATTATTATTATTATTATTATTATTATTATTATTATTATTATTATTATCATTATTAATTGATTTGTGTTATACATTTTTTGTAATATTTTGATGATGATATTTCCATAGTATCCACAAATAAAAAAAAATGAATAAAATCAGCACTATAATATGGTTGGCACTATAATATAGTGGTTGACTCAGACATGATCATGCCACTTTAAATCCAGTCATACAGAGATTTCAGTAACTTTCAAATAATTTATTCTGAAGCTGAAAATGTATATTCTCAGTTTATTTAACCACATCTGAATCCAAACATTGACAATTCACATTTTGCCTGTTAAAACAGCATTATGAAACTTTTTTATGGAGGGCCCACTACCTGACTGCCTCCACGGAGAGTATATTGCTTATTTGCTTGAAATGTTCCACAGTCTGGCATTAAAGGGTTCATATTACGCTGTTTTCTGATCTATGTTATAAAGTTGTTTCCTCAGTGTTGTTGTGTTTTGTTTCATTCACACATTCATGGAATTGCCTGTCTGTATTGAACTAACGGTAAAAGTAGCTGTTAACTTGAAAACTACCACTTTGTGACATCACAAGGTGGAACAGAGCATTTTGAGCTTTGGAGATGTAGACAGATTAATAATGCAGAACTGCTCAAATTACTCAAACAAAACACAACTCCAGGTATGTTTTTGAGGAGGTAACAATATTATAACATGGCTAAATGCTCACAAGAGTCGACTTTGAGTAATATAGGACCGTTAAACTTAATCTGAACAAAGACATGGACGACTGAATTACAAGTCAGATCTATGGAGAGGCAATCCAACTCACGCTAAATGCATTAGATACACTTGTTATTCAATAAACATGCCAGATAAGTTTAATATCGAACAGGCAAAATAATGATACAGTATCTCTATAATGGCCGACTCTCCCCTTGAAAAGTGATGTAGTGCAACTTTAACTTTAATTCAACACCAGCTGCTTTGACATAATCTGATACCGAGTACTTTATGAGCCTACTTTGAAATATTATGGAGAATATGCATAACTTTGTCTATCTTCCTGGTTCTGCAGAAGGGGGCGTGGCCATGGGGACTACATTTTGAGCGTCTCTGTTTTGAAGCATTCACACCTGAGGCATTTTGGTCACAACAGCGCTCTAATTTTCTCCAAGGTAAGAATGCATTTCCAGCTAAAACTATCGACTTGATACTAGAAGACATTTAGCTGGTAGTTCTCTTTTTCATGTTAATACTGTGTACTTCTGCAGCAGGGAGAAAGTGAAAGTGATGATTGTTTCTAATATTAACACATAGGCTCATGGTCATGTTTATATACTGTATAGCACTTTTCAATTTTCATATTTCAGTTGCACCAAACAAGGATTCAGCCACACACCATTTTAAAGAGGGCATTGAAACACTGGTGGGTCAGGTGTCTTGCCCAATGACACAATGACAGAATGAAAAATTAGCAGCAAAGAGCAGACTAATTACTGTCTGCTGAAATATAAAAGTTTCATGCCAATTCATGTAAATGTCATGTAAATTCTAGTGCATAAAATAGTGAATTAAAATAAGTAAATGTGATAAGGTTTTGTAATAATTTTGAGCATATCCTACCAATATGAAACTGTGTAAATGAATATAACCTACTTCCATTGGTGGATGAAGCACTCATTTTGTTACTTAAGTGAAAGTACAGATACAGAGGTAAAAAGTTACTCAAGTAAAAGTAAAAGCATTATATCAAAAAATCTATTTAAGTAAAAGTATTTAAGTGCTTAAAAGAGTGTGTGTTAAGTGCTTGTTTAAAAGAGTGTGTGTTAAGTGTTGTTAATTTAATAAGTGTAAATCTATGACATTTGTGTATTTATTTTTGTTTGCTCGAAACTTGAACTACGAACATGGTCAAAATAACCCCTCAAATCATATGAAAAGTACTTTTACTTTTCAGTCCAGTTCAAAAATGTAGCAGAGTAGAAAGTACTGATGCTGCACTCAAATGTAGTGAAGTAAAAGTAAAAAGTATCCACTGTTAAATGTACTTAAGTAAAGTACAGATACCTAAAAATTCTACTTAAGTACAGTGCTTTCTTTACTACTTTTACTTTGCTACCTTCCACCAATACAGACTTCTATATTTAAAAACAATTACTCATATATAAGCAAATATAAGACACAGACGAGTATACGCTCATGGAACCTACCTGGACACTGAGAGATTACACAAATATAAGGAAATATAAGGAATATACAAGAAAGTACTACCATTTAATGCTGAAAAATTACTAAATTACATTCTATTGTCTAAAGAAAGTGTGTTTTTTATTATTATTGTGGTAAGAAAACTGGAATTGAGTATGGAGTCAATTCCTTAGTATCAAAATAGAGTAGAGAACCATACCCCTTATACTGCATGTGTTTGTTTTGCAGATGCAGAGGTGTGTTGTGACCTGTTTTCTAGCTCTTCTTGTGTGTGTGGTTTGGGCTGACGAGTGTCCAGGTGGAGGTCGCTGCAGAGAGGGACAAACCTGCTGCAAACACCCCGAACATGGATACGAATGCTGCCCGTTTGACCAGGTACGAACCCGATATACGAACATGAAAACAATACAGGAGCAAACAATACGTCACCCATAGAGAGGATGTTGAAGGTAACGCCCCTTTTTGCGGACACCACTGGCTTAGCGGGGAGCAGGCACTTAGCAACACTGTCAATCAAACCCGTTGCTAACCCTGGCGAGGGCGACCGAGGAAAGAAGGCGCCTGATTTGTCTGTTATTAACGTTCATATCTTGATTTACGGACACAAAAGCGAAATTAAAGCACCAGGATCATGTAGACGAGGGGGGGAAGAGGCAAGAGACAGCTTTTCCTATTGATATCACTGTACTTTGCCATGAAATATCCAAAAGGTAAAGTCACAAATGTTGAACCTGATCATTTTTATTCATGATTAGACCCTAAAACTCTACATTAAAGCAAAATGTGCATCTTAACTGTATAAATTGTTCGCTTCCCCATCTCGATAAACAATAGCGACCTTGAGAAAGCGGTGGTGACATCTGAAACCCAGTCACGGTTTTGAAACTGAGATATACAGTTACTTTGTGTATCATGAGAATAGGGAAGTGTTAGGAACGAGTCCATCAGGTGATTATTGGAAAGTTTTGGCGATAGCGTTTCTAGAAAGGACAGCGAGTGTGTGGGTAGATGCTGTGGTTGGAGCTGGGTGGGTGGAACCGTCGTGGATGGCTGAGGGATTACAAAGACGAGCTGTTAAAAGAGGCAAACGAGACGATAAATAAAGCACATAATAAATAAATGTAAGACAAATAGGGTCACGTATGCCACTATGATCTCAGCAGAATGTATGAGCAGAGGTGAAAGGTAACGAAGTAAAAGTAGTAAAGTACTGTACAGTTTTTAGTATCTGTGCTTTACTTAAGTACATTTTAAAGTGCATACTTTGTACTTTCACTTCCCTACATTTGAGACCAGTATCTATTTTCTTCTCCACTACATTTTTCCACAGAACTGCAAAGTAAAAGTATTTTTTATTATTATCTGAGACCTGCTGAAACGTCTGAAAGTTTATTTTTATTTTACATTCATTATTTGAGAAATTTTTGAAAAATAAAAAAATTTAACAAAAATATACAAATAAGAACAGCTGGAAAAAAAACATCATTTTTTTTTTTCTGTTGATCAAAATTCAGCATGAATCTTTAATAACATTTTTACATTTGAAGCTTCATTAGACCTCAAAATCTGCAGGAAATACTTTTACTTTTTGCTCTTACAGGTGCTTTAATACTTTTACTTGAGTAGATTTTTTCATGTGATATTTTTTACTTTTACTTGAGTATTTTTCTGCTCCAGTATCTGTACTTTTACTCCAGTGTTTAAGGTTAAACACTGCCTTATCCATGCATTTCAGCCTCATGTCTATAGGGGGGCATTTTGAGTACTTTTCGCCAAAAATATACATAGACTTCTTTATATAGTCTATGAAAATACATCAGATTTTGTTTGAAGTATTAATTAGCGAGGTACTCCTGACCACTATGTTTATTTAAGCTCTACACTTGTAGTCGTAGTTGTAGTAGTAGCAGTTCTCAAATGACGGCACAAACACAGAGATAATTTCTTTATGGAGTCTATAAAAACTAATTAAACCAAATTGTGAAATAAGTGTAGATAAACTGACTTGGTGCGTCTTCCTTTGTCCATTCTTTTAAAAGTAGTTTCACTAGCCAAACACGAGATATCCTTCATAAACTCTACTCCTCTTCACTAGTACATTTAACTTTTATGGACTTACACAGATAGCAGTACAAATTCCCAGATAAGCTCTTTGCTAGTCAAACTGCTCCCTTCGTGTCTCTTTAGGCTGAATGCTGCGGGGATCACGTGCACTGCTGTCCCGCCGGAATGACATGTGAAGTAGAGCAGTCCAGATGTGTGAATGCCTCTCTGTCTGTGCCATGGGCTGAAAGAACTCCAACATGGCAACGCGAGGTTTGCAAAGTAAGAGTTTAACTTTCTTATTGTAAATATATGCTCTTTACCATGTTATAACACTGTTCCCTCATCAAAAACATGCCTGGAGAGGTTATAGATGTCATCCATGCATGTTTGAGTAACTTAGCGATCTCTCTCAGGCCCTATTCGAACCTTCGTACGGTTAGCTGTAAGATTCTGTGCAAAGCTCCGCCCAAAAAGCCTACGTCACCCATGCTCCCACACAGCAATTCTCCATAAATACACAAAAACATGATGCAAAACTACACAGCATCTTGAAAAACCTGATGTGATGTGCAGTAGTTTTGTTAGCGGGATGCAGTTGATTGTGTTGTGATGGCTTTCTGAAGGGGGAGTGACTTAGCACAGGGAGCAAAGACCCTCTATCACTATCCGTGTTTCATTTCTGTGCTGTGTCAGCCTCACACTGCCAGCTCAGTGCCTCAGTCTTGGCCCACATCATCAGAGGTATAATACTCCCTACAACTGAAGCATAGCCAGACTGGACTGGACTAGAATGGACAATATAAGGCATCATAAGGCCTTAAATGTCCCATACAGCTGGTTAATAAACTTCTCTTGCATTAGAACTCATTTTATTTTCCAAGTATTATTATTATTTCTTCAAGAACATATTAGTACTACTTCTGTTTTTAAGACATGTAGTCCTCCATCCTCTATCCTGCATTCATACGATGTGGAAAAATATGGTCAACAGTCCCTGGGGATGTGATGCTAACTGTAGGCACTACTCTGTCTGAAGCTCTGTTAGACTTTAATTTGAGTCTTATTTTAACACAAACTGACTGCAGAGTATGTTGAGTTTTCAGACAGTCTTAAAATGTTTTTGACTGTGACTGTTGGCTAATGTGTGCGTTGTGTCACCATGGTAACTGCTGGACATTCCACCATAGAGGACCATGTAGAACTCCCTTTCACCCCCCCCCCCCCCCCCACACACACACACACACATTATACTTTCTAATGTGTGCCGTTTCACAGTCTTTCAGAATGATCAAGTCATCCTCCGGAGAGGACGGTGACAACATCTGTCCCGACCAATCACGGTGCCCGGATGAGTTTTCATGTCTGAAGTCTTTCACCAAATATGGCTGCTGTCCACTGGCTCAGGTAAAACAGCAAAGACTCCCTCCATAACTATGTGAAGAGGTTCAGTGAATATATAAAGGTAGAAGGTGTGGTCGGAATTAGATGTTTTGATGTAGCGAAAGAAAAAACAAAGCAGACCTGTGCTGCAAAATGGACTTTTCAGAAATTTTACACGTTATAGTTGTTTTCTTCTCATTTACCCTCTGAAGCATGGACTGTATAAAGACGTGGACTAAGTGAGTGTGACGTCACCCATAGCGTTTTGCTCCAATCAAATGAAGCTCATCGAGGCTAGAGCAGTTATAGAGGTGAATTTAGAGCTGAGTTTCATATTAGAAATTCCGTCCACGAATATCATGGCAACCAAAGAGCTAATCCAGAGCGAGGCTGTTGAAAGTAACGTCCTTTCCCGCCCACACCACTGGTTTAGCAGGTAGCGAGCGCTTGGCAAGGCTACAGTGACACAATAGTGAAATAAAAACCCCAGGATCATGTAGCACGGGTTAATCGGAACATTTTAAGACCAAAAAGATGAGTTTGACAGCAGCGGTTACATAGAGAGGGATGACAGTTTTTCAATAGAAAGTGAATTGGAGCCAGAGTTGATGGAGCAAGAAAAACTCACTGCTACTCCATGTATTTTACAACTTTTTATTTTGTTCTTTTTTTCACAAACTGTCACTTAACTCATATAAAACAAATATTTACGTCAGTCACTATTCCACCAAACTTAATCAAAATTAGAAAAACATGAAGTTGCCAAAGATTATAGAACACAAAACTATTTCAATTACATTTGTAAAGTTATTCAAGCCAAAGCAATAGCCAATGTTAGGACCACAGACTGTATAAATGAGTCTATATATACAGTTTAAGTATAAGTTTATATATACAGTCTATGGTTAGGACAACAACAGTGTTTTTAGAGTTGTGTTACAGAAGTACGTGCGATCTTTGTTTGTGTTATATTTCCCCATACTTTTAGATTATCAGTAAACCAGTCTAGATTTTCAGGTTTTTTTCTGTTGGTAATTTCCCTCAGCTCATCTCTCACCTCGCAGTTTAAATCGAGATGATTGTGCGGTACTTTTTAAGTGTCTTTTTTTATGTGTTTTAGGGAGTCCCATGCTCCGATGGAAAACATTGCTGTGCCCAGGGCCACAGCTGCAGTGAAGATGGACGCTCCTGCATCAAGAAAGGTGACGCTCTGAACTCAACTCAAGATGAAACGTACAGAGCAGCAATATGTGGAAAAATAAATAACAAAATATTGTCTAAATTTACGAATAAATTGAAATGACTGCAATTCAGACCGGAGCTATGGGTGAATTTAATTAGGCAAGGCAAGGCAAGTTTATTTGTATAGCACAATTCGTACACAATATCATCCATTTTGTGTAATACAGAACCTTTAAAAGTGCAGAATTTTACTTTTCTAGAGGAGGCATGTCATCTGCATGATTCCATAGAAATAGAAAAAGCATACTACCAAATATCCTCCATAGATATACATATGTTTTATGCCATACTGTGGAACATTATAACCAAAGGAACAATGTTTACTTGCGGGCCGATTTGGATTATTTTCACAAATTTTGTATTTTCGATTTACTTCAAACTTATGCACAGTAATTTTTTTACCTTTACCTTTAAGAGAGCAGTTTAGTGCAGTTATCCTTTCACAGAAAAAAATTCAAATGAAGCTTTTTACATATTCAGCAGGTGAACCTAAACAAAATATTGGCCTGTGCTGGATATTTAAGGCCATAACCGATACGCTGAAAAAGTCAAAAATAGACTGACATATTGGTCTATCTCTTGTACATATGTTTTTCTAGTGCAATAAACACAACCAAAAAAAACCAAACAAAACAAAACAACAAAACATACATTTATTTTTGTCTATTTCTTGGCTAAAAAGTTACACACTGCAGCTTTAATTAATTCCCTAACACAAAACCCCTTAATGAAGTAGTTACTCAGTCTGAATCATTCTTAATATGTTTTAATAAAAAGTTTGTTTATCCTGAGTTTAAGCCTTAGTTCATGATTTCCTAAAGTTAATGAAGCTGTAGTTATGATTTTTTCTGTTTTATAAAGTGTAAAGAACTATTTGGTGTTTTTTATTATTCTTAAAGCGTGTATTTGTTTCAGATGTGTCGTCTACCGTCCTGTGCAGTGACGGGATCTCTGAGTGTCCAGAGGAGTCCAGCTGCTGTGAGGGGGCGGACGGAGAGTTCGGCTGCTGCCCCATGACTCGGGTACCACTGTTTTTATTTATTTATGTACAGACTCTTCTCCATGGACGACCAGGCACACATTAAAGCTGCGCTACGAAACTTTTCTGGTGGGGTGTCTGTCGCTTGAATATTCCACACTAAGACACGGAGACGAGCAAGTGTCACCACCAGACTTTGTTACAGGTCAAATCTGTGGAGAGGCGATTACCCTCACAATAAGAATATGTGCTTTTAGTGAGTGACAAAAACTCCCATAGTAAAATTAAAAGAGATTTAATGCCATACAGTGAAACATTCCAGGCAAAGTAGTAACATCTCAATAACAACCAGGTTAATAGTAGTTTAGTATATAGTAGCAGTAATTACTTTGTTTAGAGAATGTTCCACAGTACAATATTAAATGCATATATCTAGTATTTATGCAGGCACAGGTGTTTTTATAAGTTAAAAATACTGTGAAATACATGCATTTTTACTGCTTAAGGAACTGCCTCTCCGCAGATGTGTCTTTGGCCTGGTAGTGTTGTCAACCTGCTGTTTCCATGGAGATTGATAATGTCATACGTGGAACAATCACAGACTGTATTGACCTTATTCCGCCCCACCCACATTTTCCATAAAAAGTAAACTGCACTTTCTTTGTAGTAGCACTTCCGGTTAAGTGGAAATCCCGTTCCTTTGAATAGAGAATTTGGAAAAAGTTTTAGCGCTTAAATATTATAAAAAGTAGGTTTGTTTGTGTCAAATGTTCAGTGGTTATGTGCAGCAGAAAGTCAACACTGCACCGATTCTCTGGGAAGCTTTAAAACTGCTCTGGAGTCTCTATAGAACTGATTTACTGTCAAGATCGGCAGCTCTGTATAAAATAATGCAACTCAAATGACGATGGCGGCGAGACTAGCAGTCATGGAGCGAATTTGGGCTTGAGTTCCTTATTTGGACTTCCTACCGCGAGTATCATAGCAACCAAGGAGCCAATCTGGAGCGAGGCTGTCGAAGGTAACGCCCCTTCCCGCCTGCACCTCTGGTTTAGTAGGGAGCGGCGCCTAGCAACACTGCCAATCAAACCTGTTGCTAACGCTAGCTGGAGCGACCTCAGCGAAAGGAAGCGCCTGATTTGTCTGCTATTAATGTTCATATTTTTATTTATGGACACGATAGTGGAATAAAAATACTTGGATCATGTAGAGCGGGTTAATACGAACATTTTAAGACCAAACTAACGAGTCTGACAGCAGCAGTTACAGAGAGAGGGACGACAGATGACAGTTTTTCAATGCAAAATTAACTGAGTCAATGGAGGACGTGCGCCCATGATCACTTCCTATTGTGAGTGTAGCAGCTAGCAGGTTAGCTATGTCCATTTATATCTACAGTCTATGGTTCATGTTCAAAACTTGCACACTCTTTGGTTCTACTGTATGTCTAGTTATCTTCTATATCCCTCTAAACTATAACCCTCCATTGTCTGAACAGGCCGTGTGCTGCGACGACAAGACCCACTGCTGCCCAGAAGGAAGCCTGTGCGATCTCCAAAGTTCAAAGTGCGTGTCCGTAACGACCAAAAAGGAGCTGCCGATGTGGGCCAAGTTCCCAGCCCGGAGGAGAGCTGAGTGGGAGAACCAGAAAGGTGACATTCAGAACCTGCTCCCAATTGACAGTTGCAAAATACTTCCTTTTATGAGTTTAATCAATCTGTGTGTTTGTCCGTTGCAGAAGAGCTGCAGGCGACTTCAGAAACAGGTACAAAACGCAAAACAGTTGAACCAAATAGACTCAACTTAACATTACAGCCACACCTTTGCTAGCATTAGACATCAGTGTTTTTTTTCCCCAAACCAATCAATTTTTGCATTTTTAGAAACATACCACAGTGTTTGTTAATGTGTGTGTGTGTGTTGTGTTGCCATGGTAAACCCCCCACCTGCTGCTGACAGGACTGATCAGTGCAGAGACGTGTTAGACTTAAGTTTATTCTCTTCAAAAGATTAAGGCAAGGCAAGTTTATTTGTATAGCACAATTCATACACAAAGTAATTCAAAGTGCTTTACAGAATAAGAAAGACATTAAAATCATCATAAAAAGAACATTGAAAGTGAAGACTGTAGAATAAAACCCTTTCGGGCACAGCTAAACAGAACCGTTTTGAGCCTGTCAAAGTAGAGGCCTGTCTCACATCTTCAGAAGACTGTTCCAGGTTTTAGCTGCAGAAAACTAAAATGTTGATTTCCCATGTTCAGTCTCACTCTGGGCACCAGCAGGGCAATGTGCGAGATGGTTCATGTGGCACTAACATGTGGGAGATACTTTGGTGCTTTGGTGCTAGGTCATTGAGAGACTTGTTCACGAGCAGAGCTGCTTTAAAGTCTATTCTCTGAGCCACAGGAGCCAGAGACCTGAGCACAGGACTTATGTGCTCGTACTTCCTGGTTCTAGTCAGGACCCGAGCAGCAGTGTTCTGGATGTACTGCAGCTGTGTTAATGCTCATTTGGAGAGGCCAGTGAGCAGGATGCTACAGTAGTCTAATCTACTGGAGACCAAGTCTGGTTAAAATGCAGATTTTGGTTCAAAATGGAGACCTCTTGGCTCTAAAACTGTAACCTGAAATACCTGCTGAGTCATGATCCATGTGCTTGTGTAAAATGTGTTTCTTTATTCATGACTTAATGTCACTAAAGACGCCTGGTCTTGTGATCTGTCAATTAAGTCAAACTTGTTCTGCAGCTTTCATCGTTTGGAATTTCTCAGATCACACTGAATAAACAGGTGCGGTGTCTGTCTGCTGCTCTAAATAATGACAGTGGTGGAAGAAGTACTGCATTTTGTTACTGCAGTACTGCAAAAAATACTCACGTGAAAGTAAAAGTATCACATGAAAAAAATCTACTTAAGTAAGAACCTATTATAGTATTAACCTGTTTAAAAATGTACTTAAAGAGTAAAAAGTAAAAGTATTTTGCACAGATTTTGAGATCTAATAAAGCTTCAAATGCAGTGATTTTGATAAAGATTTGTGCTGATGTTTTTATTCTAGCTGTTTTTATTTGATTATTTGTTGTTATATTTTTGTTTGCTCAAACTATGAATGTGTTAAAAAATAAACCCTCAGCCATTTCTGCAGGTCTCAAACTATAATGAAAAAATACTTTTACTTTTCAGTCCTGTTCAAAAATGTAGTGGAGCAGAAAGTACAGATACATGCTCTTAAATGTAGTGAAGTAAAAGTAAAAAGTAGCCAATTATCCAAGTATCCAAGTAAAGTACAGAAAAAAAAAAAAAATAATAATAATAAATAATCGTTTCTCTGTGTGTTTTCCAGTGGATGTGCTGCGTCCAGGGGCGGGCGCCTCTAACGTCTCGTGTGATTCTACAAAATCCTGTAAAGACGAAGAGACCTGCTGCTCAGCTGGAGAGGGCAGCTGGTTCTGCTGTCCAGCTCCTAATGTAAAGAATAAGCATTTATACAGTTTTCATGTATCGCTTTTATACTTTTATTATATTGTATTATTTATATTTATTATTTTTACACAGCACATATATATATATATATTTTTATAATATCAAAACAACAAACAACAGAAATTATGACCCTACATGTCAATATATCAAGTTTCTATGCAACAATTTAAAGCACACAACTGTGGTGGAAGAAGTACTCAGTTTTACTCAGTTTTGTTAGTAACAGTACAGACACCGGAGCAAGAAAATACTCAAGTAAAAGTAAAAGTATCACATGAAAAAAGTACCAATTTAAAAATTTATTTAAAGAGAAAAAAGTAAAAGAATTTCGGGCAGGTTTTGAGATCAAATACAACTTCAAATGCAGTAATTTTGATAAAGATTTGTGCAGAATTTTGTTGAACAGAAACAATTGAATCAGTCAGGTTTTTTGTTTTTTTTACTGTTTTATTAGAAAAAGTACAGATACCTCCTCTCAAATGTAGTGAAGTAAAAGTAAAAATTATCCACTTTAAATCTTAAGTAAAGTACTTTATTTCATTACGTTTCACCACTGACACACAAAATGTTTGCAGTGTTTGAGAGAACAGGAGGGTACAGTCTTTTTCACACATTATAAACAAGAAATGTCCCATCTGGGGTTGTCAAAAGTATCAAAATCAGAGACTAAACGATACTAAAACTAGTATCGAAACTAAATACTCATTTGAGCAAGTATCGATACTAAAAAAGTCCTATTCACAGGACAGAAATGAACCTTTCCTGAAGCTTCAGAATGATCTTGAGCTGCATCAGAACAAGTATAAGACACATAGACTAGTATGGACCAATATGAACCTACTGGACACTGAGGGATTACACAGATATAAGGCCATGGGAAGATAAAAAAAAAAAGTACTACCGTTTAATGTTGAAAATCACATTCTATTGTCTAAAGAAAGTGTGATTTTAATTATCATCGTGGTATCGGAATCGACATTGAGTATCGAGTCTATTCCTTAGTTTTGAGATCGAGTTTGAAATTGTAGTATCGTGACAACACTAGTCCCATTTCTAGTGACACAGCCGTTGCTCAATAACAGACAAGCAGATTAACCCTGTGTGTTTGTGTTCTCTTAGGCCGTGTGCTGCTCTGACCATCAGCACTGTTGTCCTGCTGGATTCACATGTGACGTGGCCCATCTCAGGTGTGTGAATTCCTTTGACGCCACTCCAGTCATGACCCTCCAAAAAGCTGTTGCAGTGAAGAGCCAGGAAAGTGCACCAGAGGAAGGAGAGAAGTCAGAGAGCGAGGAAGAGGAGGATGACAAAGAGGAGGATGACGAAGAGGGAAGAGTGCACTGTAGCAATCAACACGCCTGCCCCAGAAACTCCACCTGCTGTCGCTTGGGTCACCGCCGATGGGGCTGCTGTCCATTGCCCAAAGTGAGTCCTGCGATACTGTAGACCTGCTCTAAATACATGCTCCATTGTAGGTCATTTTACCCCAAGTATAAAAGTGTAACACAGCACAGCAACGTGGATTCTCTTGATATAGAATCCATCTTGAGAGTCTCCCGCTGTAAGGTTCAAATATTCACCCAGAATCTGACGGACCAATCACACAGCAGCGTTATGTTTTGTACAGAAGCGCTCGAGAACAAAAACAAACATGGAGACGCCAACAGATGAACTTCAGAGAAAAAAACAACTACAGTATTTAGTTTGTGAAAAATGTGCAGAGGGAAGAAGAGCTTTGTGCATTTGTGGAGGGTAAGATGTCTGTGCTCAACTGGATGTAACAAAAGTGGAAGTTGTTCTGTTGTTGTGACACTTCGACCAATCAGATTCAAATAATCGCCTTGAGGTTGTGCGTTTTCCGATTGCTTTCAGCGAGAGCCGTTCCAGATTGATAAATGTGTGGAGCTCAATTCAGAGTGACACATATCAATCTGGCGTGAGACAGGTTGATAAAAGTACTACAAGTATTAAACCCAAACCATACCAAGGCAGGATTTAAGAGAATAAACCAGGACTAAACCAGGTGTGACCAGAAATAGAGACAAACGAAGATTAAACCAAGTCTGTTCTGCATTACACCACACCCAAACCAGCGCTATTTAATAGGATTAACAAAACTATAAGGACTAATTGGTCTAAACCAGTTCTAAACTAAGACTACACCAGGACTGCACCAGGACTAAAATATGCATAAACACTCAGCACTCCCGGTGTAGTCCTAGTAGATAACTTTACTATCTGTGTTGAGTAAATATTGACCCATACCTCATATCTTCTACTTCAGGCCGTTTGCTGCTTCGATGGCAAACACTGCTGTCCTCACCGTCACCAGTGTCACCACTTAAACAAAGCCTGTGTCAAAGATGGAGTGGAGATCCCCTGGTACACCAAGCTCCCCGCCATCACTAAACCAAAACCGCCAGTCACAGGTTTGTACCGTCCAGCAAGTCCAGAATGATATCGCTCTGTATGTTTTATAGAGATTCACCTCGTCCAAACTAGGCCCTGCAGTCATATGTGTTTATTTCAGTGTAAGTACATTTTCCTTGCATGGTCATTTTGTCTGGAATGTTCCACAGCATGGCATTAAATTGGTCTATCTCCATGGAGGCAAGCAGACCAGGCAAGCCACCAGGCGAGGCTATAGTTACATAGTGTACCTTTATTTCTTTAGTAGCGTTGACTTCCTGCTTCTGAAGACTGCAGATGCAACCCTTGCTTGCTCCTGCTGCTTCTTTCTTTACTTTGCTTTTTAATAATTTTACCTCTTCCAGTTTAAATTTGTTTCCACTAGACTTGAACTTTAACAGCCACATTATTCTCAGCTTTTTACCATCTAAAAATATTGCATAAATCAAACATATATTGTCTAAACCATTCTCTGTGTGTTTTCCAGTGGATGTGCTACGTCCAGGGGCGGGCGCCTCTAACATTTCGTGTGATTCTACAAAGTCCTGTAAAGACGAAGAGACCTGCTGCTCAGCTGGAGAGGGCAGCTGGTTCTGCTGTCCAGCTCCCAATGTAAAGAATATGCATTTATACAGTTTTCATGTATCCCATTCCCCAATGTTGTTTCCTCCTCAAAAACATACCTGAAGTAGTGTTTTGTTTCATTCACACATGTTTGAGTAACACTTTATTATTAGCCTCCAAAGGTCAAAATGCTCTGTTCCACCTTGTGATGTCAGATACCTTTTACCTTTGGTTCAGTAACGATTGGCACTTTCAGGTCTGAAATGATCCAAATGATTCTAGTGAAGGTGTGTGGAGTTTAAAAACAGTGGAGCATTTCCTGTATTACTACGTGACATCACAAGGTGGAACAGAGCCTAAATATACAGGGGTTTTTGCATTAAACATGTGTGAATGAAACAAAACACAACTCCAGGTCTGTATGTGATAAAGAAACAAGATTATAACATAGATCAGAAAATAGTATAATATGGGGCCTTTAATGATCTTAATGTTGTTTCTCCATGACGCAGTGTTTGTTGTCGATTACAGCAATAATTACACTTCTAATTTAAATCTGAGTGGAACTTTTCCCAGCATATTACGAAGTGGAGAGTGTTACCCATTACTGGTGTGTTTTCAATTCAATGTGGTTTTGTCTAGCCCCAAATGTCCCATCTAGGGTTGTCAAACATATCGAAAACAGATACTAAAACTAGTGTCAAAACTCTATACTACGAGCGTCATTCAATAAATAAGGTGAATTTTTCGATATAAGGACATTTAATACAGTTAGAAGCTTACTTTTTTTGTGTGTGTGTTACTTGTTTTTCACATGGATTTAATTTCTTTTGCAGATTAAAAAAAAAACTTTGAGAGTTTTGGCAATTAACAAAGAGCAAGAAGCATGTTCCAGGTTTGAACAGCGGTCAGTTGTCAAGTTTTTGGTTGCTGAAGGATGCAAACCCATATTCATAGGAGAATGTCAGCTGTGTATGGTGCCACATGTTTCAGCCAAAAAAATGTCTACAAGTGGCTAAATAGTTTAAAGAAGGACGGAGCAGTGTTGAGGATGAAGGCAGGCCTGGGAGGCCTACAGAAGTGAGGTCTCCTGAGGTGATTGAACCAGACACAATGACATTCTCCTATGAATTTCAACAGGTTTGCACCTTCAGCAACCAAAAACTTGATAACTGACCGCTGTTCAATCCTGGAGCATGCTTCTTGGTTGGCCATCTTTCTTAATCGCCAAAACTCTCAAAGTTTTTTTTTTTTTTAATCTGCAAAAGAAATTAAATCCATGTGAAAAACAAGTAACACAAACAAACAAGCAAAAAAAAAAAAAAAGTAAGCTTCTAACTGTATTAAAAGTCCTTATACCGAAAAATTCACCTTATTTATTGAATGACCCTCGTATTAATATCAAAAAATCCCATTCCTGAATAGCTTTAGAATGATCTTGAGCTGTATCAGAACAAGTATAGACTAGTATACACCATGGACCACTATGGAACCTACCTAGACACTGAGATTACACAGATATAAGGCCATGGGAATATAAAAGAAAGTACTACCATTTAATGTTGAAAATCACATTCTATTGTTTGAAGAAAGTGTGTTTTTATGATCATTGTGGTATCGGCATCAGTATTGAGCACTGACTCTATTCCTCAGTATCGAAATCGAGTTTGAAATTGTAGTATCGTGACAACTCTAGTCCCATTTCTAGTGACACAGCCGTTGCTCAATAACAGACAAGCAGATTAACCCTGTGTGTTTGTGTTCTCTTAGGCCGTGTGCTGCACTGACCATCAGCACTGTTGTCCTGCTGGATACCAATGTGACTTAGCACAACAAATGTGTGTGCAATCCTCTGTCTCCACTCCATTCACGACCACCCAAAATTCTCCTACCCCGACTCCAACGCCAACGCCCACCCCCGCGCCCCAAGTGGAGACCCAGGAAAGTGCTTCAGAAGAAGGAAAGAAGACGGAGAGCGAGGAGACCATCTCGAGCCCAGACTCAAACTCCAAAGACGTGCAGTGTGAAGACAGATCTAGTTGCCCTGATCACAACACTTGCTGCCAGCTCGCCTCCGGTGAATACGGCTGCTGTCCCCTGGAGAATGTAAGGACGCTAAGGACACATTTCGTTTTTTGAGCTTTTGTTTTAATCATTTTAAATGGTCCATATACGCTATTTAATGATCTATGCTATTATGTTGCTTCCTCATCACAAATATACCTGGAGTTTCGTTTCATTCACATGTTTAATACAGGAATCTGGCACATTTAGGCTGAGTTCTTCTCTCAAACAGAAAACACTCTGCTCCACCTTGTGATGTCATCATGTGGTAATACAGGAAGTGTTCCGCGGTGTTTGTAAACTCCATGCACCTTCACTAGAATCAGTTGCATAATTTCTACAGTCTCTACAGAACAAAAGGTCAAAGGAGCTTGAAATTTACCACGTTATGACATCACTAGGTGGAACAGAGCATTTTGAGCTTTGGAGATGTAGACAGACTAATAATAAAGAGTTACTTGAACATGTGTGAATGAAACAAAACACAACTCCAGGTCTGTTTTTGAGGAGGAAACAGCATTATAACATAATATAGGACTGTGACATAGTGGGTCTATGTGTCACATTAAACCCACATTAATTTTATTTAATTTAATTTAATTTCTCATTTTTCAATATTCAACCAAACCGTTAGATATAACAATTGCAGGTTACTGTCGTAACCAGCGGGGCGTAAGGACCAGAGTAGCGAGACTCAAAGTTTTATAATGTCTTTAATCTCAAAATGTTCATAGAAATCAAAAGTTCGAAGAGATCAGAGTTCATGGATCAAATGGAGCTATAATAAATGCTCATCAAAGACAAAGTTCATACAAGTGTTCATATAGATCAGAGTGCACAGGTCCAACGTAGCTGGGGAGCGTGGGTGCGGGTCCGTGAGCGTAGAGGGACACGGTGCGCGGCAGTGAGGATACGAGACGTACCGGGGCGGAGGTGCGGGTGCTGGGGTAGTCCGGAGCAGGTTCTGGGACGGAGATCTGGAGCAGGACAAAGGGATTCCAGTGAGACACAGAGGACGAGCATAGATCAAAAAGTACAACGCCAAAAGTATAATCACGTGAGACACGCGGACGTTCCGGCGCCGAGTGACTCGTCCGAACCCCTCTTATCCACGGCCGGCGGCGTTGATTGCGCTGATGGGGAGCAGGTGCGCGTGGGAGGAGTCCGGATTCCGCCCCGCTCCGGAGACAGACAGGTGAGGGAGGGGGGAAGACGAGGACACGAGGAGAGCAGAGCAGGGACCGTGACAGTTACTTTTGTTTAGTCTTTGTGTAGATAGAGTCCACATTTCAGTTAAATGCCACATTTACACCAGTTACTTTTACAAATTTTATTTGGTTAAACTTATTGAACTCAGTTAAACAGATCCATCTATTCTTATCTGAATCTCCACATGGTCCAGACACAGAGGGGGCGTGTCCTATGTCGATCATTTTTAAAGCCTTGGGTGAGGTCGTGGGCTGGACCATCTGTATTCTCTCTTGTGTATTTATTTTCAATGTTTAAGTGTTTATAGTTTTATTTTAAACACTTCTGTTTAAAGGGACATAGGCCGCTCAAAATTTGTTGTTCTGAAATTCTGCTAAAGTTAAAATCTACAGCACCCGTGGAGTCAATAGTATTTACCTGGTGGAGGTGCTTCCTGTTGGGAGGATATAGAAGTGTGCCAGTGCCAGTTAGTCTTTCAGGAAGGACTTCAGTCTAGTCGTGTGCACATGGTTGTTTTGCAGATTTAGTTTAATTTGCTCATTTTCTGTTTTTGTGTGAATGGTTTATGTTATTTTCTTTAATTATTTTGCGTCTAACCAAACTCATCTTTTGAATACATTTTTGTGTGGTAAAAGATACTTTTTTATGCACAGCTGCGTCCTACTTTGATCAGCCACTTTCCCCACAAGGACCTTTAATCCAAAGCCATCTTCTTCGTGCACTCAAAAATCCTCTTTGCATTTTACCCGATTTTTAGTGTCACAGGTAAAACTCTGAACTTCTCCTATGCAGTTTTTTTTTTTTTTTTTTAAGCCTGTAAACCATCACCAGTCTCATTCTACGGTCAAATTGTGCTCACAATGATACTAAATATTTATCTTGCCATTGTTCATTCCCATTGCTGCCAGCAGAGGGAGCTCCAAAGCCTTAATGCCACTGGAAATTGATGTGTAGTTTATAAAGTGAAATGTAAATGTGAAATACCTATCCTAAAATGAAAAAAAAGACAAAAAAACATTTAAAGGGATTGTATATGTTTCCAGAATGAGTTGCCGCTATGACATGAATATTGACATTTATGAGTTCTCAAAGGGCCTATATTGCACTGAACTAGGAAGCTGCCAACTTGAAAACTACACTTAATGACATTACAAGGCGGAACCATGGACTCTATATATATATGAACAAAGCTAATCTGCAAGCTGCTGCGTTCCAAATAGGAAGTGATCATGGGCGCGCTTCCAGCTCCATCGACTTTGGCTCCAATTCACTTTACATTGGAAAACTGTGGCCCCTCTCTGTAACTGCTGCTGTCAGACTCGTCATGTAGAATCTTTCATCATGTTTGGACAGTTTCCTCTCATCATTAGCTTACTCAGAATTGTATTTTTGAGTTATCCTGTATTGTCCTGTGCTTGAGTGCTGTTTTCACCCACCCCCTAGCCCCACCCACTGCTGTAAACTTACTTGCGATTGTTCAAAAACATTCCGTGTCATACAAGTAGGGTTCAAAAATGTCACGTTCAAAAATGTCTTTCTGATTTGTATTTTGTTGAGTTAAATTCCCTGTTTTGTTGTGTTGTAGGCCGTGTGCTGCCCCGATAAGTTGTACTGCTGTCCCCAAGGCTACAGCTGTGACGGCTCCGGGGGCTGTGTTCAGTCCGTGTATGTGCAGATGATGACCGTGCCTCTGACTACACCCAAACCTGAGCCAGAGGACAAGGGCTACGTCATGTGTGGACAAAACTCATGTTTAAAAGGGTCCAAGTGCTGCAGGAACAATTTCTGCTGCCCTTATCTGAATGTAAGTCTGCAGATACATAAGAGAAACAGTTTATATTCACAGTGTTTCAGATCGTCTTTTAAGAAATTTCAGTTGAACATCATTTTTTACAGATTAGGTCTAAAATTTGCCATATTAAAAGAGCTGTGTGTAGCCTGTAGTCTTACACTTTTAAAGATCACAACTGCGCATGTGTTGCCAGAGCCTTTACCTCCATGTAGAGAACACTCTAGCTTTCAGGGGGCCCTAAGCTGAATTTGTCTCTGGGGCCCCGACAGTGGATGCCTCCTGGCTCAGCTATTGGTGATTCACATTTGACAACATTATGACTCTGCTCTCATCACCTTGACCAGCTGTATTTGTGTTTATATGAGCAACATCAGACTGAAAACATCCAGAATATCACAACTACCACAGTCATAACAACAACAGTAGACAAACATATAAGGAGGAGGACATTTTTTTAGTTTCTGGTGGATTTTAATGTGTTCCAGGTGGCGACAGTGATCTTAAATTTACATTATAAAGGGTCATTGCACCAGTGTAAATACATAGCTGCCCTCACCTCTGCCTGACTCAAGAAAAAAATGCAAGCAGCAGTAGATATTTTGCTACTCTAGATATAAAACAGGACTCTTGGGGGCCCTCTGGTGGCCTCTGGGCTCTAAGCAGCTGGTTAGTCTGCTTAGAGCGCTGGGCCAGCCCTGAGAGAACACATACAAGTTTCTCTCATTCTCAGTATATGGACGGGCCACGCCTAAAGCTCAGATCCCCCAGAATCGACTCACAAAACTGTTGGCTAATGCTAGGTAGCCTGTAACTGTAGTTTTATGTGTGACAGACTTGTTTAACAGCACAAATCACATCACCTGTTATAGTTCCAACTAAATAATCTTTTTCTGGTCAGATTAAACTCAGATTAAAGGCGATTTGAGTAACAGAACTTCAGACAGAGCAGTGCCTCCAGTTAGCATCACACCCCCAGAGAACGTAGATGACATCAGCTGCAAAGTAACAATTTATAGGTTTCGGCGTCCTGTTATATGCAACATTTTGAGCAACATTTTTAGTTTTTCTATTCAAAAGATGCAATATTTTGTTTTAAATATAATCATTGTTAATCGCTACTGCAACGGTCCTAATGTTTTATGAAACTCACGGATATTTCTCGTCTTTTTTCCAGGGCGTGTGCTGCAGAAACGGCTGCTGTCCCTTTGGTCAAAGCTGTAGCGCTCGTGGAGGGTGCAGCATCGAGAGCATGAGGTCCTGGGTGCAGTGGCTCTTCTCTCAGACCGAAGAGAAGAAAACTTTCATGTTATAATCACACTTTTCAAAACAGCTTAAGGCGATATTTTAAAATGATTTGTTCTGTTACTTTTCTGCTGAATCATTTTCTGGTGAATTTTATCAAGACAAAAACACTTTACAATAACTACACCCTGATTAGTCTTATTAAGAAAGTATGAATGAAGACTTAAGTAAATATGAAAACATGTTTATTAAGTGTGATTCAAGCTTAGTAACTACTTAATCGACACTCTAAGTCGGCTCTTTTGATTCCTTAATAGATCCGGATCTAATTTTTTTAAAATAACTGAATCTTTTTCTTTCTAATTTATCTGCATTTTTATACAGATTAACACTGATCCAACACAAGAATCAGAACAGAAGCAGAGCAGGCGACACATTTTGGATCATAATAACAGCTAGATCTTTATAATTATTATTGCAGTGCCAAGTTTGATTTAAATTTTGCATAATCTGAGCCTTGGTCGTTTCTCTCTGTGATTAGTTTGTACTTAAATGAGTTCTCACATTGGCTTCAGTCACATACATAAATATAAAAAGAGCGAGTCTTTTTAACGACTCTTTGAAATGAACTGATCCAAAAGATTCGGATCCCATAAAGGAGCCAAAAGTTCCGTCACTTCTCCCAAGATCTAAGCCTGAATCATTCTGAACAAACGTGTTTATTACAGATGAAGTCATGTTTCATGTTTTATAACGGCTGTAAACAGTGTAGTTATTTAAAGACAATAAGACAGATACTATGAACATCTCAATGAACCTCGTTTTCAAATCAAGTTTATCAGTTTGACAGTTACTTTCATGTCAATAAAATCAATAAAAAGATCATTTTATGGATTACGAATTGGTTCATTATTTTTTTGTAAGTTATCAAACAATCATACATTTATAGCGCAAAGAATAAAATTACTTATTACCAAAATATAAGATCATAGTAGAGAAATAAAAGGAGACAGTTTGAGTTTATAAAATAATACAAGATGCTGTGTGTTTAGATTTAGTTTGAGTTTGAGTTAACTAAATGACTGTCTTGTCCTACACACAATAACATGACCTACTGTATATTAGATATTATTGCGTTTCCTGTTTTGCACTCTTCAAAATGATGACAGAGACAGGATCCTTTTTCAGCGTTTATTGGGGATGCAATGAAGATATGACAATCTGAAGAGCTCTGGTGAAAAACAGCAATACAAAAAACATTGTAGTGTAGGTACAGTATGTGCAGTAACAGCAATAACCGTCCCAACAGCAGCACAAACGTGAGTCTGGTGGCTGCATCTCCACAATGGTCCTAAGCGTGTTTAATGAGGCTTTAAGTTTTCCACGCTCAGGCTTGGGATTGGGATCACGTTTTTCCGGGCAACCAAATAAATATTTATGATGAAATAGTGAATAATTAACTCTAGTTGTAGTTGTAGATGGCCAAATATCGTTATTTACAGTGAACCCAGTTCATTGATACAAGTGCAAGTGCTGTACAATAAAATACAGTGTTAAAATGATGTGCTGGCAACACCTGGAAAGTCCCACAGTATGGTATTAAACTTGTCTATTTCCATGGATACGAACAGGTCAGATCTGTAGAGATCTATCAATACTTTAACTGGTATTTTAAAGCAAGACATTATGGTACTGGCACTAGTAATTACTGGTAATATCTATAGTACTCACTGTAGTATATACTGGTAATAACTGGTACTTTCCGTAGTACTTACTGCTCTTTGTACCGGTAATAATCATAGTAGTTACCAGTAAAACCGGACTGTATTTTAAAGCAGACCTGAAGAAGGCAGAGGAACAGCAGACTCTGCTGGAGCAGTTGAGCAGTGTTCTCGAGGAGGAGCTGGAAAAGAAACGGAGGAAAAAGTGGTACAGAAGGCTGCTCTGCCAGTAGACCCTTTTTCGCTTTAATAAAAGACATTTATTTTACTCAAACCATTTACAGTTACAAAAACACTAAGTTTATCTTTAATCACATTCCAAACTCCCTCTCCCAGAGGTTTATGTTTTTTAAACCTCTGGGAGAAATGAAAGTTGATCGTGGAGTTTTATATGACATCTCAACATTCTTGGACTCCTCCACTTAAGGCAGAGACTCACCAGTGAGACTGGACTGTATTTTAAAGCGAGACATTATGGTAGTTGGATGGTAATTATTGGTACTTACTGCTGTTTGTACTAGTAATTACTGGTACTTTCTGTGGTACTAACTACTGTTTGTACTGGCAATTACTGTAATAGTTACCAGTGAGACCAGACTTTATTTTAAAGCAAGACATTAAGTAGTTGCACTGATAATTACTGGTACTTTCTGTAGTACTTACTACTGGTTGTACTGGTAAGTACTGAAGTAGTTACCAGTGGAACCGGACTGTATTTTAAAGTGAGACATTATGGTAGTTGGCTGGTAAGTACTGGTACTTTCTGTATTACTTACTGCTGTTTGTGCTGGTAATTACTGGTACTTTCCCTGGTACTTACTACTACCACTACTACTTACTACTTCCGTGGTCTCACTGGTAGCTACCACTGTAATTACAGTGGTAGTTACCAGTGAAACCGAACTGTATTTTAAAGCGGGACATTGCGGTAGTTGTGTTGGTAATCTACTGGTACTGTACGTACCATGGAAAGTACCAGTAATTACCAGCGCAACTATCACAATGTCTCGCTTGAAAGCAAGTCTGTAAGTCATGGTAAGTCCCGGTCCCGGACCGGTTCATTAGATCTCAGAATCTGCACAAAATAATTTTACTTTGAATACTACTACTGGTTATACCCTTGAGAAAAGTTACATAGTGTTCCTTTAAAGATGTTCTGTGTGAAAATAGATGCTGGTAGGTGCTTTGTCGTGATGGAGTACACATTATTTTTGGACCACTCAGCATCAATGAGGATGTTTGACGTCATGTTTCTGACTGTAGCTAAACAGAGTAAATTCAGCTACCGGTGTGGCTTTCAGAATAAAACAATTTGCTAAATAAATAAATAAATAAATAAATAGATAGATAGATAGATAGATAGATAGATAGATAGATAGATAGATAGATAGATAGATAGATAAAACTAATAAATAATGATATTGCAAATAGCAGGGATAAAATTGTTTGCATTTTATATTTTATAAGTACTTACTTACTGGTGTACAAATACCAAATAAAAAAATAATAATTATAAGTTTTAAGACAATTATATGCTTTTATTCATTTATTTAATTCTAAGTCAACGAAGATTGAAAAAATTTACTGAAAATATTGAAACAAAACTATTTAACTATTTAATTACTTTTTACATTTACAAACGCTGTATTTATGTATATACGTGTTTATTTATTCATTTGATGATAAGCAAAATGAATGAATGATTAAGAAGATGTTTTATTCTGAAAGCTTCACTTCCGGTGTTAATTTGCATATGACGCTCTCACGTTTTGTTTGACGTATGAATCATCCTTCCCAAGATGGCGATGCACCTGCCACAGCTGCGATAATCCGCGTTTTACCTGCGCAACAACGCGGATTTTAACTCATTAAACTCACTGCGAGTTACCCTGACGGTTTAGTTTAACGTGTACTATCGTTTACGTTACCAGAAATGTCCACGGAGGAGCTGTCAGCGTCGGACAGCGAGGCGACGACGGCCGGGGCTGGAGAGCGGTGGGCTCCGGTGGGCGCTGTGGCTTCCCCCGAGGAGGAGAGCCGAGGGCAGCCGGGGAACAGACGCTCCACCTCGGCTTCGGAGGAGGAGATGACCGTGAGGATGAGGAAGCTGGAGGAAGAGCAGGAGCTGTTGAACTCGTCTCTTCTCGCTTTGACGTCCCATTTCGCTCAGGTGCAGTTTCGTTTGAAGCAGATCGTGCATGCCCAGAGCGAGGAGAAGGAGAGGATGCTCGCGGACCTGGAGGAGTTCGCCTTCCGGGGATGTCCGCACGTCGTCGGCTGCAGGCCCCAGGACGCCTCGCTGCTCCAGAACTCGGTGAGAGCTTGTGGTCATCCAGGCTTTTTTTCCTTGTGTGTTTGTAGAAACTTTCAACAACAAACTTCAACAACTCTTAAACAGACAAGAGGAAGGTAGATTAGCCAAAAGTTGTACTGAAGCTAAGAGTAGAGTTGCTTCAAAATAATATTACTAAAGTAGAAGTAAGAGTAAAAAGTATTTGGGAAAACAACTACTAAGGTAAAATCTTAAATAATGCACAAAAAATATATATAAATTTCAAAGGATAGACAAAAAAATTGAGGAAAACAATGTTATCTGATTTCTTCATGTTTGAGTAACTGTTAATTATTCGTCTGTCTACATCTCCAAAGCTCAAAATGCTCTGTTCCACCTTGTGATGTCATGACGTGTTCAAGTTAACAGCTACGTTCACCTTTAGATCAGTACAGATTGCCGATTGCAAAGTTGAAATCATCCAAATAATTCTAGTGAAGGTGTATGGAGTTTAAAAACACAGTGGAGCACTTCCTATATTACCACATGATGACATCACAAGGTGGAACAGAGTGTTTTCTGTTTGAGCTTTCTGTTAGTTCAGAAACACGATTGTTCAAATCATGTCATATTATCAAAATAAATCTTGCAAACTTGTTCACAGTGGGAAGAGTAACCAAAACACTGACTCAAGTAAGAGTACTGTTACTTCAGTAAAAAATATTACTCAATTGGGAGTAAAAGTGCTGCTAGAAAAATACTCTGAAAAGTATCTTTATAAAGTTACCTAAATGTAACTATGTCATTTTTCTGTTTTTGTGTTGCTCTGGAATGTTTTGTATTAAAATATGTACATTCTTTATGAGTCTTTTTATGTCTCAGAAAATATGGTGAATAGCATGCTATACTGCGATATAGTGTAATGGTATACTGTGGAACATTCCAGGCAAAGCAATAACATCTCCACGGAGACGAGCAGGTGAGAGACCCTCCACTAGAGAAGTTGCATGGCCTAGTGCACCTTTTAATTAGAGATGTAACAATAATCAAAATATCGTAATATCGTGATATCGTATTGCTAAAAGTCTCGATAATATCGTCTCTTATCTTAAACTCATTGTTTTGGTGCAACTATGGCTAAAAAATAATGGGAACTACATAGACCATGATCCTTTGCTCTGTTCAGTGCAGATTACATACAGTTATTAAACACTTTGAAATCTTTAGTTCTGTCATAATCCAAAGAACTAAGTCAAAGGAAAATGTAGCATATTCACAATTTTGTCCACGAAGTGTCTCAATAAATACCGTACTGAAAGATTTGGATTATACCCCACCTTTAATACAACTATTATTCTGTCTTTATTACATCTTTAGGCTTGATTTCTTTTTTATTATTGCATGATTTAATTGCACTTAAACCAATAATGTTTATCAGTGTTGTGTAAAGTAAAAAGAAGTAGTACTTACTCAATGTGCTTTATATAGTCTCATTTTAGTATGCTTTTAAACGTCCTACATTAGCCTAAATTGACTCTTGTAAGAAAGCTGTTCTCTCATCAAATACATACTCATTTTCAGCCATGTTTGAGTTTTGTTTTCTATAGATAATGCAAACAAAACCATGGTCTGTTCTCTTCTCTCTGGAGCCTAATTTGATTTTCACTACGGGCCATTGACGAGATGCGGATTTTGATTGTTGTCTTGGCAACGCACAAGTCCTGCGTTTCTACTGGCTCGAGGCTGACGGGGCTTGAAATTGGCCTCTCAATATGTCGCTGCCGCTTTTTCGAAGGTTATGAAACGTGTACATCAGCTTGGAATGCAGAAAACATGATGATAGGATAGTGTCTCTGGTGATGCCGTTACTATGAAAACATTAGAAATGACCCCAAATAATATGAGGTAGGGTTGTCAAAAGTATAGAAAATCAGATACTAATCGATACTAAAACTGGTATCGAAACTAGGTACTCATTTGAGCTGGTATCGATACTAAAAAGTCACATTCACAGGACAGAAATGAACCTTTCCTGATTATCTTTAGAATGATCTTGAGCTGTATCAGAACAAGTATAAGACACAGACTAGTAAACAGCCATGGACCACTATGAACCTACTGGACGACTGAGGGATTACTCAGATATAAGGCCATGGGAATATAAAATGGTTGAAAATCTATTCTATTGTCTAAAGAAAGTGTTTGTTTTTTTTAATTACCATTGTCACAATTGTCACAAAAAACAAAGAAAACTTCAAACTCAATTTCAGTACTAAGGAGTAGACTCAATATTCAATACTCGGGGATGGAGAGAAGGGAGGAAAAGAGGAGGAGAAAGAGGAGGAGGAGAGAAAGAGGAGGGGTGAGCAAGAAGGAGGAGAGGAGAAGGAGGGCGGGAGAGCAGGAGGATGGGAGAGGGAGGAAAAAGAGGAGAGGAGGAAAGGAAGGGGTAAAAGCATCTGTGTGTGTGTCGCTACAATCGGGGGCTTTGTTTTGGACCATTCCACAGTCATCCCAAGTAATATGAGCAAACAAACACATTAAAAATGCATGAGTTATAATGACATGCTCAGTTGTTCCAGAAAAGCACATTTTTTTGTCCATTTGAGGTGGGACCAGACGAAACACGGTAATGGGCTCACAGTGACAACATGTGATTTAACAGAAATGAATCCAAGCACTTTATATCAATGTATTGTGTTTTTAAATGATTCTTGTAGATTCTTTCAGTAAACAAAACATTGGCTCCTTCTTTGTAAGGTTAGGGCCCTGCACATTTTGGGCTGTGAGGTTTTTGTTAGTTCTTTGTGAGGTTTTTGTTAGTTCACTTGTTCCAGTGTTTGGCTCAGACAAAATATCCTGTTCTCTCAAACCTGTCACTTTTCTTTTTCCAGTGTAATTAGCAGTATTACCTTAGTTCCCCTGAGTTACTATTTATTTACCCAGTAGTCTGCTCCTTGTGTAAATATCGCTAATATAATGACTTGACACTTATTCAAAGCCCTCCCTCTTTCTTTCTCTCTCCCTCCCTCTCTCTTGTTCTCTCTCTCCACATCCCTTTCTCTCCCTTCCTCTTTCACTCCCTCTCTCCCTCACCCCCGCCTCATTCTTTTTCTTGTCTCCTCCCCTTTCTCTCCCTCTCTTTCGCTCTCTCTCCTTTCCTCTCTTTGTCTCTCCCTCACTTTCTACTTCCCTCCCTGTCCCTCTGTCCCACTCACTCGCTCTCTCTCTTCCTCCCGGCTCTCTTGCCATCCCCATCTATGTCTCCCGTGCTCACTCCCTTCCTCTCCCTTTCTGTCTCTCTCCCTTTCTCTTCTTTTCTCCCTCACTCCCTCCCCTCTCTCTCTCTCTCTCCCTCTCTCTTTCCCTCCCTCCCACTCTCTCCTTCCCTCTCTCCCACCCCTCTCTCTTCTCATCTCTTGTCTCCTCTCTATCCCTTCCTCCCCCTCTCTCCATCCCTTCCTCCCTGTTTCTATCCCTTTCTTCTTGTTTCTATCCCTTCCTGCTTCACTATCCCCCCTCTCTCTTCTCTCTCTCTCCCTCTCGATCCCTTCTTCCCGCTCTCTCTATCCCTTCCTCCCTCTCTATCCCTTCCTCTCTTACTCCCTCCCTTTCTCTCTGTCTCTCTCCTTCCCTCTCTCTTTCTCCCCCTCTCCCCCTCTTCCCTTTGCTCTCTGCTTACGTGTCTCTTGTTCTTTGTGTCTTTATCGGTTGTGTCCCTGTGGCGTTTGTTCTTGTGTCTTTATCTCTCGTGTATAATCGGACATTGATGACGCACTCGGTGTCTCACTGCTGCAGACTGGAGTTTACTGAAGGAACAAGCCTCCAGCCAAACTCTGATAAAGACTGAAACCTGCCACTGTTTGGACTCAGGGAAATGGATCAGACTATTTCATCTAGTTAGAAAATGCTACGATGATAATAAAAAAGCAAAAAAAAAACTCTTTCTTTAGACGATAGAATGTGATTTTCAACATTAAATGGTAGTACTTTCTTTTATATTCCCATGTGGCCTTATATCTGTGTAATCTCAGTGGTCCAGGTAGGGTCATAGTGGTCCATGTGTGTATTCTCGTCTATGTGTCTTATACTTATTCTGATTCAGCTCAAGATCATTCTAAAGCTTCAGGAAAGGTTCATTTCTGTCCTGTGAATGGGACTTTTTTAAAGTATCGATACCTGCTCAAATGAATATCTAGCTTTGATAGTAGTAGTAGTTTTAGTATCGGTTAATGACTTTTCGATACGCTTGACAACCCTTCTTTGAATAATTATCATGTAAAGGGGCACTATACAACTTTTCTGGTGAAGGGTCTGACCTCAACCAGAAAAGTTGCATATAGTGTATCTTATAAAACAAAACAAAATAGTGAAACTTCTTCCTCCAAAGTCTGAATTCGGGGCTTTCAAATCAAGAGGCCTACAGCCAATCCTCAAGCCAAGATGATCATTGACGATGGATGAATTGCGATTAAATTTAGAGTAAAAGCAGAACTCCTGTAAATCCTGTAAACTCCTGTACTCCTGTAAATACACATGCTTTTATCTTTCCTTTAAAAATCTGTTGTCTTTTATCGCATGCTTCCCCCACAGGAGGATCTGGTGAGTACAAAATGTGTTTCCTTCTGCATCAGTGCCACATTAAAGTCAGTTGTGTTGTATTTCTGTAATCTCTTGAATCAACCTTGGCCCTACTGTGTATAAGTGTGTGTGCATGTGTATATAGTATGAATTAATATATAAGCGACACACAAAACATGGTACTTGAGCACTTCCTGTGTTACCACGTGACATCACAAGTTGGAACAAAGTGTTTTCTGTTTGAGAGAAGAACTCAAACAGAAATTACTGCAGGAGTTGTGTGCTAAACATGTGTGAATGAAACAAAACACAACTCCAGGTCTGCTTGTGATGAGGAAACAACATAACAGATCAGAAAATGGTGTAATATGGGCTGTTTAAATACTACGGCAACAGTTATCATTTTTCATCCTTCAGAAACACATAAATATTTAGGCGGGCTTAGTATTTACTGTGTGGATCATCATAATCATCAGCAGGACAGGCCTGACTGTACATGATGTGATTGGATAATAAAATAAATCAAAATAAAATGACATTAAACTATAGATTTTGTTTTTTGTCCCAGACGGAGAGAGAGAAGAGGGAGCGACTGGAGGCTCAGAGGGAGAAACAGAAGGACCTGATTTTTCAGCTGAAGACGCAGCTGGACGACCTGGAGCGGTTTGCCTATCAGGAGGGCAGCTACGACTCCTTGCCCCAGTCTGTGGTCATGGAGAGGCAGAAGGTGGGACGACACTAGAGGGCGCTGCAGCTGCATGTTTTAATCACTTATCACTCATCATTTATGCCCTGGTAGCTGTTACGTAAGCTGTTAATTCTCAGTCTAGACACAGCCACAATAACAATTTTTAGCTCTATTTTTGTTTCCAGGTTTTATGCAGGCAAAAAAATGTGTAACAATTATATCTGATATTATTTTGGCCCTTTTCTCATGTTTACCCCTGAAGCTAGCTTTTTTCTAACAAGTAAATTTTGTTTATATTCTAAAAGCAGCCCTGTCTACCTTTTATAATTAAATATTTAAACCGTTATAAAGCCGGAAAGCGCTCTCAGTGACTGCACTTTGGCAGTCTGACCCAGTTTCACTTCACCATCTGGAAAAAGATATTCTTAAGCTGTACACAAGCCCTAAAAATGTAAATAATAACGATGTGCTAAGGGTTTGTGAGATACATTTCAATAAACATCTTTTTGTATCAGTCTTTTCAGTTCTTTTATGAAATGATGTATATGTAATGTTTAATAGTAAGGTGTCCGTGTCTCTGTGCAGGTGATCATAGACGAGCTGATCAAGAAGCTGGACGTGAACTTGAACGAGGACATCGGGAATCTGAGCCCGGAGGAGCTGAGGCAGAGGGTGGACATGGCCATCGCTCAGATCGTGAACCCGGCCAGAGTCAAAGAGCAGCTGGTCGAGCAGCTCAAGACGCAGATACGAGACCTCGAGATGTTCATCAACTTCATCCAAGGTGAGCCAGGTGTAAATCGAGGACGAAAAACACAAAAACATGGACTAAATCATGTCTGAAATTGGACTGAAAACAGGTTTAGTGCAGGAACAATACAACAGAGGGACTAAGTGGGATGAAAAATGGTTTAAACTTTGACTAAACTTAAATTAAAACTGGGAAATGAACCGGGAAATGAACCGGGAAATGAACCGGGAAATGAACCGGGAAATGAACCGGGAAATGAACCGGGAAATGAACCAGGACTGAACCAGGACTGAACCAGGACTGAACCAGGACTGAACCAGGACTGAAACCCGGACTGAACCCGGACTGAACCCGGACTGAAACCCGACTCATGTTGTTTTTCAGATGAAGTAGGAAACCCTCTTCTCTCTGGAGGAGCTCACTGTCAGCAGCCTCAAGGTGAAGGGACCAAGACTAAAGCTCCAGGAATCAAGAAGAAAGGCAAGTTTGTGATTGTATTCTACCTCTGAGGGCATCTGTGGTGAATATTTACCATTTTCAAGTGGCAGATTATAAAGAAAATTGTGAGGGAAAAGTTGAAAACAGGCAAAAAGTTGAATACAGGCAATGGCGCCATGTAATCTGTGAACTAAATACTGTCCAAAATGCAGGGACAGTTTACATGCAAGGAACAAAACACTATTTTTATTCTACAAATCATAATTATTGTGTAAATTAGACAAGCTTTGGCCCCTATTAACATTGTGTTTTCTAGGTAGCAATTATGGAATAAGTTGTACACATGCCATATCTGCTGCCTGTGTCTAACCAGGAAGTCAAATTGTAAACTTCAGTATAAAAGTCAAACTAGATAAAACTAGTCAACATTTTTATTCTTATCTTCTATACGATTAAAGAGAGTGGTATTATGCAAAAGCAATACATTGTGTTTGCTTTCTACCATTTTGTAATGTTGTTCCCTCGTCAAAAACATGCCTGAAGAGGTTTTAGATGTCATCCATGCATGTTGAGTAATTTAGCGATCTCTCCCGGCCCCTATTCGAACTCTCCTTATGTTTAACCACAAGATTCTGTCCACAAGCCCACGTCACCCATGCTCCTACACAACAAATCTAAATAAATGTACAAAATGTACAGCAACGTGACAAACCTGATGAGATGTGCAGTAGTTTGATTAGCGGTTGTGTTGTGATAGTGCTCTGAAGGAGGGGTGACTTAGCACAGAGAGACTCAAACCCGAAAGTAATCCATAGAAAACATAAATCTCGCATACGCTGTTTTGAGTTTATATAACATTTTCAAAACAATAAAAGGTAACATGGTGATCTAAATATGTTATGTGTTAGCAGTTAATACCCCACAGAATTAAAATGAATTACCGTATTTTCCGCACTATAAGGCGCACCTAAAAGCCTTTAATTTTCTCAAAAACCCACAGTGCGCCTTATAATCCGATGCGCCTTATATATGGATCAATATTGGTCACTTATGACACCCGTAGTCAGGAGGCGTCGCTGAAGTAATAGCGGTAATAACCCTTTAAGGACTGAGCACACTCTGGGCCAGTATAGCTCACCTAGACCTAGACTTTTATTATTTTTTAGCCATAAAAATCATGTTAAACAAAGTATTAGAATTTACTGCATTTTTTCACACAACTACTTCTATTTTACACATCCATCTGTATTTTTTCTTTTACGCATCGAATAAATGAGTGAAAATCCCCGCAGCCCCGCGCTCTCATTCGTCACCTTCAGGACAACAGAGGCAGATTTACCGTAATGATGGTCAAATATTTACATAGCCCCATGTCTCCGCTTTGAGACGCCATTTGAATTTACATGAGAGCACGACTGGGCGCAGAGTTACGCTGCTGGAAAGTCCGCAACCGCGAGTCTAACGGCGACGGTAGGATCCGACGCTATAGGGATAACGGGGAGACAGGGAGACGGCGCCGGGCGACATACGCCACAATCTGCCAATGGATTGCGGATGCCTGGGCTGATATATCAGCCTCAACTGTGGTCTGAGCTTTCACAAAGGCAGGAATTGTCACTGAACTGCCAGACAACAGCAGCGACACGGATAATGGGGATTTTGAGGAGACGGAATCGGGCACTTTGAACGAGCTCGCCCAACTGTTCAACTCAGACACTGAAGAGGAAGAATTCGACGGATTCGTGAATGAGGAATGAACTGAAAAAGTGAGGTTTACGTGTTTCTTTCACGTGTTTACAACTAAACAAGGCTGGAGATATTGTGAATATGGACATTAACGTTTGAACAATGTTGAGTTATTGTTATTGCTTTGCACTATTTCGAGAGTTACTATATTGTGAATGCATAAACTTGTTTTGTGAGTGAATAAAGTTTTCAGAATGTTTTTTTTTTTTTAATTCTATTAATAAAGTTTGACTGACTTATCTGACTGTTTTGTTGACATTCCCTTTAGCGCAGCTCCATCTCGTGGATGCATAACACAACCCCAGATACTACAGTAGTTTATATTCTATGTGCCTTATAATGCGGTGCGCCCTATATATGAAATTTGTTTTAAAATAGGCCATTCATTGAAGGTGCGCCTTATATTTCAGTGCGCCTTATAGTGCGGAAAATACGGTATGTTTTGGTGAAATGAGTCAGCTAACCTACTTTGTATATATAATAAAACTCGCCTCCTCTCTCTGCAGTTGACCCAGAGCAGGCACAGAAGCTCAGAGAAACCGGTCTTCAGCTCATCCAGCGAGCTTTGGCCGTCCTCCAGATCTTTGCAGCGAGTCAGTTTGGCTGCGGCACGGGACACGTACCCCAAAACATGTGGTCCCCCGACGCTACCGGCCAAGACTATGGACCCCTTCTTCAGCGCCTCGAAACGGCTGTAGATAAAGTAAGAATTTTAGGTTCAAGACGACAACCTTCTTTCGATCATGTCGTTAACTACACCAGTAACGCCTCTTTGGGACCTAGAGACGAGCTGACAGCAGCCGTACGTAAAGAGTTAGCTATAGCATTGAAAGACTTGTTAGCGCACGGTTTGTGTTCGCCATCGCAAACCGTCAGCTTGGTTTTAGCGCCAATATCGTGCCTACTTCCTTACCGGTCAACTCCTCGTGATCTGCATCCTTGGGAACTTTTTGTCAAATACTACCACTCCAAAAACGGTAAGGCTTTTGTTGAATCGCCAGCACGACAGCTATCACAATCTTTCAGTCTGCCAGTAGCGGGCGGTGCGGTGACGGTAACGCCAAAGCAGTCTCTTCTATGGGCAATTCACACCGTTTTGAACGAGCACGATAGGTTCAAAAGAGGTCCAGATACGGAGTTTAAAGCTTTAGTTTGTATGGCACTGAACGAGCAGAGACTAGTTTCCTGGTTGAACTTGTTGTGTAAATCCGGGACTCTCATCCACCCACATTATCTATCATGGAGTTACATGGCTCAGACTGGATTTGAAGGAGCGCTGCGTATTTTGGGACGAATCAGCCATCTTAAATTCAACCTCCCCGTGGACCTCGCCGTGCGGCAACTCAAGAATATCAAGGATGCTTTCTGAAAATGTGTGTAAATCTAAAAATACCATGGTTGGTGTGCTTATATCGTATAAGCGGGAAGCTAAACACAGCATTTGAAGCTTAAATAATTCAATATTTAAGCGCCCTTAACATGTGAAATTGGTTTAAAGCAGAGCTAAGTAAGTTTCTGCGATAGAGCTCCCCCTGCAGCCCACTTATGAGAATACACTGTCACTGTTTTTAATTGAAATAATTGCAGTATAAAAAAAACAACTAATGTTTTCCAGAATAACTCTCTTCAGCTCGGTGTCGGCCATATTGCTGGTCTGGTTTTCTGCATTGAGACAACAGCGAGACCAAAAACGTTACTTAGTTCTGCTTTAAGGCTTTGTGCTTACTGTAAAAGCATTTATGCCAGATGCCCTTCCCAAGTACAGACTGAGCTGGTACAAAAGGTTTTCAATATATAATTAAAAAACATCTTATCAGCTAGTACTAAACAATGTAAGTGTTATTTGAGTGAAAGTCAAAACAGCAAAACTTGAGATTGTTATCTAAATTTTCCCTCTGTATTCAAGTTAAAGGCGCACTGTGTAACCTTTTTTGTTTCCATGTAGGTGTTATAGCTTTGCCTGGAATGTTTCTCAGTATGGCCCTATGACATTTATTTCATTATGGGTGTTTTTATGATCAAAAATACACAGAGAATAAATGCATTCTTGCTGTGAGCTGGATCGCCTCTCCACAGACATGACGTGCAACTTGGCCTGGTGGTGCCAACCTGCTTTTCTCCATCGATACAGGTGATTTGAATGCCATATTGTGGAACATTCTAGATAAAACTATAACGGATCAATGAGTGCAAGCAGAAACTCTCCACAAGAAAAGTTACAATTTTAATGTATGGGTTAGAAAATGTATTCAAAAAGTACATTGGCTGGATTTGAAGTATTTGATTTACTTGTTTTGTGAGAGACGTCCTTAAAGGGCCCATATTACGCAATTTTAATCTGTTATAATGTTGTTTCCTCGTCACAAACAGACCTGGAGCTGTGTTTTGTTTCATTCACACATATTTAACACACAAACCCTGCAGATTTAGACTCAGTTCTTCTCTCAGACTGAAAACACTCTGTTCCAACTTGTGATGTCATTGAGTGGTGATACAGGAAGCACTCCACTGTGTTTTTGTTATTCTTGTTGTATTCTGTTGTAGAGTGGCTGTTCTCTTTAAAACTACCACCTGATGACATCACAAGGTGGAACTGAGCATTTTGAACTTTGGAGATTCAGACAGACTAATCATGCAGGACGTCTGTGAATGAAACAAAACACAACTCCAGTACGTTTTTGAGGAGGTAACAGTATTAAAACTGACTGGTTTGAGCTTTAAGCCATGTTATGTGTAATATAGAACCTTTAAACTGTACTTGTAAACAGCTGGAGAAAGTAGAATATTTGCTGCTTTAACCTGAGCTAATAGGTTTTCAAAAGCCCTTTAGAAACTGCATGTCTTCAGTGTAAAGTGCATGGACCGTCCCAGTAGATTTCTATGTAAAAAAAACCCTCATGTGTCTGATGTTATTGCTGGATATGCCTTAATATGGGGTAACTCTGCTGCTGACTGCAAACTTGAATGTCACACTATCACATAAAGAGTCTGCATTTGACCCATCCTTCCAAACCGCTGGGGCCACCTGTCAGGCAGTGGTGGAACGTAATGAAGTAAAAGTAGTGAAGTTGTAATGTCAATTCCACGTGGCTACTTTTTACTTTTACTTCACTACATTTACAGTGCAGTATCTGTACTTTCTATGCCACTACATTTTTTAACTGGACTGAAAAGTAGAAGTATTTTTCATTGTTTGAGACCTGCTAAAAAGGCTGAGGGTTTATTTTTAACACGTTCATAATTTGAGCAAACAAAAATATACAAATAAAAATAGTGAGGAAAAAAATGATCGATTCAATTGTTTATGTTGAACAAAATTCAGCACAAATATTTATCAAAATCACTACATTTCACTACACAAGCTTTATAGGACCAGAAACTCTGCCCGAAATACTTTTACTTTTGCTCTTTAAGTACATTTTTACAGGCATTTTAATAATTTTACTTAAGAAAAGAAATCACATGAAAAAACAAGAGTATTTTTTTGCTCGGGTATCCGTACTTTTACTTAAGTAACAAAATGGAGTACCACTGCTGTCAGGAGCAGTGGGACACGTCTCCTTGAGGTAGACTTGATCACGACGAGAGCCTGGAGTAAACACCCAGACTCAACAATCTTTCATTTTTATTGCCCAGATTAGAAAAACATGAAATTCAACTTAATTATGCAAAGTATCAATCCCAATGCAAATGTGCAAACATAAGTCCAGTAGTTTATAAATCAGTTTTGTATGTATGTTCAAATGGCTTCCTTTTGTATATCTTACATACAGAGACCAAATACTACTTGTTACTACTGCTACTACTAATACTACTACTATTTCTACTCATACTACTGACTGCTACTTACTACAACTGCTGCTGCCACTACCACTACTGTTAGTATGTCTTCTACTTATAATACTGATACTGTTACTACAACTTCTACTTAAGATACGACTACTTACTACTATTACTATTACTACTACTATTAGTATGTCTTCTACTGATATTACTGATACTTTTACTACAGCTTCTACTCAAGATACTGCTGCTACCCTTTATTTAGTCCATTTATGCACCTTTAAACTTCTTTGCCCAGTGTCTGTACATAGAACAGTTTGTACTGGAAACCCCTTTATGGCCTTCAGGTGGGCGGCTCAAACACTTTACAAGTTTATTTTGAGCTGTTGTGGGTTTCACATGCTACGCTAACATGTATAACATCTATGAGTGCTTGGCAGGTCCACCAAAATGCTGCCACCCACTGTTTGGCTCAGAGTTTAGTGTGAAATGGCCATCATTCCATGTAGTAAACATTGCACCCAGTGACCTGCTGCTCCACCTGTGTATTATGTTTAAATTTGGAGTTTTATTTAAAGGTCCCATATTGCGCAGAAATTGACTCTTGTGAACTTTAGGTCATGTTATAATGTTGTTACCTCCTCAAAAACATGGAGATGTGTTTTGTTTCGTTCACACATGTTTGAATAACTTGTTTATTATTAGTCAGTTTACAACGGCAAAGCTCAAAATGCTCTGTTCCACCTTGTGATGTCATGAAGTGGTAGTTTTCAAGTTAACAGCGACCTTTTAGCTTTAATTCTGTAGAGATAGGTAATTCCAAGGCTGAAATTATCCAAATAATTCTAGTAATGAGCATTTATGGAGTTTAAAAACGCAGTGGAGCACTTCCTGTATTACCACATGATGACATCACAAGGTGGAACAGAGTGTTTTCTTTTTGAGAGAAGAACTCAGCCCAAATATGCAGGTTTTGTGTGTTAAACGTGTGAAACAAAACACAACTCCAGGTATATTTGTGATGGTGAAACAACATTATAACATAGATCAGAAAACAGCGTAATATGTGCCCTTTAACCTTTTCATATGTTGAAAAAATGGCATGTTTTGTTCTGTTGATGTCTGAATGTATAAACAAAAGTGCTATTAGATCATTTAATGTGCAATTGTTTGTGAATTATATTGTTGATTTCAAATATATATTTATCTTGTCTGTAAAGTATTTATTTATGGAGTAATCTGTAGCTCACGTTTGATTTAGCCAAGTAAGTAGCCAATTATAACTATTTGCAGTTTGCTGGTACTTGCAAATTAAAAGGAAATTTCTTTATGTATTTAAAAAATTTTATGTTGAATAAAGGTGGAATAAAAGTGTAGAATTTTAATTAATCCTAAAATGTGTTTGGTCACTTTGTTGAATGTAATATTTATATGGTAGGCTCAAATACACTGCCTTCACTGGGCCAATTCCCACACTGTACACTAGAGGGCGTAGTCCTGTTGTAACAAAGCAAACAAATACTATAAATGTGAAAAAGTACGGACAAAACCACACAACTGCTATTACAATTTACTATTAAAGAGGTTTTAGATGTCATCCGTGCATGTTTGAGTAATTTAGAGATCTCTCCCTGGCCCTACTTGAACCATCCTTCCGGTTGGCTGTAAGATTCTGTACAAGGCTCCGCCCACAGGCTTACGTCACCCAAGCTCCCACACGACAATTCTCCATAAATGTACAAAAACATGATACAAAACTGTACACAGCAACTTGACAAACCTGATGTGATGTGCAGTAGTTTCATTAGTGGGATTCATGATATAGTAGTAAAATACTCTATTAATATATGAACTTTAATCAATAAGTTCATATATTAATACCTTCACTATTTGTCAAAGCTGGGATTATTTATTTTGTAGAGTTTGGGATAAATATAACGAAATGCAATTTTCTCCCTCCTTTTGGATATTACTTGGATTTAGAGCTGATGTAGATTGATCTAGTCCGTGGTCCAGTCCATTGTCTAATCCAGGTCTAGTCTGTGATCTAGTCCATGGTTTAGTCCTGGTCTAGTCCATGGTCTAGTCCATGGTCTAGTCCATGGTCTAGTCCATGGTCTAGTCCATGGTCTAGTCCATGGTCTAGTCCATGGTCTAGTCCATGGTCTAGTCCATGGTCTAGTCCATGGTCTTGTCCGTGTTATTATTGTGGTTCAGTATGTGGTCCAGTCCGTGGTCTAGTCATGGTCTAGCCCTGGCCGAGTCCAGTACATGGTCTAGTCCGTGGTCCAGTGCTGGTCTATTCCTGGTTTAGTCCAGATCTAGTCCAGTCCATGCTTCAGTCTGTGGTCTAGTACAGTCCGTGGTCTAGTCTAGTCCGTGGTCTAGTCCTGGTCTAGTCCTGGTCTAATCCAGTTTTAGTTATGATGTGTAAGTGAACTCATAAAAATCCCATTCACTAAATACGTGAATAATGTCGTCTGCGCTCCATATGTGAGTATGTTAACATTCTAAAATCTGAAACAACCTTGATATTGTTAAAGCCACCCTATGTAACTTTTCTGGTTAAAGTCTCCCACCTGCTTGTCTCCATGGAGATGTCATTGCTTTGCCTGCAATCTTCCTGAGTATGGCATTAAACCTGTCTATCTGGCATGTATTCAATGGCAGTTGTTTATATTACAATAAAATGACTTGTAAAACATGCATTCTTACTGTGAGCAGGGATGCCTCTCCACAGACCTGACCTGGAACCTTGGCTTAGTGGTATGACCTGCTTGTCTCCATGGAGATAGATCAGTTTAAAGACTTTCTGGAGCTTTCTACCATGTTATAATGTTGTTCCCACATCAAACTGAAACTTATAAAACACTTTAATGCTGTTTTGGCAAATATAGCATTTTCAAAACAAATAAAAGGAAACATGATCTAAATATGTTCAGCAAAATGGACTTTTCAGAACTTTTAACCATATTTTACTTGTATTTGTAGTGATTCGTGCATTTTTGATCAATCTTTAATCGCTTATTTTCAAGACGCCATTTTGCCGAACAACTCCCGTTTTCTCCATGGCAGAAAAGTACGACAGTGCAGCTTTAAAATATTCTTTCATTTGTCATTTTGAATCCATGTGTCTTTTGTCACATGTGAAGCAGATGCAGAAACCTCAGACTTAACAGATCTGAGTGTCCAGGAGAGAGCCGCGTTCAGAGACAAACACAGGAGTGGAAAACGACAGTACAAAGCCCGTCTCTGTCCTCGCGCTTCAAACTGGAGCTCTGCAAATGTGAGCTCTATGAATCATCCTAAAATCATCAAATGCTGACTACCAGTTTGGTCTGAGACTGGCTGGATGGACTGGACTGGACTAAAGACCATTAGACACTACTACTATACTACTACTACTACTGCTACTAGCATGGATAAGTCTCTCTAACTCTGGTTTTGACAGTATACCTTTGATTTTTGCAATGTTTTTTGATGGTAAAAAGCTGCAGATGTTACAGATTTGATGTGGATGAGTCCATTATTACCCCTAGATTTCTAACTTGATTTGAAGGTTATAGACTGGAGGTGACTGCTGACACTTTCTCTTGTTGTTTTGCATCCACACACTGATCTGTTGGATGCAGTGACAGAGTGAATCCACTAGTCCATATTCATCTGCAGAGTTGTGGTAGGACACATTATTGCTGCGTATTAACTGGCCTAACGGCAGCATGTAGAGATTGAACAACAGGGGTCCCAGGATTGACCCCTGGGGCACCCCACAGGTCAGGGACATTTTTTCTGATTTCAACAAAGTACTCCCTGTTTTCTAGATAGGACCTGAACCAGTTTAGGGCAGTACCAGAGATGCTCACCCAGTCCTCTAGTCTCTGTAAGAGGATCCCATGATCAACAGTGTCAAAGGCAGAACTCAGATCTAACAGGATCAAAACTGAGACTTTGCCTGCATCAGTGTTCAGGCTAGCAGTTATAGAGGCTTATTTGGAATTACAACTGTGAGTATCATAACAACCAAAAGCCAATCCGGAGTGAAGCTGTTGAAGATAATGCCCCTGCCTACCCGCACCGCTGGTCAATCAAACCTGTGGCTAATGCTAGTGGGAGCAACCTCAGCGTAAGAAGGCACCTGATTTGTCTGTTATTAATGTTCATATCTTGATTTACAGACAAAATACCCAAATAAAACCACCAGGATCATGTAGAGCGGGTTAATACAAACATTTTAAGACCAAAATGATGAGTCTGACGGCAACATTTACAGAGAGAGGGGAGTGACTGTGTTTTATTACAAAGTGAATTGGAGCCGGAGTCGATGAAGCCAGAAGTGCGCCCATGATCACTTCCTGTTTGGAACACAGTGTCTAGCAGGTTAGTTATATCCATTTATATATACAGTCTATGGTTATTACATTATTGGCTGGTTATTATATACACATTGACAAGGAAAAGTTTGTGCAATGATGTTGTAATGTTTAGACCTGGTTTAAACTGGACCTCTCTGAGAAAATTGCATTAGGTGAATCATCCTAAAATGACCCTCAGCTGCGTCAGACTTTGGTTCAGGTCTGGACTTTGTGTGGACTGGACCAGAGACTAAAGACTAGTTCACGTCTGGTTTGGACCAGTTTGACCCCTCTCATAGTACTACCACTGTTGTGTCCTGGTGGAGAATACTTCACCCACCTTGTCTGTGTGTGATGGCATAATTGGTGGCCCAGAGTAGAGACTGGTTCTGACGCCAATACAAAGACTAGGGCCAGTGTGAGAGCGAGACGCCAAAGACCTCATTCATGAAATCTACTTTACAACTGTTTCATAGTTTAGAGCGTGCATGCCCTCCCACCGTACGAACACATTAGCCGTTAAAAGTGTTTATCTCCAGGGAGACAAGCGGACGTCAACACCGGGCCAAGTTACAGTTCAGATCTGTGGAGAGACGACCCCGCTCAATGTAAGAATGCACGTGTTTCAAGGTCTTTTTCATGAGTAAATACAACCATAATTAGAAAAGTTTAAAGGGCTTGTATTATAGACTGTATAAGGAAGTGGACTGAGTGTGACGTATCATAGCAACCAGACGAGCCAATCCAGAGCGAGACTGTTGAAGGTAACGCTGCTTCCCGCCCACGCTGCTGCTTTACCGGGCGCTTAGCAATGCCGTCAATCAGCATTACCGGCGATGGAGCCAGAGACGTGCCCATGCTCACTTCCTGTTTGGAACGTGGCGGCTAGCAGGTTAGCTACGTCCATTTATGTAAATAGTCTATGGTGAGAACTCATTTTAACAACAGACTAATCACAGAGAGCAAAAAACAAGGCTTAAAAGTGTTTAAAATGGTTCAAACTGAGAGTGGGAGTGTGTTTACCCTTTGAAATCATGCATAATTTAAATACAAATATACATACATTATACATTAATTACTATACATTAATAATAACAGTAAAAAAAAAGTTGTTAAGATGCCTGAATCTGTTTTTTCTTTGTGCGCAAATCTCTCACTGGTGTCGCCTGCTCTGCTTCTGCTCTGATTCTTGTGCATGTTCAGTGTTAATCAAGATAAAATGTATAAAAATGTGAAAGAAAACGATTCCATCCATCCATTTTCTTACGCTTATCTGGAGCTGGGTCGCGGG